>NC_133152.1:51202967-51566436 GCF_048418815.1 Hemitrygon akajei
GTGTGATTTAGTTACTAAAACTAGCAGAACTGTTTCTACTAACAGAAGGTGCAAAGGCAGGTTATAGGCAATTTAAATCCAGTCGCTTAGAGCAGATGGGGCTAGTCAGCCGAGACTGGCAGCTCATCTAGGAGAAGGAAAACTCTGATCTCAATCTTCCACTGCTTTGTGACCATACCCAGTCATGGGGGAAGGCCTCGGGAGTAAATCCAGAGCTGGAGCACTTAGGGCAGTCCAACGTTAAGTTCAATGCTGACTGGCAACTCCTGTGATGCTGCTGGTACCAAACTGTATCAGTCTCTGCCGTTCCTTTAGATTCATCAGATGCATGGAGATGTGGAGCTTGCTACATGGACAACAGCTTGCTCTCCATGTGGTACTGCCCAGGCTTGTATACCTAGACAGCTAGGACACAATATCCATGGTCAACTCTGATCGACTGAGGCCTCAGGCTCGGTGGCTAAAACTCAAGCCTGGCCAATAGTGGGTAAAATGGGAAGTGGGATGAACTAGCTTCTTAAAATACAAATCCAAAGACCATTCCAGTTACACTCAAAGAACTAACAGCAAGCTGCCGTTGCCAGTAGGGGGCCTCAGGCAGCCATCCTCAGAGCAAACTCCAGTTGGTGCCAGTGATTTCAATTTCCCCTGTCCTGCCCAGGGCACAGCACTTAGTAAAGACACTCCATCAACCTACCTTTCTCTTTAACTCCTTCACCAGGTGGGCATGCTGTGTGCTTTCTGGCCACCTGACAGCTGTCAATGCAATAATACCCCTCCCTGGGCTTACATATCGTATTGTGAGTGTAAGTACAATTCTGTTTAACTTGAAGTCCCAACTATGTAAATACAAAAACATTTATGAGATCCACGATGAATTAAAGTATCCTGCTTTCTGTCTGAAGTTAGACAGAAGACTAAATCGGTATTTGGCTGCTAAATCCCTTGTGTCTGTGCCACCATTCAAAAAGATCTTGTAGCTCAAAACCTCTCTCTTGTAATTAGCTCATATCCCTCAAAATCTAAAAATATATCACACTTGGTCTTATCTTTTCCAGATAATCCAAGCAAGGGAAAATATTATTCCTGTTAATCCCACTAAGAATTTTTAAAGTGTTGTGTGATCATCTCTCATGCTTCTTCTAAACTCCAGAACAAGGTTTCCCAACCAAGCGTCCATGGGCTCCTCAGTTAATAATAGTTTTTAATCCATGGGATTAAAAAGGTTGGGTTGTAGACGTTACAATAATATGATCCGGTTAATCTTTCCTTATGAGACAATTCCTCATCCCAGGAATTCTTCTTGTCCTCCTCTATCAAAAATATGTCCATCTTTAGGCCAAGACACCAGACGTGTACACAACATCCAGGTACAATCCCACTAGAGCTCTGCAAGCACACCATTCTGCCATTATTAATCAAAGTGGATAAAGAACTTAATATTCCATCTACCATATGTCACCCATTCACTTATCCTGTCCATATTCTCCCATGAACTCACATTGCAACCTGCTTTGTATCAGTAGCAAACTTAACAAATCACTCAAAAAGCAAAAATTGCAGATGTTGGAAAATTGAAATAGGAATTGCTATAAATATTAAGCAGCCGCATAACAACAAATTTCACGACGTATGCCAGTGATAATAAACCTGATTCTGATCCTCAGAATGAGCTGATCTGTTGCGTGAGAGTCAATCCCGTCCTATTACTCCTTCCTGTTACCATTTCCTTTTAACAGGTTCCAACATTTCCTGATTGACTCATTCTGTGCTACCTGGTCTGTGTGATAACCAGTGCACCCACTACATCTATAGACAACTCTTTAATACAGTAATGTGGAATGTAGGTCATCAGATCCTAATGATTTGTTGGTTATCAGTGTCATTAATTTCTCCACTGCTATGTTTCATTAATCTATTTCAGCTCCCTATTCACCCCAGACCAACATTCATCACTATTACTGGGAATTTTCTGTGTTTTCCTCTCTGAAAGCAGGTACAGAATATCAATTTCTCTAACACTTCCATATTCACCAATATATCGTGTCTCAATGATCACAAAGATTGACGTTATTCACCATCTATATTTACATTGCTGTGGTGTGTTGGGTCAACATGTAAGAAAAAGACATGCACATGAACCAGGTTATCATTTGCCATTTTATGTTATTTTCTGCTTCTGACTGTATTGGTCTAGTATTCTGCTTGCCTTTTTCTTGTCAATTTCTCAATCATTCTCCGTTAAATCTGAAAAGAGAATCCAATCCTCACCTTCACAGCTTTCAGGCAACAGTATAAGTCCATTCCTTTCACATTATAATCAATTTAAATGGCTGACATAAAAATGGGGGAATTGTGGATGGTGAAGTAGGTTGTTAAAGGATACAATAAGATATAGATCAGCTGGACAAAAATGGCAGATGGAGTTTAATCCAAGCAATTCTCAGGCGTTGCACTTTGGGAGGTCAGAATCATATTTGTAACATTGGCATGTCTTGAAATATGTTGTCTTGTGGCAATAGTACAGTGCAATACATAAAAAATACTATAAATTACCATAAGAATATACAAAAACTAAATAAATAGTATATCAAGAGAACAAAACAGTGATGTAGTATTCATGCATTCATCAACCATTCATAAATTTAATGGCCAAGGGGAAGAAGCTGTCCCTAAAATGTACGTCAATGGAAAGGGGGAAAGTATGCAGTAAAAGGCAGGATATTTAAGAGCAATTACCAACAGATGAATATTGAGGTGGAAGTCCACAGGTCCCCGAAAATTACCACGCAGGTAGATAGGATGGTGAAGAAGGCCATATGGCACGCTTGCCTTAATCAGTTAAGGCATCGAGCACAACAGTCATAAAGTCATGTTGTACACATAAAAAAACATTTGTGAAGCCATATTTGGAATATAGTGTGGAATTCTGAATCCCACATTACAGGCAGTATGTGGAAGATTTGGAGAAGGTCCAGAAGAGGTTCATCACAATGCTGCCTGGATTGGAGAATCATATCTACAGTGTCTATAAAAAGTATTCACCCCCCCTTGGAAGTTTTCATGTTTTTACAACATTGAATCTCAGTGGATTTAATTTGGTTATTTTACACTGATCAACGGAAGAAGACGCTTTTGTGTCAAAGTGAAAACAGATCTCTACAAAGTGACCTAAATTAATTACAAATATAAAGCACAAAATAATTGCGTAAGTATTCACCCCGTTCAAGTCAGTATTTAGTGGATACTCCTTTGGCAGCAACTGCAGCTTTGAGTCTATGTGGATTGGTCTCTATCAGCTTTACATATCTGGACATTGCATTTTTCCCCATTCTTCTTTACAAAACTGCTCAAGCTCTGTCAGATTGCATGAGGATTGTGAGTGAACAGCTTTTTTGAAGTACCAGCCACAAATTCTCAATTGGATTGTGGTCTGGACTCTGACTAGGCCACTCCAGGACATTAAATTTGTTCTTTTCATTGTCTTGCTGAAAACAATTCTTCTCCTAAGTTGCAGTTCTCCTGCAGACTGCAGCAGCTTTTCCTACAGGATTTCCTTGTATTTTGCTGCATTCATTTTACCCTCTACTTTCACAAGCCTTCCAGGGCCTGCAGCAGTGAAGCATTCCCACTGCATGATGCAGCCACCACCATGCTTCACAGTAGGGGGGTTTGTTTTTGATGATGTGCGGTGTTAGGCTTACGCCAAACATAGCGTTTAGTCTGATGGCCAAAAAGCTCAATTTTGGTTTCATCAGACCATAGAACCTTCTTCCAGCTGACTTCAAAGTCTCCCACGTCTTCTGGCAAACTCTAACCGAGATTTCATGTGAGCTTTTGTTTCCAACAATGGCTTTCTCTTTGCCACTCTCCCATAAAGCTGCGATTGGTGAAGAACCTGGGCAACAGTTGTTGAATGCGCAGTCTCTCGTATCTCAGCCACTGAAGCTTGTAACTCCTCCAAGGTAGTCACACATCTCTTGGTGGCCTCCCTCACTAGTCCCCTTCTTGTACAGTCACTCAGCTCTAGGCAGATTTACAGCTCTGCCGCATTCTTTCCATTCCATAGATTGTCTTAACTGTACTCCAAGGGATATTAGGTGACTTGGAAATTTTCTTGTATCTATCTCCTGACTTATGCTTTTCAAGAACTTTTTTGCAAAGTTGCATGGAGTGTTCTTGTGTCTTCATGGTATAGTTTTTGCCAGGATACTGACTCACCAACATTTGGACCTTCCAGATACAGGTGTATTTTTACTACAATCAATTGAAACACTTTGACTGCACACAGGTCTCCATTTAACTAATTATGTGACTTCTAAAACCAATTGGCAGCACCAGTGATGATCTGGTGTGTCATATTAAATGGGGGTGAATACTTATGCAATCAATTATTTTGTGTTTTATATTTGTAATTAATTTAGATCACTTTGTAGAGATCAGTTTTCATTTTGACAGTAAAGAGTCTTTTTCTGTTGATCAGTGTCAAAAAAGCCACATTAAATCCACTGAGATTCAGTATTGAAAAATAATAAAAATATGAAAACTTTCCGGGGGGGGGGTTTGAATACTTTTTATAGGCACTGATTAAGAAGAAGTTGGACAAACTTGGGATTGTTTTCCCTGGAATATTTAATACTCAGTGGAGATGTGATAGAGGTTTATAAAGTTATGAGACACATAGATAGGGCATATAGTCTAAACCGGAGTGTCTGTACATAACAAAATGATAAGCAGTGGTAGTTGGGGATGTGGAGGGAAGTTGAGTGGGTAGAGGTGTTGATCAAACTTACTGCTTTTTGAGTCTGGTGGTCCTGGTGTGGATGCTATGTAGCCTCCTCCCTGATGGGAGTGGGACTAACAGTCCATGAGTAGGGTGGGTGGGATCCTTCATGTTACTGGCTCTTTCCTTGCACCTTTGTGTATTTATATCCTTGTTGGTGAACAGACTGGTGCCAGTGATGCATTGGGCAGATTTGACTACCTGTTGTAAAGTCTTCCTGTCCACGACAGTGCTGTTTCCATGCCATGCAGTGATGCAGTTTGTTACGATGCTCTCTACTGCGCATATAGGCAGTCCCCGAGTTACGGACAACTCATACTTATCAACCGAGAAAGAAGAATGCCATCCGACATTTTAAGCCAGATCGTGTCACCGTCCGCCATTTTAAGCCAGATCGCGATGCCGTCTGCCATTTTAAGTCATTGCCGTTGACACAGTGTTGAGTGTTTAATTTTGTATTTGGCTTAAATTTTTCTAAGTAAGATTCACCCTGACCCCGCCCCCCCCCCCCCCCCCCCCCCACCATTCCGGTCAGCTGGTGGCGCAGTCAGATCAGCACCAGGCTAGAGAACGGAGGTTCCCGAGTTCGATTTAGTGTCAGATCACTCCCGTGCCAGGTTGATTATCGATCCAGTGGCTCCCGTACCATCCGTGCCGGGTTGATGTTGAGCTCGCAACTCGACCTCGTAAAAAAAACCCACTGCTACCGGATCAACAATTGATTTAGGCAAATGGCAAGGAAGTGCGGATCCAAGAAGTGCAGAGATGGAGAGATTCTTATTAGAATTCAACTCCATTGCCACCCATATTGGGCAGTCAGACTGATTATAAAAGTAAGACCAAAAGATAAGACAATGTATGTTGGCTGCCCAGTAATGCAAATGAAAATTGGGCAAGGCCATACCACCTACCCTTTTAGGTTTTTGGAGATGAGCCTTATTTAGTCTGGGACGTTTGCCCTTCCATAGATAGGACAAAATAATAGAATCTAACAACTCAAAAAAGCTTTATAAATAAAAATTGGTAAGGACAGAAATAAGTATAAAACCTTAGGAAGGATATACATTTTAACAACATTAATTCGACCTATGGAAGACATGAACAAGGGTGACCACTGTGCTAAACTCTGTTTTGTATGATTTAAAAGATCACTGAAATTTTCTCCAAAAAGACGCTTAAAATTTTTTGTTACTGTAATGCTAAGGTAAGTAAATTGATTATTTACTACTTTAAAAGGGAGGTTATAAAATTCTAGTAATTGTGCTTCCCTATTTATTGGAAAGAGTTCACTCTTTACAGTTAAATTAAGTTTGTATCCGGAAAGCTGGCTAAATTTGTTAAGGAGTGAAAACACTGGGGATAAGGAGGTAGTCGGGTTTGATATCAAAAGTAAAAGATGATCACCATAAAGAGAGATTTTGTGCTCAACACCTCCCCCTCCAAATCCCCGTCAATTCAGCACAACTTCGAAACACAATCGCCAATGGATCTATAGCCAAATCGAAAAGTAAGGGACTTAAAAGACACTCTTGCCAGGTGCCATGTTTAAGATTAAAAGGTTGGGATTGCTGAGAATTAGTCAAGACAGAAGCAGTGGGGTGTGAATATAACAATTTAATTCATGTAATACTGTAAAACTTTGTCCAAAATCAAATTTATCTAAAACCACAAAAAGATAATTCCACTCCACACGATCAAATGCTTTCTCCACATCTAGAAAAATGACACATTCAGGAATCCCAGCTGAAGGTGAGTGTAAGATATTAAATAGACGCCGTATATTTAAAAAAAGGGAGACGATTTTTAATAGAACCAGTTTGGTCTTCAGAAATAATTAAAGGTAAATTGTTCTCCAATCTGCGGGCCAAAACTTCAGTCAAAATTTTAACATCAACATTTAGCAAAGAAATCGGCCTGTACGAGGAACACTCTATTGGA
Source organism: Hemitrygon akajei (assembly GCF_048418815.1). Taxonomy (NCBI): domain Eukaryota; kingdom Metazoa; phylum Chordata; class Chondrichthyes; order Myliobatiformes; family Dasyatidae; genus Hemitrygon; species Hemitrygon akajei. The sequence goes on from NC_133152.1 coordinate 51,209,689, forward strand.
TCTTTATCTTTTTTCACTAAAAGAATGATACATGCATCATTAAATGATGCTGGCAATTTACCATGTTTAAACGAGTCAGTTAAAACTAACATTAGTTGAGGCAAAAGCGGTGAGGAAAATGATTTATAGAATTCTGCAGAGAACCCATCAGGTCCAGGAGATTTACCAGACTGCAGTACAGAAATAGCTGATGATATTTCCTCTAGTGGTAATGGTTCATTCAATTTTGCTTTAAGATCAGGAGTAAGCGTAGGAATCTTTAAACTATTTAAAAACTGGTCGACAGAAATATTATCATGTAGGGATTCAGAAGTATAGAGTCAAGAATAGTAATTTTAGAATGTATCATTAATTTCAGAGTGATTCAAGGTAATGTTCCCATTTTCCATTCAAATTTTTGTAATAAGTTGTTTAACTTTAGAGCGTCTTATTTAGTTGACTAAAAATTTACTGGATTTATCACCATGGATATAAAACCGGCTCTTACTTTCCAAAAGTTGGCGTTCAACTGGGTGAGTGGAAGTAAGGTCAAACTTAGTTTGAAGTTCCACTCATTTCTTATACAGCTCCATATTTTTAGTCTTGGCATCTAGTTGGTCTATTGCTTTAATTTGATTAACCAGATCAATCACTCTTTATGGGTCTTTCTGTTCAAATTCACAGTATATGAAATTATTTGACTGCTTAGGTATACTTTCATAGCATCCCAGGCAACCTGACTTGAGGTTTCAGATGGCATGTTAGTATTTTTTTTAAAAAGTTATCTGGTCCTCCATAAATTTTACAAAATCATTATCCAACAACAAGGTTGGATTAAAACACCAAAGTTTATTCATTTGGGGGAAATCAGGAAGAATTATAGACAGGGTGACTGGGGCGTGATCTGAAATCAATATACTCCAATAGTCACAAGATCGAGCAGAAGGAATCAACTGATTATCAATTAAAAAATAATCAATTCTAGTGGAAGTATGACGGGCATGTGAAAAAAAGAATAATCTCTCACATTTGGGTGAAAACGCCATACATCAGAGATACCATAATTAGAAAGGAAAGACTGAATTGATAAAACAGATTTACTTGGTAGTCTAGGAATAGAGGACAATCGATCCAAAACTGGATCTAATCAACAGTTAAAATCATCACCCAGTATGAGAATATGAACTCAGCTCAGGCAATAAAGAGAAGAAACGATCAAAAAACTCCACATCATCCGAACTGGGGGCATATAAATTAGCCAAGACTACCAGTGTGTTGTATAATTTCCCCGAGACAATAATAAAATGACCATTTGTATCAGATACTTTATTATGAAGCTCAAAGGGAACATTTTGATTCATAGGAATTTAAACCCCCCTGTCTTTAGCCTGAAAAGTTGAATGGAAGTTCTGCCCCACCCATCTTGACATAAGATGAGAGTTATCAGAACTACAAATGTGTGTTTCTTGCAAAAACAATTGCTGCGTTAAGCTGTTTAAGATGTGAAAACACCTACCTTCTTTTAACAGGATGGTTCAATCCCTTAACATTCCAGCTTACAAAATTCAACAGACTAACCATTGTCCTTTAAAAAAAATAGAGGATAGTAGACATAAGCATTGTCTGAAATTCAAGTAACAGCTCTGGGGCAAAAGTATAAAACAAGAAAAACAGGACAGAAAAACATCCTGAATAATACAAATGTCTAAAGGTTCTATGAATAATATTGGCATTAGAGTTCCCTGCCCCCCTCAAAGCCCAGAACAAGAAAGCTACTGGAAAGCAGCAGCAAGCTCTTCAAAAAAAATCACCCCATACTCCCACTTCCTGTTTCTTAACATCATCATCAGCTCCATTTTGCATCAATTACAAAAAAGAAAACTTTTAGCACTACAAACTAAAGCTATACATAATGAAAAGAAAAACCATTCCACCAAAATTTGATAAGTTTAACTCAAGGTAATAATCCAAAAAAAAAGATATGAACTAGTGTTTAAGAAAAATACAAAAACAAGTAAACTCTTGTATGCAGATGACTTGCCCTGTTAGTTTACATTGGACAGTGGAAAACATCCTGTATTGTCCCGGTACCGAAGAAACCACAACCAAAGGAGTTGAATGACTTCAGACCTGTTGCCTTGACGTCGCACGTGATGAAGACCATGGAGCGGCTGATAATACAGAATCTGAGGCCACAAACCAGGCACGCCCAGGATCCTCTTCAGTTTGCGTATAAGGAGAAGGTGGGAGTGGAGGATGCTATCACGTATTTGCTGCACAAATCACTCTCTCACCTAGATGGGGTCAGTTGTGCTGTGAGGATTACATTCCTTGACTTCTCTAGTGCCTTTAACACCATCCAGCCCAAGATCTTAAGGCACAAACTAACGGAGATGGGAGTAGACTCTCACATGGTGGATTGGATAGTGGACTACTTGACAGATAGACCTCAGTATGTGCGGTTGGGAGACTGTAGGTCTGACACGGTGGTCAGCAGCACAGGAGCGCCGCAGGGAACCGTACTCTCTCCGGTCCTGTTCACCCTGTACACATCAGACTTCCAATATAACTCGGAGTCCTGCCATGTGCAGAAGTTCGCTGATGACACGGCCATAGTGGGGTGTGTCAGGAATGGACAGGAGGAGGAGTATAGGAAACTGATACAGGACTTTGTGATATGGTGCAACTCAAACTACCTGTGTCTCAATATCACCAAGACCAAGGAGATGGTGGTGGACTTTAGGAGATCTAGGCCTCATATGGAGCCAGTGATCATTAATGGAGAATGTGTGGAGCAGGTTAAGACCTACAAGTATCTGGGAGTACAGTTAGACGAGAAGCTAGACTGGACTGCCAACACAGATGCCTTGTGCAGGAAGGCACAGAGTCGACTGTACTTCCTTAGAAGGTTGGCGTCATTCAATGTCTGTAGTGAGATGCTGAAGATGTTCTATAGGTCAGTTGTGGAGAGCGCCCTCTTTGTGGTGGCGTGTTGGGGAGGAAGCATTAAGAAGAGGGACGCCTCACGTCTTAATAAGCTGGTAAGGAAGGCGGGCTCTGTCGTGGGCAAAGTACTGGAGAGTTTAACATCGGTAGCTGAGCGAAGGGCGCTGAGTAGGCTACGGTCAATTATGGAAAACTCTGAACATCCTCTACATAGCACCATCCAGAGACAGAGAAGCAGTTTCAGCGACAGGTTACTATCGATGCAATGCTCCTCAGACAGGATGAAGAGGTCAATACTCCCCAATGCCATTAGGCTTTACAATTCAACCGCCAGGACTTAAGAACTTTTTAAAAGCTATTATTAATGCTTTTTGAGATAGTGATTTAGATGCATATCATATTTTTTACTGAGTTAAGTATTGTATGTAATTAGTTTTGCTACAACAAGTGTATGGGACATTGGAAAAAAGTTGAATTTCCCCATGGGGATGAATAAAGTATCTATCTATCTATCTATCTATCTATCTATCTATCTATCTATCTATCTATCTATCTATCTATCTATCTATCTACCTATCTATCTATCTATCTATCAGATCCTAGGAAATCTACTCCCTCTATGCTAGCAATACTTTCTGAATTCAGTAGTTTTTCAGGATATAAATTAAATTTACATAAAGGTGAGTTATTTCCCATTAATAATTATTCAGCTCAATATCATCAAGTACCTTTTAGTATTGCAAAAACTACTTATCTTGGTATTAAAATTACTAAAAATTTTAAGGACCTGTTTAAATATAATTTTTCCCATTAATTGATTACACCCAACAAATGCTTTCTAAATGGTCACCTATGATGTTGTCATTAATAGGTCGAATTAATGCTATCAAAATGATAGTTCTACTGAAATCTTACATACCTTTCAAGCAGTTCCTACCTTTGTCACTAAAACATTTTTTGATAGAATAGACTCTATAATCTTATCTTATATTTGGAATAATAAAAATCCTAGACTGAGCAAACCTTTATTGCAGAAATTAAAAAAGGATGGTGGTATGGCTTTGCCAAATTTTAGAAAGTATTATTGGGCAATTAATATTCAATATATTACTTTTTGGATTCATTATTCAGACATACATGAATGTCCTTCATGGTTGGATTTAGAGGAAAACTCAGTGAAGGGGTTCTCTTTGACCTCTTTACTGGGAGCTCCTCTTCACTTTTTGTTTTCTAAGATTAGTAGACAAGACCTTAATCCTATTATTAAACATACTTTAAGAATTTGGTTTCAGTTTCGTAGATTTTTTGAGTTAAATAATTTTGTTCTTTCTAGTAATTCTTTTAAATTATTTTTTAAAACCATCAATTTTGGATAAGGCCTTTTTAATTTGGAAAACCAAAGGAATAACAACTTTTTCAGATTTGTTTTTAGCAGATTGTTTAATATCTTTTTCTCAGTGGATAAATATGATTTATCTAATGTACACATTTTTAGATATTTACAGATTAGGAAATTATCCTTCTGCTTATCCACCTAATATGACAGATGCTGTCTTTCAGCTTAAACCATTTCATCAAGGGCTGATAGCTATAATTTATAAACGGCTATTGAATTTACGAATGGTATCTTAACGATAAAATTAAACGTGCTTGGGAATTGGAATTTCAAGAGTCATTTTCAGATAATCAATGGAGCAAAATTTTTTATTTGGTTAATAACGCATCTATTTGTGCCCGCCACTCCTCGATACAATTCAAGGTAGTGCATCGGGCCCATATGTCAAAGGATGTCAAACTAGCACGTATTTTTTTCAACATAAGTCCTATTTGTGACAATTACTCTTCCAATTTCTTTTTCAAAGTTTTAGATTTGATCAGAAAGTCTTTCTTTTTTTTGGTTGTATCCTCAAAATGGACTGCCCAGTGTCTTTTTTTTTTGTATAGCGTAGTGGTTTTTTTTCTTCTTCAATTAATAATTTAAAGATTTTTTCTCTCTTTATGAACTGAGGAGAATTAGTTGTCTTTTTTATTATATATTATGTACTAGCTTAACACTATGTATGATTTTGATAATGTCTATTTCACTTTCGGTTTGTATTGTTATTGACATATATATTTGAGATAATTCTCCTCCTGTCTGTATTTATGCTCCTTTTAAATCAATAAAAACATTGATAAAGAAAGAAAGAAAAACAAATAAACAGATTTTACCTCATAAGCTACCAGCGAAAAATTATGAAAAAAAATTTACCGACTTAAGAAAGAAAGATCAGGGAAAAAAAAGAGAAAAAAAAGTAAACACGAGGAAATCTGCAGATGCTGGAAATTCAAACAACACACACAAAATGCTGGTGGAACACAGCAGGCCAGGCAGCATCTATAGGGAGAAGCACTGACGTTTTGGGCCGAGACCCTTCGTCAGGACTGAAAACAAGTACTTCTCCACCAATATAAGTAATTAGACTGAACCAGAGGGAGTCGAAGCCACAGGGAGGTCACCAATAAATTTCTGAGCATCTGAAGCCGAGTTAAAAGACTTCTTGTCTCCACCAGTAAGAATTATTCGGAGGCGAACTGGAAATCGAAGGGAAGGCCTGAATCCACAATTATATAGTTCTTTCATAAGTCCTTTAAACTCAGCTTGTAGACTCAGAACTTGGGGAGCATAGTCCTCGACAACATGGATTGATTGACCCTTATATTCCAGTTTTCCTCTCCAATGAGCTTCTTTAATGAGGAAATCTTTTGTCTGGTAGCGATGAAAACAGATAACTACCGGACATGGCCTGTGTCCTGGGTCCGGGATAGGCCCTGAAGTGCAGTGAGCTCTGTCTATCTCGGGCGGGGTCGAAAGTATTTAGTTCCCGGAAATCTCACATAGCAGAGTAGAGAAAAATTCAACGGGAGATCCATGTTCGATAATGTATTCATTCTTTAGGTGAAGGCTCACCTGTAGCCTGATCAATGCTGCTTATATTAGGCAATATGCCCTTTTGAGAACTGGTTTCAGGCTCAACTCAGCTGGGCTAAAATATGACAGATCAGAACATGTCAACTTTCACCAAAACAGGGTGACAAGAGATGCTGTTTTAAAATCCTGGAAAGAAAGTGAAGCAAATTCTACCCCGGGATATCTTCACTGAGATTTAAGCTCATCATAATTTGTCCTACAGCAAGAATCTGATGGCAGAAAATGGCACGTCAGGTTTGAAGTTGAGCTCAGGTTTTCACTACGATACAGTCATGACATTGTTTGGTACAATTGATGAAGTTTTAAGGGAAGTAAGAAATGATTTTTAGACTCTTGTAGATAACGGGTTAAAATTGCTACAAACTTCTGTTTATTCTGCTCTGAGTAAACCACCTGAGGCTGGTTTCAGACTAACGACCTTGCAGATGTCTCCGAGAATGGGGATTGAGTTCTGCTTATCGGTCGCATACATCTTGCCTTATGGTTTTGCAAGAATTGGGCTAAGTACCCTCATTTGATTAGGGAAAGTGAGGACTCACTGACAAGGACAGGAGTGAACATCTGTCTGTAATTAAGTCAGGGCCTAGCAAAGGGAATAACTGATAAGGACTGGATAGTACACCCATCTGTAATTACAACCTTGATTTAGTGGACTCTCTTATCTAAGTAATTAAGGTTTGCTCCAACAGACTTGGTGGGAATACCAGTTAAACTAAGTGTTCTTTGTCTCGCTAGTTCTATAAATTGTAACATTTCTGCATGTTAGACAGAGGTCCGATGCGAGCCCCCAGAGGGAGAGGAACACTGTCCCTCTGGTGTGCGGCTCTGCACCTCAATCACCAGATTATTCCGAGACAGGGAGGGAAGAATCCAATAAAGCCCCAGAGTTAATGGCTCCACAAAGGCAATTGCCCACCAGAATGCTGCCCAATCCACGAGCAGGAGGAGGGACAGCCCTCAGTGATTCCTGTGTATGCACCCTGGAAGCCTCAAGAAATGATCATGATCATAAATCAGACCACAGAGAGAAAAGAAAAACCAGCACGGTTTGCTCAGTATGTCCACAGTACTATATAAAGGTATAATGCGACCCCGCAAGATTTATTCAGTCTCTGCTGCATGATTCTCTCAGCTGATGGGGGCGGAAATGGAAGGCAGAATTAAGATAGCAAACCTATCAGGAGTTACAGGTGGGAATCCAAAATGAGAATGAACAGACAGACCAGATTATTCAAGCCTTGGAGAGGGATCTCCAACAACCTGTAAACATCACTAAAGTACATGAATGCAAACCTAAGCCTGGGAAATCGGGACCAGACTATCGGGAGTGATTTGCGGCCTGCTACGGCACTTTCGCGGGAAACCAAGCTTTTAATTAATGGGAATTCGTCCCCCCAGTTTAATGCCCTACTGCTCCAATGCTTACCAATTAAGTTAGCCAACATGATTAAAACTAATAATATGGATTGGCCAGACAATGACCGAAATCGAATGTGACGAGCTTTGACATATTACTGGGACCCGGTTTTCGAATCCCCATCAACCCCAAAGGAAACTAATATTAAAGGTGAATATGTTCAGCAGGAAGAAGGACGTGAGTGGGCTATATCTGGGGATCAGAAATGGGAACAAAAACCTACCAAGGGACAGGTGGGGACAACAACCCGTTTAGAAATGGACAAGCAAGGATGCTTCCTACCATGAGTATCACACCTCAGGAAGAGCCCAATGTAATATTGCATGTTGCTGCAATTCTAATTCCGTTTATGATTGATATGGGGAAACCACAACCACTCTCGATCAGGAAATAGTGTCAGAAAAGGGATTCCAGCTATCGGACACTACAATCACTCTGTCTGGGTTGGAAGGCATGGAACGTACATATTCACATACCCAGCCACTGCAGGTGGAATTCCAGGGGGACCCAATGTGAGGTTTCATTTACAGTCACCACCAGTCTGGGGTGTAATCTAGCAGGGAGAGACTTGCTCTGTCCGTTGGAAGTCGAGATTCTATGCACGGACTAGGGTGTCACCCTGGGACTAGCAAACAACTGACAGCTTCTCCAATTTCCGACCCCCCAGTGGTGGACACTTAATCTGGACTCCACTACATTTGAACCCCTTCTGCCAGCGGCCGACCCCCATGTGACTCTGTCCTATGACCCTACGGGGTGCTCAACTGAGGAAAGCCAATATTCTGCACCCATCAAGGGACAGAAGTTCCCAGTCATGGTGATTGGAGAGGTTAAAGGAAAAGAGGGTAGTGCATTACTGGCTGAAGTTCCGGATTTCCTTTGGCGACAGACAGGACTGGTGGTTCCCCATACCACCGTTAGGGTTTGCCCTGGGTTCAAGCCAAAGAGTCTAGGGTTCCTTGCCTACACCCTGATGAAACAAGCCTCCAGCACCGAGGGAGACTGGCGATACTTGCCCGCGGGCCAACTCCTATACAAAGGTGAGTCAGAGGTGAAGACGGGACATCTGGTAAGATACTCTTTTAATATCGACCGAACCCAATATGTTGTACCCCACCTCTGGGCAATTTCAAGCCATGAAGTTGGCCGCACCAACTGCCCCCGTCTGGATCACCGTGAAAGAAGGACAGACTCTCATGTCCATTCTGCAATACCCCCTCAAGCCCGAGGCAATGTTTTATGAGGATGGAAGCTCTTTTGTGGATCCAGTGAGGAAACAATGTTCTGGCTATGCGATAGTGACGGACAGTGAAGTAATTAAGCAGGCCTCTTTTGAAACAGCTGTCTCCACCCAGAAGGCTGAGCTGATTGCTCTGACTCGTGCCTATACCCTAGCATCAGTCTAAAGTACAAACGTTTGCACAGACTCCCATTATGCATTTGGAGTTATGGGATTCCAGACTTCCTCTGACCACCCCTTTAGTAATGCTAACTTTCTAAACAACTTACCCACCACCCTACAGCTACCTCAAGTTTTGGCTATTTTGTCAGACTGCAAACGTGTTGCAGAAGGAACTGCGTAGAAGGACTCTCTTGGACTAAAGGAAAATGTATTGGTTGATAGTGGTGTTTGTGCTTATGTCTTTGAGAGGGCACCCCAGTCAACACCCTTCTGTCTCTCTGTCACACCTATGCCAAACAGGTAGAACTAGGGGCCTGCTGGGTTTGCACTGAAATTCCGCAGCATGGTAAAACTATGATTCCAATGTCAGTAATCCCGCTCAACCAGAGTGAGGAACTCTCAGCCTGGGCTTTCTCAGATAACACCCGGGGAAGTGAGGTGAGGAACTGTAGTCCAGTCAGAGGTGACTGTGGCTGTCGGTGTTTTGAGGGATGGTATCTCAGGCCCCCACCAAACGGAACCTCATATACTGGGAGACATGCATCCTAGCCAAACCTGCAGGTGCCCAGCTGCGGAGTAGTAAATGCCACCTGTCACTGTAACTTCCAGGAAGGAGAAGATGCATTTTTTTCTGGGAAATAACAGCTGTACCACCTATACCACTACAGACCCTCCCCGACCAGCAATTGGCACCCACTGGGTGTGTGGAAATCGGGCCTATATATGACTCCCAAGGGAAACTGCCAGTAGATGGGATCCACAAAGTCCCAGCAAAGGGTGGACCAGCTGTTGTTATCTAGCATATTTAGTACCTGACCTGAGAGTTATGGCCCAGCCTCAGGATCACTCCCATTGGAATAGGCAACGAAGGGACATAACGAAAACCGAAGGATTTTGGGTGATTGTCTTTCCCTCTCATGGGGTGGCCAGAAATTCCAGGGAAATAATTAACTTAGCAGCAGCTCTAGAAGAATTAGCCAACAATACGGCCGGGGCACTGAGTGATACTCAAGCACAGGTAACTGAAATATCCACTGAGATGGTTGCAATTTGCCAAACAGTGTTACAGAATCGCAAGGCCCTGGACTTTGTCTTAGCTGAGAAAGGAGGGACCTGTGCTATTGTGGGAAGGAATGTTGTACTTATATCCCTGATGAATCCTCAAACATTACTGACCTATCTAAACACATAACCCAAAAGATTCAGAAAATCCAAGATGTCGCCAGTAATCTACATGGTTTTCGGATTTGTGAGGCAGGGGGATGGCCCTGGCCCTTTAATATTTTTGGAAATTCCTGGGGAGTGTTTCTGCATTTTGGGAGTCTGATTATATTAATTCTGGCTGTTGTCTGCATTTTAAGATGCCTTTGGCCGTGTTTTGTATCTTCTTGTAGAAGTGACCACCTATTGTGAAGATTATCATGTAATGATAAAAAGGAGGGAATGATGAAGTTTTTGAGGATATTGGGGATGCAGGGATTAATGACCTTCAAGGACTTCGTACTCTGTCAGCATAAGTTGCATCCTTTGTTTTTGCTTTGCGTGATTAATTGTACTTCTGCAGCTGTGAGGTTGTGAAATCGCTAAACTACTACCTGTACTACTCCCCCATCTCTGAACATTTTTGTACCCTGCGGTTTCACGTACTTTGTAACGGAAAGAAAACAGATTCTTATATGGAATGGACTATGGCTCTTTATGCGTATAAAAGTAAACTATTGTAACCTTACTGGAGAGATCCAATAGGAACCCTCAGAGGGAGAGGAACCCTCTCCCTCTGGTGTGCGGCTCTGCACCTCTCGCCAGCTGAGTTTGAACAAATAAACTGGTGAAAAGGATAAAGTAAAGAAGCGTTTGTGGGGCGGTTATTGGTCCGGCGAATTTAAGTTTACACAGATAATGGATTATGCACAGGGAGATAAACAGATCCAATATCCCAGATATTGGATTATCTACAGGGAGATAAACAGATCCATTATCCCAGATAATGGATTCACCACAGGGAGAGAAATGGATCCAACATCCCAGATAATGCATTATCCACAGGAAGAGAACCAGATCCAACATCCCAGGTCTCAACTGTTTAGTTTTTCCACTTTTCCCATTCTGATCAAGGGCATTGACCTGATGAAGGGTCTCAGACTGAAGTGCCGACTGTTTATTCCCCTCCATTGTTGTTGCCTCACTTGCTGAGTTCCTCCAGTATGGTGTGTGTGTGTTGCTCAAGACTTACAGCATCTGCAGAATCTCCTGAATCATGGGGCATTGACCTGCCATGTTTCCCTCCCCAAGTGTTTATGACAATCCAGTCAGTGGACAGCTTCATCGATGAAATTAACTTTTAGTTTTACACTTTGAATGTATTTATTAATATGAGCTTAAATTCTCCATCTGCGATGTTGAAGCCTTGAAACCACTGCACCACTCAATCTGTAAGACCACCATAAGACAATCAACACCAGGCGCATGTAAATAATAGGTGTATATTTAAGTTTAAAGTTCAAAGTAATTTATTATCAAACTACATAAAGTATGTGTCACCATATAGAAGCCTGAGATTCATTTTCTTGCAGGCATTCACAGTTGAACAAAGAAACACAATAGAATCAGTGATAAACTGCACACAAAGATGGACAAACCACAAATGTGCAAAAGAAGACAAGACTGGACAAATACAAAAATGAAATAATAATAAATAAACATGTAATAAATAATACTGAGAATGTGAGTTGTAGAGTCCTTGACAGGTTGTGGAATCAGTTCAGTGTTGAGGTGAGTGAAGTTACCCACGCTGGTTCAGGAGTCTGATGGTTGAAGGGTAAAGACTGTTCCTGAACCTGGTGGCGTGGGATCTAGGCTCCTGTACCTCCTTCCTGACGGCAGCAGTGAGAAGAGAGCTCGGCCTGGATGGTGGGGGTCCTTGATGATGGTTGGTTCTTTTCTGCGCCATTGTTCCTTGTAGATGTGCCCAGTGATGGAGATTACATCGATCACCATACTCTAATCATCCACAAGATATAATTACCACCACTTTCTGTATACTGTGACTTTACCACTATGTATATGTGGTAAAAGCACACTGTCGATAGCCCTGTGTTCAGTAGATTCTCCACCTACCATTCCTCTTTTCTCCCTATCATGTATATGTTTATATGTTGGGGTAAATGAAGCTAACTGAAGTAACCCCCTCTTGTTCAAGAGCCTGATGGTTCAGGGAGCAGTAACTGTTCCTGAACCTGGTAGTGAGAGTCCTGAGGCTCCAGTACCTTCTTCCTGATGGCAGCAGCCAGAAGAGAGCATGTCCTGGGTGGTGGGGGTCCTTGATGATGGATGCTGCTGTCCTGTGATAGCGCTCCGTGTAGATGTTGAACCACACCCCCGTTTCCTGTTTTTCTAGGATCTTGCAGCATTCCCGTCATATGAGCTGTTGAATTAGTGTCATAGAGCACTACAGCAGAGAAACAGGCCCTTTGGCCCATCCAATCCATGCCAACCTATTAATCTGTCTAGTCCTCTCGAACACACCTGGACCAGAGCCCTCTATCCCCCTCCCATCCATGTACTTATCCCAACTTCTCTTAAATGTTGCAGTCGAACCCGCCTCTACCACTTCCATCAGCAGCTCGTTGTGCAACTGCACCATCCTCTGAGTGAAGAAGCTCTCCTTAAAAGCTTCATAAAATCCACACACACTGGATCAAATGGACAGGCCACACCAGATTTGGTTCCCTTTCCTGAAAATCCTCTCCAGCTCCCTTGGATTACCCAATCTAAATGATGACCGCCCGTTTGAAATGTGCTTGTGTCATGTACCCCCCACTGACGTCAGGCTGGTGGACCTGTATTTAATCGGCTATTTTAAATGATGAAACTGCTCTTTCAGCCTTTCTGTACCACAGCTGTGACCAACAGGCCAGTCCATCGCAGGCAAAGCCCTTCCCAGCATTGAACGCATCTACAAGGGGCGCTACCACAAAGTGGAGGCATCCAACATCAAGGACCCCCACCGTCCAGGCCTTGCTCCCCTCTCGCTGCTGTCGTGGGGAAGGAGGTACAGAAGCCTCAGGTCCAGCACACCATGTTGAGGATCAGTTATTACCCTTCAACCAGCGGGCTCCTGAATCGGTGTGGATAACTTCATTCACCTCATCTCTGAACTGATTCAGCAAACCATGGACTGGCTTTCAAGGATTCGACACCTCATGTTCTCAGTGTTATTTATTTACTTTTTTTTATTTGCACAGTTTCTCCTCTTTTGCACATTGGTTGTTTGTCGGACTTTGTGTGTAGTTTTCAATTGATTCTATTGTACTTTTTTATTTTCCAGTTTTGCTGTAAGAAAATTAATCTTTCCTGTGACAGTGCTCTGTGTAGATGCTGAATGACACCCCCATTTCCTGTCTTTCTTGGATCTTCCAGCTTTCCTGTCATATGAGCCCTTGACTAATTGATAATAAATTTACTTTGAACTTTGAACAGGGACTGAGAAATGATGCCTCTGCTTTTTCCTCCCTAACCTGGGAAAAGTTTTGTCCGTTTATCTCCTGCTACAAATCATGAACTCCCTCTCCATGTTTATCTTAACAAATATTTCCCAATCTCTCCTAAACCAGCCTGTTGCCTGTCAATAAGTCTGTCACCGACTTCCCACAGAAGAAAGCAGTTTGCGGCGATTTCGAAGTATCTGCAGTACCCCTAGATGCCAGACGGTGGCGCCCTAGCTCACATTTACAGCGCCATTGGCAGGAAGTTAGCAATGTAAACACCAAAAATACTGAGATTACCAAACAAGGTTCAGTCTCTTCATCAGACTTGAAATGTTCACTCCATTTCTCTTCTGACGGAGGCAGCTAGACCCGATGTATATTTCAAGTATTATGAGTTGCTACTTTAGATTTCCAGCATCTGCAGTTTTATTTTTAATTTTCAGGAAGTTATTGATATTTTGGGCATTCAAAGTTATTATTAAAGTACATATATGACACCATATACAACTGCAAGATTTGTTTCCTTGTGGCCAAACACAGGAAACAGATAGAATGAAAGAATGAGCACACCCAACAGGAAGGACACGTAACCGTGTGCAAAAAACAACGAACTGTGCAAACGCAAAAGATAAAAAACGCATAATAATAATAATAATAAGTCAAGTCAAGTCAAGTTGCTTTTTATTGTCATTTCGACCATAACTGCTCCTCACGCTGAGGCGCGTCCCCTGGGTGGTGGATGGGGGATCCCTTGTGCGAGGGGTGCACCGGATAATATGGAAGAAGGTGCCGCGAACCAACATAGCCTAGGAGAAGGAACTCCGATTCCAAACCTGGGTAGATAGGACTCGTTAGCCTTGGACGGCAGCCTATCTAGGAGAGGGTAAACTCTGATTTCAAACCCGGGTAGATAGGACTCGTTAGATGGCAGCCTATCTAGGAGAGGGTAAACTCTGATTTCAAACCCGGGTAGATAGGACTCGTTAGCCTTGGACGGCAGCCTATCTAGGAGAGGGTAAACTCTGATTTCAAACCCGGGCAGGTGGAGCTCGTTAGCATGGAAATGCCATCGCCTGGGGGAAGGTGACCCTGACAGAAAACCCCTGGTCCTCCAGGTTGGGGGTTGTGCAACGGGCTAACAACCCGTTCACGTAAAACAAGCAATTGTTACAGAAACCGTCAACAGATCGTCAACCACTAACCCAGATCTGGGGAAAAGCAGGGCCCCATTCAGGAGGCTGATGACGCGCTGCAACCAAACCCGTCAGGAAGCCGCAGGGCTGACAACCCTCCTTCACCCGAGGAAAACCATAATGGAGGTTCCAAAGCTGCTCTCACAGAAGAAATCTATCCTAATCGGAACATGGAATGTGAGATCGCTTTGGGAGACAGCTAGGTGCGCACAGGCAGTGAAGGAAATGAACCGATACCACCTCATACTCCTGGGCATGTGCGAAGCAAGGTGGAATACTTTTGGTGAGACCAAACTGCAGACGGGAGAAACTCTGCTCTATTCTGGCAAAGAAAAAGAGGAAGACCCGCATGAGGCTGGTGTGGCCCTGATGTTGTCCAAAGAAACAGCCAGAAGTTTGATAGAATGGGAACCAGTGTCCGACCGTATCATCACAGCCAGGTTCGAGTCCGGATTCCAGAAGGTATCCATTATCCTGTGCTACGCCCCAACTAACAACGCAGAGGAAGAAGAAAAAGATCTCTTCTACACCCAGCTTCAAGCAGTAGTTGGAAAGGTACCTAAGCAAGATATGTTGATCGTCATGGGAGATCTGAATGCCAAAGTAGGCAGCGATAACACTGGCAGGGAGAGAGAGATGGGCCAGAATGGTTTGGGGAATATGAATGAAAATGGAGAACTCCTTACCGACTTCTGTGCCTTCAACGAACTGACCATTGGAGGTACCCTCTTTCCCCACCGACACTGCCACAAGATAACCGGGGTCTTGCCTGACCATCAAACAGAGAACCAGATTGATCACGTCATAGTCTACCAGCACTGGAGAAGTTCATTGCAAGATGTGAGAGCCAAAAGAGGAGCAAATATTGGATCTGACCACCATTTGGTTGTTGCAAAGCTGAAGATGAAGCTGTCAGCCAAGAAGAAGCAACAGAACACGCGAATAAAGTTTGATAGAAAACCACAGACGGAAGAGAACAAGAAAGATTTCCACATCGCCTTGCAAAACTACTTTGGGGCTCTTCAAATAGAGGAACAAGATGAGAGAACAACGGAACACGCCTGGATTACCTTCAATCAGGCCACTGTAGGAGCCTGCGAAGAAGTACTGGGAAGACCACCAATCAACAGTAAACCTTGGATCAGGGATGAGACATGGCAGAAGGTGGAGGAGAGGAAAAAGCTCAAACAGGAGTTGAATCAGGCCAGAACCCGGCAACAGAAACAAATCACCGCAAACAGGTACAGCGTGATGGCCAAGGAGGTGAAGAAACAGCTCAGAAAGGACAAGAGGTCATACTTCAATGAAATAGCAGAGCAAGCAGAAACAGCGGCCAGTAAAGGGGACCTCAATGCACTCTACACGACAACTAAACTTTTGAGAGGAAAGAAAAGTAATTTCAACAGACCTGTTTGAGACAAGACAGGCCATCTGCTCACTTCGGTTGAAGATCAGCTGGCGAGATGGAAGGAACACTTCCAGGAAGTATTGAATAGACCACCACCACAGAACCCACCTGACCTGGAGCCTGGAGACCCACTCCACATCAATATAGGTGAAATCACCAAGCAAGAAATTCGAAAAGCCCTGAAAAGCCTGAAGAACGGCAAGGCTGCTGGAGAAGACAACATTCCTGCAGAAGCATTGAAAGAGGGTGGAGAGGTTATGGTGGGCCATTTGCATATACTGCTGAATTTGATATGGAGAACAGCAGAGATCCCATCAGATTAGAAGAAGGGCCTCCTTGTGAAGCTGCCAAAATCTGGAGATCTTTCACTGTGTGGCAAGTGGAGGGGGGATCACCTTGTTTTCCATTCCTAGCAAAGTTCTCACCAGGGTCATCTTGAAGCGGATGAAAGGCGCCATTGACCAGAGACTTAGAGATGAGCAGGCAGGGTTCAGGAAAGAGAGATCATGCATTGACCAGACAGCTACACTTAGAGTCATTGTGGAGCAGACAATAGAATGGCAAACTCCACTATATGTGTGTTTTATTGATTTTGAGAAGGCATTTGACAGCCTGGACAGAAAGTCAATGTGGAGCATCTTACGACACTATGGTGTACCGGAAAAGATGGTGAATATCATCAAGCAGCTTTATGATGGCTTCTCATGCAGGGTCATCCACAATGGGAGACTGTCCGAAGTGTTCCTGGTCACTACTGGAGTCAGACAGGGATGCCTGCTGTCGCCTCTACTTTTTCTTGTGGTACTCGACTGGGCTACAAGAACAGCCTATGCTGGCTCAGAGAGAGGCATCCAGTGGACATTAACAGGGAAATTGGAAGACCTGGCATTTTCAGATGATCTCGCTCTTCTCTCACACCGGCTTCAAGATATGCAGAAGAAAGTAGATTCCTTGGGAGAGACCTCACAGCGAGTAGGCCTTAAGATCAGTCAGAAGACCAAAGTTCTACGCATTAATAACAAACAAGAGGAGCCATTACGGATTGAAGGACAAATAGTTGAAGATGTAGAAAAATTCACCTGCCTTGGAAGCAAAATCAGTAAATCAAGAGGTACAGATGAGGACATCAGAGCAAGGATCAGAAAAGCCCAACATGCCTTCACAACCCTGCGACCTGTTTGGAGATCTACGGCCATCTCTGTTGTTACGTACCCCGTAACTGGGTCACTTACCAGCAAAGATAGAGAGGTCCGTTGAAGTCTGATGGTACTATTTTTTTAACAGTATTTATTGATAAAAATACACAAAAATAATATCAATGCAAACATACATATAATATACGTCGTCAATACTAAATCTAAAAGCGCGGGTATAATAATAATCAATAAGAAATAGCGCTATCGTTGTCTAGGGGATAATGTATTGTCCGATGGAAATATAAAAGTCACTTTAGTTCATTCAAGCTGCAGCTTTTTGGTTGGAGAGAAAGATCGAGGTTTAACTTGCCCATTCCTTTTATGATGTCAATCCTTCAAGAGTCGTTGGGGGCTGATTTCCCCGTTGTTGTTAGCTAAAGCCGTGCTTCCGTGGTAAAGGCCCACCAATTCCGAGGCAAATGGAAAAGGACACACGTGGGCTTTTCCACCGGCTTTCGCTATTACGCTGTTACAGGATTTCTAGCGTTTCTTCTGGTGCGTCTGAAGGGGCTGTTCCCACAGACCCTCTTTTATCCTGACTCACAGGGTCTCAGATGTCAATCAGGTTGGGATGATGCAATCCCTCCACCAACCCCCCTCGGTTCATTGCCTGGGGGGCTTCGATGAATCGTACAGTATTCAATACACAATTCCGTCTCCAAAAGACAATGACCTGTTTCGTGGCTTTGTATCTCGGAGGCCCAGGACACATTCCAAACATTGAGGAATCTGCGTGTCTCTCTCTCAATTCCTGGGTCTCCTGACTCGAAGCAATAGCGATCCTGCAATTCTCAAAAAGGAGGGGGCCACAGGCGTAACACTGTCAAAACTAAGCTCCGTATATTCAGCTCCAATGTGAAAGCCATCCTGCTATATGGATCCGAAACATGGAGAATCACTAACACCAGCTGCAACAAGATCCAGACCTTTCTCAACAAATGCCTCCGGCAGATCCTCCGCCTCAAGTGGTACGACAGAATGTCAAACCTAGACCTATGGAAGAGAGCAAACCAAGAGCCCATTGTATTCCAGATAAGGAGGAGGAAGTGGAGATGGGTCGGCCACACCTTGAGGAAGAGCCAGTCGAATGTCACTCGACAATCACTCGAATGGAATCCACAAGGGAAGAGAAGAAGAGGTCGCCCAAAGCAAACCTGGAGGCGTAGGCTTTTGGATGAACTGAAAGCCGCCGGCCAAACTTGGGAGACCGCAAAAACATCTGCTAGAGATCGCGGGAAGTGGAGGACTTTTGTTGAGGTCCTATGCTCCACAAGGAACGAAAAGGGTTAAAGAGAAGTTAAAGAGACCATAACTGCTGGTACAGTACATAGTAAAACGAGACAATGTACATAAAGGACCATGGTGCTACATGAAACAGTACAAAAACTACACTGAAACTATGTAAAACAACACCAAGACTACACTAGACTACAGACCTACACAGGACTCCATAAAGTGCACAAAACAGTGCTGGCAGTACAATAAAGACAATAGGCATAGTAGAGGGCAGTAGGTTGGTGTAAGTCTAGGCTCTGGGTATTGAGGAGTCTGATGGCTTGGGGGAAGAAACTGTTACATAGTCTGGTTGTGAGAGCCCGGATGCTTCGGTGCCTTTTCCCAGATGGCAGGAGGGAGAAGAGTTTGTATGAGGTGTGCGTGGGGTCCTTCATAATGCTGTTTGCTTTGTGGATACTGCATGTGGTGTAAATGTCCGTGATGGCGGGAAGAGAGACCCCGATGATCTTCTCAGCTGACCTCACTATCCGCTGCGGGGTCTTGCGATCCAAGATGGTGCAATTTCCGAACCAGGCAGTGATGCAGCTGCTCAGGACGCTCTCAATACAACCCCTGTAGAATGTGATGAGGATGGGGGTGGGAGATGGGCTTTCCTCAGCCTTCACAGAAAGTAACGAGACACTGCTGGGCTTTCTTTGCTATGGAGCTGGTGTTGAGGGACCAGGTGAGATTCTCCGCCAGGTGAACACCAAGAAATTTGGTGCTCTTAACTATCTCTACCGAGGAGCCATCGATGTTCAGCGGGGAGTGGTCGCTCTGTGCCCTCCCGAAGACAACAACCATCTCTTTTGTTTTGTTCACATTCAGAGACAGGTTGTTGGCTCTGCACCAGTCCATTAGCCGCTGCACCTCCTCTCTGTAAGCTGACTCATCGTTCTTGCTGATGAGACCCACCACGGTCGTGTCATCGGCGAACTTGATGATGTGGTTCGAGCTGTGTGTTGCAGCACAGTCGTGGGCAGCAGAGTGAACAGCAGTGGACTGAGCACACAACCCTAGGGAGCCCCCCGTGCTCAGTGTGATGGTGTTGGAGATGCTGCTCCCGATCCGGACTGACTGAGGTCTCCCAGTCAGGAAATCTAGGATCCAGTTGCAGAGGGAGGTGTTCAGGCCCAGTAGGCTCAACTTTCCAATCAGTTGCTGAGGGATGATTGTGTTGAATGCTGAGCTGAAGTCTATGAACAGCATTTGAATGTATGTGTCTTTTTTGTCCAGGTGGGTTAGGGCCAGGTAGAGGGTGGTGGTGATGGCATCGTCTGTTGAACGGTCGGGAAGATAAGCGAACTGCAGGGGGTCCAGTGAGGGGGCAGCAGGGTCTTGATATGCCTCATGATGAGCCTCTCGAAACACTTCATGATGATGGATGTGAGTGCAACATCATGAGGTAGTCATTGAGACAGGACACTGAAGACATCTTCGGCACGGGGACGATGGTGGTGGCCTTGACGAAGCACGTTGGAACAACAGCGTTGTTTAGGGAGATGTTGGAGATGTCAGTGAGAACATCTGCCAGCTGGTCTGCACATCCTCTGAGTATTCTGCCAGGAATATTGTCCGGCAGCCTTCCGTGGGTTGACCCTGCACAGGGTTCTTCTCACATCGGCCACGGTGAGACACAGCACCTGGTCATTTAGAGGAGGGGTGGACTTCCTCGCCATCACGTCATTTTTCACCTCAAAACGAGCGTAGAAGTTGTTCAGCGCATCTGGGAGGGTGGCATCATCCGCACGGTCAGGTGATGCTGTCCTGTAGTTGGTGACGTCTTGAATGTCCTTCCTCAAATAAATAAGCAGGAAATATTGAGAACACGAGATGAGCCCTTGAAAATGAGTCAGTATGCACTGGGATCATTTCAGTGATGGGGCAAGTGAAGCTGAGTGAAGTTACCCCCTCTGGTTCAAGAGCCTGATGGTTGAGGGGTAATAACTGTCCCTGAACCTGGTGGTGAGAGTCCTGAGGCTCCTGCACCTTCTTCCTGATGGCAGCAGCAAGAAGAGGGCCTGACCTGGGTGCTGGGGGTCCTTGAAGATGGATGGTGCTTTCCTGTGACTACACTCTGTGTGGATGTGCTGAATGGTGGGGAGGGTTTTACCCCTGATGGACTGGGCCGTCCGTATCCATTACTTTCTGTATGATTTTCCATCCAAGCCCATTGGTGTTTCCATACTAGGCTGTGACACAGTCTGACAATATACTCTCCACCACACATCACCGTGTGGTGCTCCTGTGCTGATGGAGATTGTGGAGATGTTGCCAATTCGAACTGACTGGAGTGTGCAAGTGAGGAAATCGAGGGTTCAATTGCACAAGGAGGTATCGAGGCCAAGGTCTTGAAACTTATTCATTAGTTTTGAGGGGATGACGGGACTGGATGCCAAACTGTAGTCGATGAAGAGCACCCTGATGAATGCATTTTACTGTTGTCTTCTGTCAGCTTGAACCAGTCTGGCCACTTTCCTCCGACCTCTCTCATTAACAAGGTGTTTTCAATCACAGAACTGCCACTCACTGGATTTTTATTTTGTTTCGTTTTTCACACCGTTCTCTGTAAACTCTGGAGACCGTTGTGTATGAATTTCCCAAGAGATCAGCAGTTTCTGAGATACTCCAACCACCCTGTCTGGCACCAACAATTATTAGGAAGGCAGCGTTCATCTTCAAGTACCCCCACCACCCAGGACGTGTCTCTTCACACTGTTACCATTGGGAAGGAGGTACAGAAACATGAAGGCGCACACTCAGCAATTCAGGAACAGCTTCTTCCCCTTTGCCATCTGATTTCTAAATGGACATTAAACCCATGAACACTACCTCACCACCTTTTTTATTTCTGTCTTTTTGCCCTACTTATTTTAACTACTTAATAGGCATAGACATACTTAAGGTAACTCAGATTTTTCTCTGTATTTATTTATCATTGTACTGCTGCCACGAAGTTAACAAATTTCACAACGTATGCTGGTGATACTAAACCTGATTCTGATTCTGAAGTCACTTGGATCACGTTTCTTCCCCATTCTGGTGTTTGGTCTGAACCTCGTGACAAGTCAGCATGTTTTGTGCATTGTGTTGCTGCCACATGATTGTCTGATTAGATATTTGCAATTAACAACAGGAGTAGAATTGTTCCTAATAAGGTGGCCTCCGTATGTATAATATTTATTGTGATATGATATACAGTTCTGATTGCTACACTCTCAGAAGGATATGATAGAACAGGAGATTCACCGGGAGATTGTCTGGATTGGAGGACTTGAGTTGTCGGGACGGTCTGGTTCAGTTGGACTTGCTTACCTGGTGCAGAACAGGTTGAGCTGTGATAGATTTGTGGGCGATTATGAGCGTCCTTAGGCAAAATCCTTTTCTCTTGATAAGGAAATCCAAAACCAAAGGTTATAGGTATAAGGTGAGACAAAGGAGTTGTAAAGGAAACCAGAAGGGTCGATTTTTTTTAGAGTGGTTGATTTCTCAAATACATTGCCAGAGGAGGTGGTGGAATCAAATACAGTTCTTTCAGTAATGTACAAAAGTCTTAGGTATTATTGTCCAAAAGTATATAGCTAGGGTGCCTTACACTTTGGCACAGTGCTGTATTTGTCAGCATGGAGTGGAGAGCGTGCTTGCAAATCAGGCGGGAGCAACGGATGTTGGGAATGGTGAGGGTGGAGTGCCGCAGGAGGTGGTAGAGAAGGAATTCCAGGGGTGCGGGGTGTCATGGATAACAAGGTCAGTTGATTCCAACCAGTTGGTTTATTGATTATTACAGAATGTCTCTGTTCCCACTCCCTCTCCCTTTTCCCAACCATGATTCCCCTCTCCCTGCCCCCTTCCCACTCTCAATCCACAATGGAGACCCATATCAGAATCAGGTTTGTCATCACTCATATATGTCATGAAATTGTTTTTTTTGTGTCAGTGGTATTGCACAATACATAAAATTACTACTGTACTGTACAAAAGTCTCAAGCACCCTAGCTATATATATGTGCCTATGATTCTTCCACTGGACATTTAGAAGGCATTTAGTTGGAAATGAGTAGAAGGAATCAGTCCGAGCAACACACACAAAATGCTGGAGGAACTCAGCAGGACAGGCAGCATCCATGGAAAAAAGTACAGCTGACGTTTCGACAGAACTGGAGAAAAGAAAAGCTGAGGAGTAGATTTGAAAGGTGGGGGGGGGGGGAGGTGATAGGTGAAGCCTGACGAGGGAGGGGTGAAGTGAGGAGCTGGGAAGTTGATTGGTGAAAGAGACAGAACGTCATGGAAGAAGGAAACCGGGGGGAAGGAGCACGAGAGGGAGGGGATGAGTGGTCAGGGAGATGGGGTGAGAGAGGGGAAAGGGGATGGGGAATGGAGAAGGGGGCATTACCGGAAGCTTGAGGAATCAGTGTTCATGCCATCAGGTTGGAGGCTAACAAATCATTGTGTCTATCTGAATGTGGGCAAGTGCGGTTAGCGTTGTAGAATTCTGATGTTTGTAATCCAAGGTTCTTTTGGAAGTCAGGATGGAGACAGGAAACTTATTGCTTCACAATTGTTTTATTAAGTGTTAAAAGAGCGATGAATATTGGAAAGCAGGTAGTGTTAGAGGTCAGTAGTAGATGGGGGAGAGGAAGTAAAAGATGAGACCACAGCTTGGACAGTTCTTTATACCATAGACAAGAAACATTCCCATCAAGAGTCAACCAATCAGATTGAAATCTTGCAACACCAGAGAACCGTGAAGATCTTTCCCAAATATAAAGAATTGCAACCACTAACGGACTTACTAAACAACTGCAGTTACGTGTATATTAGTTATACTAAATACAAGCAGATAATTGTCAAAAAGTTCTGATATGGCAGAGAGAGGGGGGAGGGAGGGAGTGGGGGGGGAGAGAGAGAGAGAGAGAGAGAGAGAGAGAGAGAGTGAGAATGAGAAGTGGGTCAATAATTCACTGACTTCAATGAGAACTGTTGCAGAATTTAAAGGAAAGGGGAAAAGGGGAAACAGGGCGGTTAACTAAAACTGTCAAACTGAAAGTTGAATACCCAAACCGCAGCTGAAGTCAATCCGGACATGGACAGAGACAAGCAGGAAGCATGACTCTGTTTTTGCAGAACTCACAGCAAGACTACAACAAAAGGAAGGGATCGTAGATCATCTCAGTGGTATGGAGGGGAATGGTTGGCATGTGGTAGAGGTCAGCACAGTAGTGTAGAGGTTAGCACAGCACCGGTGATCACCAGTCGAGGGTTCAATTCCCACCTCAGTCTGTCAGGGGTTTGTACATTTCCCCAGTGCCCACATGGTGCCCTGGTTTTCTCCCGTCTTCCTAAAGATGTCCGTGTCTGTTAGGGTTAGTAAACTGTCGGCATGCTACATTGGCTCCGGAGTATGGTGACACTCGTGGGCTGCCCCCTCAGACTGTGTCGGTCGTTGTCGCAACACGACGCATTTCAATGTTTCGATGTACGTGTGCCAAATGAAGCTTATCTTTAATTTTTAAAAGTCACATTTTTGTGACTGGAAGCCATAGAGCTCGGTTCCAGTCCCTTGCCTTTTGTGACACGTGATGTTGGTGGTGGGATGAAGCAGATTGCCGGCGGTTGTAGGCAGTGAGGAGAGAAGTTTCAGGTTTCAGGATGGTGCGGATGAAATGGATAGTAACAAAAGGAATTTAACGTGAAGGGGTTTGAGGTAAAACACGGCAGGGGAAGACACAACACATCAGAGAATGGTGAGACGGATGGAACCAAAGAGCGTGCATGAGTGAACATCATAAAGTGGACGGACAAATGTGGTTAAGAACGCATAATGGAACAGAGGATCAGGGGTTATACCAAAACCACGTTAACAAGTTCTCAACCACAGCGAGGTCACTGCATATTGTTCCAGTAACTTTGAGGACAAAATCTTAACACACACACACACGCACGCACGCACGCACGCACGCACGCACGCACGCACGCACGCACGCACGCACGCACGCACGCACGCACACACACACACACACACACACACACACACACACACACACACACACACACACACACACACACACCATCTATGGAAAAGAGTACAGTTGATGTTTCTGGCTGAGACCCAACTCAGGACTGCAAAATCTTAGGTTGCTTTCTTGGAGCAGAGAAGGCTAAAGAGAGATGTAACTATAAACTTATGTGGAGCCCAGTTAGAGAAGGAGAAGACTAGAAGGATCTGTCATTCTGGTAAATTTTCCCCCACTCCCTTCCCTCTTCTTCATTTTCCCACTCCGACTCACCTCTTCTTCTCCTCACCTGCCTATCACCTCCCCCTGGTGCTCCCCTCCTTCCCTTTCAGCCGTGGTTCACTGGCCTATCAGATTCCTTCTTCTTCAGGCTTTCACCTTTCCCACCTATCATCTCCCAGCTTCTTAGTTCATCACCCCTCCCCCATCCACTTAGTTTCACCTATCATCTGCCAGCTTGTACTCCTTCCCCTCCCCCACCTCCTTATTATGGCATCTTCCTCCTTCGTTCCCAGTCCAAAGATGTTGACCGGTGAGTAGGTTAACTGGTCATTGTGAATTGTCCCGTGACTAGAATAGGGTTAAATTGGGGATTGCTGGGCTGTGCAGCTCAAAGGGCCGGAAGGGCCAATTCCAATAAATAAATTTCAATAAATAAATAAGTGGTTTGCCATTGCCTTCTTCTGGGCAGTGTCTTTACAAGACGGGTGACCCCAGCCATTATCAATACTCTTCAGAGATTGTCTGCCTGGCATCAGTGGTCACATAACCAGGACTTGTGATATGCACCAGCTACTCATACGACCATCCACCGCCTGCTCCCGTGGATGTCTTCACATGACCCTGACTGGGGGCTAAGCAGGTGCTCCACCTTGCCCAAGGGTGACCTGCAGGCTGGCGGAGGGAAGGAGCGCCTTACCCCACCTTTGGTAGAGACGTATCTCCACCCTGCCACCTCACTATATACAAAGTAAAAAAAATCTAAAGTTTGGGACAAGGACTAACCATTTTGCCCCTCAAGCATTTCATAAGATCATGATTGATTCACTTGCAACTGAAACTAAGCATTTTTTTTCTGCCCCTGATAATCTTCCATCCTCTTTGCTTATCAAGTCAATAGACAACTCCTTCGAAGAACATCGTATCTGTCTCTAGTCATCGCACCACAACTTATCAAGAAGCTCTCTGTGTCAGCCTCAATAACATTCTGAGACTATACTTCCACCGCAGTTTATTCAATATTCATAACTCTCGGAGAGAAAAAAATTCACCAGGTCCCATCCTCCAGTGCGATGGTGGAGTACATGGATGCAGCAGTCCCTCTGGGTCCAAACAAAGGTGCAGTTGTTCTTCCTTTACGCCTTTCCCACGCTCACAAGACACAGCTGTTTACCAAGAACATCGAGTACTCCAGGTCTACACCACTAGTGAGTTGCTGGACAGCGATGGAGCTGAACTTGTTGGGCACCGTGTTGTAGCCTGTTTCTGCCACCCAGGGAGGAAGGCATCAGAGGACCGTGTAGGCAGTGCGTGATCCAACGCATCGCCTCCGTGCTTGTCTTGGAGTTGTTGCTCTGATCACAAGACCCTGTTGGATATCGGCAATGTGGAATGCCACGAGTCCGATTCACTGGTTCATTTACAAGACCGGTGGCCAGGGGGAGCTGCGTTGCCTCTGTTGGTTGCGCGGACCAGGGCCCCAAGCTGCGGGGTCACCTGTTGCGGCCATCGAGGAAGGAGGCACCGGAATCGGCTGTGTGCCTCTGGGTTCCATGTCAGGCTGGAGGCTGGCCCCTTACATCGGTGCTGCTCTCCAGTGTTCGCTCGGTGGGAGACAAGCTGGATTACCTTTGTCTGCTGGTGCATTGCACGATATGAGGAACTGCTGTGGCTGTCCTTGCTTCAGGACAACATCTATCAGTCTACAGACCATGACACTCAGGGACTTGGGCTAGATTATTTTTTAAAATCTGTTTTGTAACTGTATGTTTTTCTGCTTTCAGAACTATATGTGCTATAAGTGCTGTGTGCGGTGTGTGACCGTTGGCTCTGTGTTTTGCACTTTGGCCCCAGAGGAACACTGTTTCATTGAGCTGTATCCCTGTGCATTGTCAAATGACATTTAATCTTCAGCTTGAACTTGACCTTAAATGGCTAGCACCTTATTTTTTGAAAAGTCATGCATTGTTCTAGATTTTTCCACAAGAACATCAATATTGACAATTTCAGGGGCCCTGCACAGGAACCCATTTCAGTAACTCCTCACAGACAACCTGATGTCTATCAACCAAGATGACCCAGAAGGGCCTGCAGTGCCCTGGTGCACTATCAATATCGTTTGATTTCCCAATCGATAAGTACCAAAACTGGTTTGATAAAAATAACCTGAAATACAGACTGACAACCCACAAAGTCCGACAGAAACATCATTAGATACAGAGCGGCTGACAGCTATGAAAAGGCAACCCAGCAAACAGCAGATGCTGTGGCATGTGTGGGTTATTCAACTCAAAACCAATCACCCAAGAAGGAGGGTATGCTTAAGCCTGTCTACATTCATAGTTCAGTGGTGGAGAGAGTCAGCAGCTTTAAATTCCTGGATGTTAACATATCAATTACCTGACCCGGTCACAGTGGATATATATTATCATAAGGAAGGACACCAACATCTTTCTTATATTAAGGAGGTTTGTCATGTCACTAAACACTCAAAGAAACTTCTACTGATACACTGCCGAAGGTATCTTGACTGATTCCCATTACAGTCTGTTGCAGCAATTCAAATGCACAGGGGCATGAGAAGCTGGAGAGAGGATTGGATATAAACCGATGCTTCTCTGCCACATTCTTTCTCCACCAAGGCACTGCCTCAAGGAGGCAACATCTATCGCCAAAAATCTTCACCATCCCGGCCATGCTTGGACATGTTAACTTAGTTTTGAGCACAAGACGATGGAGAACAAGGAACTCAGAAATGAGAAACGTTAAAACTGCTATTTCAAACTGATTTGGAAACACTACCACAAACCACAGGAAAATCTGCATGCAGATGCTGGAAATTTGAGCAACACACCCAAAATGTGGGAAGAGCTCAAGAGGCCAGGCAGCATCTGTGGAAAAGGTACAGTCGACGTTTTGGGCAGAGACCCTTCGGCAGGACTGGAGAGAAAAAGATGAGTAGATTTAAAAGGTGGGGGGAGGGGAGAGAGAAAAACACAAATTGATTTTAGTGAAACCTAGAGGGGGAGGGATGAAGTAAAGAGCTGGGAAGTTGATTGGTGAAAGAGATACAGGGCTGGAGAAGGGGGAGTCTGATAGGAGAGGACAGAAGGCCATGCAAGAAAGAAAAGGGGGAGGAGTACCAGAGGGAAGTGAAGGGCAGGCAAGGAGATAAAGTGAGAGAGGGAAAAGGGGATGGGGAATGGAGAAGGAGGTGGGGGGAGGGGGGTGGCAGGCATTTCCAGAAGTTTGGGAAATCGATGTTCGTGTCATCAGGTCAGAAGCTATCCAGACGGAATACAAGGTGCTGTTCCTCCAACTTGAGTATGGCCTTATTGCAACAGTAGAGGAGGCCATGGATGATCATATCGGAATGCGAATGGCCACTGGGAGATCACGCTTGACAGACAGAGCGTAGACGCTCAGCAAAGTGGTCTCACTGATATACAAGAGGTCACACCAGACACGGTACATGAACCCAACAGACTCGGTGGTTCCTCCAGCATTTTGTGTGTGTTGCTCAGAATTGCTATTTCTTTATTTGGTATTGTTGAGGAAGGAGTTATAATTTTGGAGCCTTCTCATTGGCTTTTATTTCTCTTGTGGCTAGGAGGGCGATTTTGCTTAAATGGAAGAAGTTGCCCCCCCCCCCCCCCCACACACATACTCAGTGGTTATGTAATGTTATAACCATATAACCATATAACAATTACAGCACGGAAACAGGCCATCTCAGCCCTTCTAGTCCGTGCCGAATGCTTACTCTCACTTAGTCCCACCTACCTGCACTCAGCCCAGAACCCTCCATTCCTTTCCTGTCCATATACCTATCCAGTTTTTTTTTAATGACAAAATCGAACCTGCCTCTACCACTTCCACTGGAAGCTCGTTCCACACAGCTACCACTCTCTGAGTAAAGGAGTTCCCCCTCATGTTACTCCTAAACTTTTGCCTCTTACTCTCAACTGATATCCCCTTGCTTGAATCTCCCCTACTCTCAAAGGAAAATGCCTATCCCCTCATAATTTTAAATACCTCTATCAAGTACCCCCTCAACCTTCTACGTTCCAAAGAATAAAGACCTAACTTTTTCAACCTTTCTCAGTAACTCAGGTGCTGAAACCCAGGTAAAATTCTAGTAAATCTCCTCTGTATTCTCTCTATTTTGTTGACATCTTTCCTATAATTCGGTGACCAGAACTGTACACAATACTCCAAATTTGGCCTCACCAATGCCTTGTACAATTTTAACATTACATCCCAACTCCTATACTCAATGCTCTGATTTATAAAGGCCAGCATACCAAAAGCTTTCTTCACCACCCTATCCACATGAGATTCCACCTTCAGGGAACTATGCACCATTATTCCTAGATCACTCTGTTCTACTGCATTCCTCAATGCCCTACCATTGATACCCCACTTTGTCTGCACAAGCAGCAGCAAAGGCATCAGCCACCCTTCCACCCCCATCTGCGCCAGCAGAAGCTCCCACCACCCACCATGCAAGCAGAACTAGGAGCACCGAAGTCTCCATTGATCCAGAGTCCATCACACTACAGTCCACAAACCACACCTCGGTATCTCAGACAGGTTCTCTCTCTGCAGCGACGGGGAGAGTGGTCACTGCTGAAACAATGAGAGCACACACCAATAACTTCCTGTTCCGATGTTCCGATCTTCCACATCGCTCTCCAAGTCCCGCGTCTCGAGGACTGACAGAGATTCTCTCGACTGAAAGAGAGAGGGATCGATCGAGTACAGGGGCCTCCCTTCGACAGCAGATGGCAATTAGCAAACACACCTCCTGCTGTCTCGATGTTTCAGTTTCTATCATGCTTCAGATGCCGAAATCGGCAAGGAAACAGGTCACTTCCCAACTTCTGACCTTCCAAGCCAAGTCACTTTTATTGTCATTTCGACCATAACTGCTGGTACAGTACATAGTAAAAATGAGACAATGTTTTTTCAGGACCATGGTTTTACATGACACAGTACAAAAACTAGACTGAACTACATAAAAAACAACACAGAGAAAAACTACACTAGACTACAGACCTACCCAGGACTGCATAAAGTGCACAAAGCACTGCAGGCATTACAATAAATAAGGGCAGTAAGGTGTCAGTCCAGGCTCTGGGTATTCAGGAGTCTGATAGCTTGGGGGAAGAAACTGTTACATAGTCTGGTCGTGAGAGCCCGAATGCTTCAGAGCCTTTTCCCAGACGGCAGGAGGGAGAAGAGTTTGTATGAGGGGTGCGTGGGGTCCTTCAGAATGCTGTTTGCTTTGCAGATGCAGCGTGTAGTGTACATGTCTGTAATGGCAGGAAGAGAGACCCCGATGATCTTCTCAGCTGACCTCACTCTCCGCTGCAGGGTCTTGCGATCCGAGATGGTGCAATTTCCAAACCAGGCAGTGATGCAGTTGCTCAGGATGCTCTCAATACAACCCCTGTAGAATGTGGTGAGGATGGAGGGTGGGGGATGGACTTTCCTCAGCCTTCGCAGAGAGTAGAGACATCTTCAGCAAGTGAAGCAGTGGGCCTCACAGTTGCTCAGAAAACCCACAGCTTGCAAAGACTGGTAGTTTGAACTGTAGATCAGAGATTCTGACAGAACCACAACCACTGTGTGTGTGTGTGTGTGTGTGTGTGTGTGTGTGTGTGTGTGTGTGTGTGTGTGTGTGTGTGTGTGTGTGTGTGTGTGTGTGTGTGTGTGTATATTTATGTATTTATTTATTTAATTATTATGCATAAAATCTTTTTTATCACTGATTTTTTTTGCCTCACCAACAAATTGCATTCAATACAACCAGTTGCCAATTACATTTTGACTGTTTAACACAGACACCCCCCAACCCTCATCGCCATTCCCCCTCCATTCCTCATCCTCATCCTCACCCTCACCCCCTCTCCATCCCTCCACCCCTCTCTCTCCCCCCACTCCTCTTCCCTCCACCAACCAAATGAATAGTAGTGCATACACAGCAGAGCATTCCTATTTATAGTCGGCTGGTGTGGTATACTGCGTCCGGTGCTCCCAGTGTGGCCTTTTATATATTGGCGAGACCCGACGCAGACTGGGAGACTGTTTCGTGGAACACCTACACTCGGTCCACCAGAAAAAGCAGGATCTCCCAGTGGCCTCACATTTTAGTTCCACGTCCCATTCCCATTCTGATATGTCTATCCATGGCCTCCTCTACTGTCAAAATGAATCCAAACTCAGGTTGGAGGAACACCTTATATACCGCCTGGGTAGCCTCCAACCTGATGGCATGAACATTGACTTCTCTAACTTCAGTTAATGCCCCTCCTCCCCTTCTTACCCCATCCCTGACATATTTAGTTGTTTGCCTGTTCTCCATCTCCCTCTGGTGCTTCCTCCCCCCCTTTCTTTCTCCTGAGGCCTCCCATCCCATGATCCTTTCCCTTCTCCAGCTCTATATCACTTTTGCCAATCACCTTTCCAGCTCTTAGCTTCATCCCACCCCCTCCGGTCCTCTCCTATCATTTTGCATTTCCCCCTCCCCCCTCTACTTTCAAATCTCTTAGTATCTTTCCTTTCGGTTAGTCCTGACGAAGGGTCTCGGCCCGAAACGTCAACAGTGCTTCTCCTTATAGATGCTGCCTGGCCTGCTGTGTTCCACCAGCATTTTGTGTGTTGTTGTTCCTATTTTAACAGAAGATCTTTTGAGTTAGATATTAAATAAACAGTCAGAATCAGGTTTATTATCACCGGCATGTGATGTAAAGTATGTTCACTTAGCAGCAGCAGTTCAATGCAATACATAATAAAGAAGAAAAAAAACAAAATAAAATAATACTTAAAAAATAACTAAATCTATTACAGTAAATGAATATTGAATAGAATTGTGCAAAAAACAGAAATACTATACATTAAAAAAGTGAGGTAGTATCCAAGGGTTCAAGGTTCATTTAGGAATCGGCAGAGGGGAAGAAGCTGTTCCTGAATCGCTGAGTGTGTGCCTTCAGGCTTCTGTACCTCCTACCCGATGACAACAGCGAGAAATGGGCATGCCCTGGGTGCTGGAGGTCCTTAATAATGGACATTGCCTTTCTGAGACACCACTCCTTGAAGATGTCCTGGGTACTTTGTAGGTTAGTACTTAAGATGGAGCCGACTCAGCTTACAACCCTCTGCAGCTTCTTTCGGTCCTGTGCAGTAGGCCCCCCTCCCCCGCCATACCAGACAGTGATGCAGCCTGTCAGAAGGCTCTCCATGGTGCATCTATAGAAGTTCTACAGTGTATTTGTTGACATACCAAATTTCTTCAAACTCCTAATGAAGTATAGCCACTGTCCTGCCTTCTTTACAACTGCATCAATATGTTGGGACCAGGTTAGATCCTCAGAGATCTTGACATCCAGGAACTTGAAACTGCTCACTCTCCCCACTCGTGATCCCTCTATGAGGACTGGTATGTGTTCCTTCATCTTACCCTGCTGGAAGTCCACAATCAGCTGTTTCACCTTCCTGATGTTGAGTGCCAGGTTGTTGCTGCAGCACCACTCCACTAGTTGGCATATCTCACTCCTATACGCCCTCTTGTCACCACCTGAGATTCTACGAACACTGGTTATATCATCAGCAAATTTATAGATGGCATTTGAGCTATGCCTAGCCACACAGTCATGGGTATAGAGAGAGTAGAGCAGTGGGCTAAGCACACACCCCTGAGGTGCACCAGTGTTGACCGTCATCGAGGAGGAGATGTTATCACTAATCCCCACCGACTGTGGTCTTCCAGTTAGGAAGTCAAGGATCCAATTGCAGAGGAAGGTACAGAGGCCTACGTTCTGTAACTTCTCAATCAGGATTGTGGGAATGATGGCATTAAATGCTGAGCTATAGTCGATGAATAGCATCTTGACATGGTTGTTTGTGTTGTCCAGGTGGTCTAAAGCCGTGTGAAGAGCCATAGAGATTGCACCTGCCATTGATCTATTGTGGCGATAGGCAAATTGCAATCGGTCCTGAGCCTTGCTGAGGCAGGAGTTCAGTCTAGTCGTGACTAACCTCTCAAAGCATTTCATCACTGTCAATGTGAGTGCTACCGGATGATAGTCTTTAAGGCAGCTCACAATATTCTTCTTAATTGTTATAATTGTTGCCTTTTTAATAAAATTTCAATAAATATAAATACATACATAGCTTATATACATAGATTGCAGGTTCAGAAAATCATGTTGGGCTGTACAAAAGGTGACTAACAGGAAATACATAATAAAGTAGTGATGGAGTTAATGGATGTTAGCGTTGTTCAAAGTTCAAAGTACATTTATTATCAAAGTGTCTTCGCAGTATACAACTCTGAAATTTCTCTTCCCCTCAGACAGACACAAAACAATGAAGAA
This sequence comes from Hemitrygon akajei, assembly GCF_048418815.1. NCBI lineage: Eukaryota > Metazoa > Chordata > Chondrichthyes > Myliobatiformes > Dasyatidae > Hemitrygon > Hemitrygon akajei. The sequence continues at coordinate 51,242,574 of NC_133152.1, forward strand.
CTATGGAACCAGTCCACCCACCCAAAGAAAATTATCAAACACCAAACCTCCCTCCCCCCACACAAAGAAAAAGTTGCGCAATCGGCTACAGAAAAATCGAGTGGAAACACGGAATATAAAAAACACAAAATCAGAAGGCATAATTCAGCAAGTATCAGCCTTACTGCTTGGGGAAAGTAACTGACTATGAGTCTGGAGTTCCTGGTGTGGATACCGCATAGCCACCTCCCAGATGGGAGTGGGACAAACAGTCCATGAGCAGGGTGTGTGGGATCCTTCACGATGTTACTGGCCCTTTTCTGGCACCTTTCTGCCTATATGATGCCAGGTAGGTTCATGCCAGTGATGCACTTGGCAGTTTGGACTACCCGTTGCAGGGCCTTCCTGTCCACTGCAATGCAGTCTCTGTACCATGCAGTAATGCAGCTTGTCAAGGTGCTCCCGACTGCACATCTGGAGAACGCTGTGAGTAGTCCAGCTCTCTTTGGCCTCCTCGGAAAGTAGAGGCATTGCTGAGCTTCCTTGACTGTGCAGGATGTGGCTGCCATTCTGGCCATTCCCTTTTCCTCCTCCTACCTTTGAGGAAAAGAGAAAGGAGAAAAGGAAGCCCAGACAACCTGGCTCAAGAATAGCTTCTTCTCCATTGATATCAAACTGCTAAACCAATCACCTCTTTCCAGTGTTTTTGCCATGTTCTCAAACCTTTATTCTTCCTTGTGTGAAGTCTGACTTTAGTTATTAGCATGGATCAAGGGTCGTGACAAGGTCGGGGACCAAGTGGTCCAAGCAAAGTCTAAATTGGGAATTGGACCAGTTTATCAATCAGTAAGTACCATTTGGTGGCACAGTCAATGACAACATCAAATTTTTTGGTTTCTTCTTACTTAGTTTAAAGAAACCATTGGTTGTGTGCTGTTTTTTTTGAGCCAGGCTCCAGAAACAATGGCTCAGTGTCTTAAGTACCAATTATGTTTCACTTTGAAAGGATTTCCCAATCCTTTTCCCAATAACCTATCACTTTTATATGTCTTCTCCAAAGTTTTTAGAACATACAACACTATGAAAAAGTATATAGAGCCAGAGTACTTACCTAAGATTTTTGCATATACTGCCACAAAATAAAACAAATTTCATGACATATGTGAGAGATGATGAACCTGATTCTGATATGGATCTATATTGTGGACTGAGAGTGGGAAGGGGACAGGGTAAGGGAAATCATGATTGGGAGAAGGGGAAGGGAGAGGGGAGATAAGGGGGACGTGGCATTGCTAATCAGGGATAGTACCACAGCTGGAAAAAGAGTGGACTTTGTGGAGGGATTGTCTACTGAGTCAGTGTGGGTGGAAGTCGGAAACAGGAAGGGAGCTATCACTCTATTGGGAGTATTCTATAGACCGTCCAATAGCAACAGAGACACTGAGGATCAAGAGGCAGATTTTGGAAAAGTGCAAAAGTAACAGGATTGTTGTCATGGGTGTCTTCAGCTTCCCTAATGTTAATTGGCATCTCCTTAGTACAAAACATTTAGATAGGGCAGAATTTCTTATGTATGTCCAGGAAAGATTCCTGACACAATATGGAGACAGGTGGTCTAAAGAAGAGGCCATACTGGGTCTGATGTTCGGCAATGAAACATGACAGGTGTCAGATATTTTGGTAGGTGAGTATTTTGGTGACAGTGATCACAACTCCCTGAATTTACCATTACCTTGGACATGGATAGGAGCAGACAGTATTTAATGAGGGAGGGGAAATTGATGCTATAACTGTGAGCATAAATCGGGAACAGACATACTCAGGGAAATGCATAACGGAAATGGGAAGGTTTTTAGGGAGCACTTGCATGGGATTCTGGATACATTTGTCCCATGAGGTAGTGAAAGGATGGTAGAGTAAAGAAACCATGGTTGGCAAGAGATGGGGAACATCTAGACAAAAGAAAGAAAGAAGCTTGCTTAAATTTTAGGGAGCAAGGGTCAGACAGGGCTCAAGAGAGTTACAGGATAGTCAAGAAGGAGCTGAAGAATGGACTTCGGAAAGCTAGAAGCGGGGAAGAGAAAGTGAGCAAGATTAAAGAAAAGCCCCAGAGGCATTCGATATGAATGTGAAGAACAGGAGGATAACTAGAGTGAGGATAGGACCATTCAGGGATGAAAGAGGAAATAGGTTCCTGGTGTCAGAGGAGGTAAGGACCAGATGGGATATATCCAAGGCTACTATGGGAAGCAAGGAAGAGATTGTTGTGCCCTTGGCATTGACCTTTGCCTCCTCACTGGCCACATGAGTAGTACCAGATGTTTGGAGGAAAGGATAACCCAGGAATTATCGATGGTGAGCCTAACCTCAGTGATAGGCAAATCATTGGAGGAAATTCTTAGAGACAGGATCTAGAGCACTTGAAGCATAGTTTGATTGGCAGTAATCAGCAATGGTTTGTGAGAGGCAGGTCATGCCTCACCTCACAAGCCTGATCAGATTCTTGGGGATGTGACAAAGCACATTGATGAGGGTAAATCAGTGGATATCTTCTGTGGTTAGCTTTGAGCGAGCTAGGTCTTTTCTCTTTGGAGCAAAGGAGGATGAGCGGTAACTTGATAGGCGTGTACAAGATGATAAGAGGCATAGATCGAGTGGATAGTCAGAGACATTTTCCAAGGGCGGGAAAGGCTAACAGCAAGGGCATAATTTTAAGGTGATTGGAAGAAGGTATAGGAGACATGTTTTTTTTAAACACAAAGTGGTGGGTGAGTGGAACATTTTGCTGGGGGTGGTGGTAGAAGTAGATACATTAGGGGTGCTAAGTAACTCTTAGATAGGCACACGGATGACGGAGAAATTGAGAGTTATGTAGGAGGGAAGGGTTGCATTGATACTAGGGTAGGTTAAAAGGGTAGCCCAACAGCATGGGCCAAAGGGCCTACACTGAGCGTTAATGTTCTATATTCTGTTTTCTCTGTACAATTTTAACGTTATTGCTTTCTTTCCTGTAGATAGGTGACCAGAACTGCACACAATACTCCAAATTTTGCCTCTACAACATCTCATCCAACTTCAACATAATATCCCAACTGCTATGCTCAATGCTCCGATTTATGAAGGCCAATGTGCTAAAATGGCCCATTCTTTGCCACAATGAGGATACTCTCAGGATGGAGGAGCAACACCTCATATTCCATCTAGGCAGCCTCCATCCTGATGGGCCGAACATGGATTCCTCCTTCTGGTAATATTTTCCCTCCCCCTTCCCTCTTCTTCTATTTCTGCACTCTTGCCTCTTCCCTCTCCTCACTTACCTATCACCTCCCTCTGGTGCCCCTCCTTTCTTTTCACCCACAGTCTACTCTCCTCTCCTATCAGATTCCTTCTTTTCTAGCCCTTTACCTTTCCTACCCAACTGACTTTGCCTAGCGTCGTCCTCTTCCCCCTCCCCCCACATTTTAAATTCTGGTGTCTTCCCCCATTCTTTCCAGTCCTGAAGAAGGGTCTTGGCCTGAGACGTTGGCTGTTCATCCATTTCCTAGATGCTGAGTTCCTCCAGCATCTTGTGTGTGTTGCTCTGGATTTCCAGCACCTGCAGAATCTCATTATGCTAACAGCTCTCTTTACAGCCCTATCTATCTGTGATGCACTTTGAGGGAATAATGGATCAGTATTGCCAGATCCCTTTGTTTAATCACAGTCACTACTGTCCTACCATTCCCTGTGCAAGTCCTACAAACACAAGAGGAGGGGTTCTGATGAAAGATCTCGGTCCAAAATATCAACTATTTACTCTTTTCCACAGACATTGCCTGACCTGCTCAGTTTCTCCAGCATTTTGTGTGTGTTGTGTGAAAATCCTCTCAAAGAGCAAAGCCTTACACTTGTCTGCATTAAATGCTATCTACCAGTCTTCAGTCCATTTTCCAGCTGGTTTCTTCTTTGATTTCCAAAGCCAATTTCTCATTATTCTGTAAAAGCCCACCTGACTGGGTGTTGTTTTAATCACTCTAATGTTACTATACAGATGGTTTAATAAGGGCAGGAAAATCAAGTCTAGAATTTGGTGCATTAGAAAAGGTTGTTAAGTTGATTTCAGATCTGCCTTACACATGGCACCTTAATACCTTGGAAGGGTTTCAATGCACCCATGGGCATCCAGTAAACATTTGCTTATTATCTGCAGGTGTGATTACCAACAGTACAGGCACTCAAGTACAAAGAAGGTTTCCCGAAACTTTTCTCGGCCCGAAACGTCGACTGTACTTCTTCCTATAGATGCTGCCTGGCCTGCTGTGTTCCACTAGCATTTTGTGTGTTTTTGAATTTCCAGCATCTGCAGATTTCCTTATGTTTGCGTTCCTGAAACACACAATTCTCCAAAATTTAGAATAGTTCCAAAAATTTAGACAATCCTTTCTTAATTAGGAGGCAGAGCAAAGTTAAGACGGCACTAAACAGTAACTCCTTTGCTTGCATCTTCGGAAACAGCTCTCTTTCCATCTTTAATATCTTTAGTTTTTCCTTTCAGGGTTCTTTTGAAGACCCTGACCTGGAGTTATACGCTGACTTTGGATCTTTGTGGGAATGGAACCTGTTCTTGGGGTTTCAGGACTGGCTGTTGTTCGATATGCTAAGGGTTCGGCCTGAGAGTCTGGCTGGGATTTGAAAGCCTAAGATCTTGGGGCTCTGGAGACGGGTGGATCGAGGATTGGTGTCATGGCAGGAGACCTGCGTGTCGTTAGGGGAGCCAGGATGTCTGTTGTGTGCACGAAGACCCAAGATCTTTGAAATCTTCTGGCACAGAGCTCAAAAAAACTGATGTAATGGACTTTTAACATCATAAACCAGAGTTTGTTATGTCTCCATGCTTGCTGGAAAAATGTAAACACCTCCTTCTCCCTTATTACGGAGAGAGAAAACCTGTGGTATGTTGAATGCTGGGTGAAACACGAAGTCTTTGGGGTAACTGCAAGTCTGTGTCTTTGCTGTTGCTTTGCTCACGCTTGAGTGCTCGGTGCCGATGCTTGCTTTTTTTTGCCGGTGGAGGGAGGGGGAATTGCTGCTTACACCTGGGAGGGAGGGGAGCTGTGGGGGAGGTACTTTTGAGTTCTTACGTTTAACTGTCATTCATTCTTTGGGGCACTTCTCTGTTTTCGTGGATGTTTGCAAAGAAAAAGCATTTCAGGATGTAGATAGATAGATAGATAGATAGATAGATAGATAGATAGATAGATAGATAGATAGATAGATAGATAGATAGATAGATAGATAGATACTTTATTCATCCCCATGGGGAAATTCAACTTTTTTTTCCAATGTCCCATACACTTGTTGTAGCAAAACTAATTACATACAATACTTAACTCAGTAAAAAAAATATGATATGCATCTAAATCACCGTCTCAAAAAGCATTAATAATAGCTTTTAAAAAGTTCTTAAGTCAAATTAAGAAATTGTATACATTTCTCTGATATTAAGTCGGACCTTTGAACCTTTGCATCTTAATGTAATGTTGAGGCTTTAAAAAGCACTGGTGAGGCCTCACTTGGAGAATTGAGAGCAGTTTTGGCACCTTATTAAAGAAAGGATGCTCTGACATTGGAGAGGGTTCAAAGTAGGTTACGAAAAAGATTCCAGGATTGAAAGGCTTGTCATATGAAGAGTATTTGATGGCCCTAAGCTTCTACTCATTGGAATTTGAAGAATGAGGGGTGTCCTCATCAAAACCTATTGAATGTTGAAGGGCCTTGATAGAGTGGATGTGGAGAGGATGTTTCCGTTGATGGGGGAGTCAAAGACCAGGACCAGAATAGAAGTGTGTCCAAAATCTTTGTCTTATGGTCTTTTAGAACAGAGATAAGGAAGGAGGTACAGAAACATGAAGGCGCACACTCAGCAATTCAGGAACAGCTTCTTCCCCTTTGCTATCTGATTTCTAAATGGACCTTGAACCCATGAACACTACCTCGCTTCCTTTTTTATTTCTGTCTTTTTGTCCTACTTATTTTAACTACTTAATAGGCATACACATACTTAAGGTAACTCACATTTTTCTCTGTATTTATTTATCATTGTACTGCTGCCACGAAGTTAACAAATTTCACAACGTATGCTGGTGATACTAAACCTGATTCTGATTCTGAAGTCACTTGGATCACGTTTCTTCCCCATTCTGGTGTTTGGTCTGAACCTCGTGACAAGTCAGCATGTTTTGTGCATTGTGTTGCTGCCACATGATTGTCTGATTAGATATTTGCATTAACAGGAGTACAATTGTTCCTAATAAGGTGGCCTCCGTATGTATAATATTTATTGTGATATGATATACAGTTCTGATTGCTACACTCTCAGAAGGATATGATAGAACAGGAGATTCACCGGGAGATTGTCCGGATTGGAGGATTTGAGTTGTCGGGAGGGACTGGTTCAGTTGGACTTGCTTACCTGGTGCAGAACAGGCTGAGCTGTGATAGATTTGTGGGAGATTATGAGCGTCCTTAGGCAAAATCCTTTTACCTTGATAAGGAAATCCAAAACCAAAGGTTATAGGTATCAGGTGAGACAAAGGAGTTGTAAAGGGAACCAGAAGGGTCGATTTATTTTAGAGTGGTTGATTTCTCAAATACATTGCCAGAGGAGGTGGTGGAATCAAATACAATTCTTTCAGTAATGTACAAAAGTCTTAGGTAATGTACAAAAGTATATAGCTAGGGTGCCTTACACTTTGGCACAGTGCTGTATTTGTCAACGTGGAGTGGAGAGCGTGCTTGCAAATCAGGCGGGAGCAACGGATGTTGGGAATGGTGAGTGTGGAGTGCCGCAGGAGGTGGTAGAGAAGGAATTCCAGGGGTGCGGGGTGTCGTGGATAACAAGGTCAGTTGATTCCAACCATTTGGTTTATTGATTATTACAGAATGTCTCTGTTCCCACTCCCTCTCCCTTTTCCCAACCATGATTCCTCTCTCCCTACCCCCTTCCCACTCTCAATCCACAATGGAGACCTGTTATGCCTGCAGCCCCCTCCTTTGTGAGAATCGCAAGATCACTATTGGGTTGGGTCAGGGGACCCAGGAAATGAGAGAGAGACGTGCAGAATGCCTCGTTCCCTGGCGATGTAAAGTCACGGGACATGGCCATTGTCTCTTGGAGACACATTTGTGGATTGGGATGCTATGCTACATGAATGCCCTCAGGCAAAGTGGGTTGGGTGAGAAAGAGATTGCATCACCCCAACCTGATTGACATCTACAGCCCTGCAAGTCAGGATAAAAGGGGGGCTGTAGGAACAGCCCCTCAGACGCACCAGAAGAAACGCTAGTGATCCCGTAATAGCGGGAAGCCATTTGAAGGAGGCCACGTGTGTTCAGTTCCATTGCTTGGGACAGGTGGCTGGAACCACGGAAAACAGCTTTTAGCTAACAACGGGGAAAGCAACTCCCCCGACTCAAAGGACTGGCATCATAAAAGACCTGGGCAAGTTTAAAACCGTCTCTCTCAAACCCAAAGAGCTGCAGCTTGAATGAACTGAAGTGACTTTTATATTTCCATCGGACAACACATTATCCCCAGACAACGATAGAGCTATTTCTTATTGATTATTATTATACCCGCACTTTTAGAGTTAGTATTGACGAAGTATATTATCTGCATGTTTGCATTAATATTATTTTGTGTCTTTTTATCAATAAATACTGTTAAAAAAATAGTACCATCAGACTTCAACGGACCTCTCTATCTTTGCTGGTAAGTGACCCAGTTACGGGGTGAGTAACAGACCCAAAACAGAATCAGGTTTGTCATCAATCATATATGTCATGAAATTGTTTCTTTTGTGTGTCAGTGGTATTGCACAATACATAAAATTACTACTGTACTGTACAAAAGTCTCAGGCACTCTAGCTATATATATGTGCCTATGATTCTTCCACTGGACATTTAGAAGGCATTTAGTTGGAAATGAGTAGAAGGAATCAGTCCGAGCAACACACACAAAATGCTGGAGGAACTCAGCAGGACAGGCAGCATCCATGGCAAAAAGTACAGCTGACGTTTCGGCAGAACTGGAGAAAAGAAAAGCTGAGGAGTAGATTTGAAAGGTGGGGGGGGGGGGTAGGTGATAGGTGAAGCCTGATGAGGGAGGGGTGAAGTGAGGAGCTGGGAAGTTGATTGGTGAAAGAGACAGAATGTCATGGAAGAAGGAAACCGGGGGGAAGGAGCACGAGAGGGAGGGGATGAGTGGTCAGGGAGATGGGCTGAGAGAGGGGAAAGGGGATGGGGAATGGAGAAGGGGGCATTACCGGAAGCTTGAGAAATCAGTGTTCATGCCATCAGGCTGGAGGCTAACAAATCATTGTGTCTATCTGAATGTGGGCAAGTGTGGTTAGCGTTGTAGAATTCTGATGTTTGTAATCCAAGGTTCTTTTGGAAGTCAGGATGGAGACAGGAAATTTATTGCTTCACAATTGCTTTATTAAGCGTTAAAAGAGCGATGAATATTGGAAAGCAGGTAGTGATAGAGGTCAGTAGTAGATGGGGGAGAGGAAGTAAAAGATGGGACCACAGCTTGGACAGTTCTTTATACCATAGACAAGAAACATTCCCATCAAGAGTCAACCAATCAGATTGAAATCTTGCAACACCAGAGAACTGTGAAGATCTTTCCCAAATATAAAGAATAAACAACTGCAGTTACGTGTATATTAGTTATACTAAATGCAAGCAGATAATTGTCAAAAAGTTGTGATATGGGAGAGAGAGAGAGAGAGAGAGAGAGAGAGGGGTGGGGAGAGGGGAGAGAGAGAAGTGGGTCAATACTTAACTGACTTTAATGAGAACTGTTGCAGAATTTAAAGGAAAGGGGAAACAGGGCGGTTAACTAAATCTGTCAAGCTGAAAGTTGAATACCCAAACTGCAGCTGAAGTCAATTCGCCAGTACTAAATGAATATCTATCCTTTCCAGCGTCAGTCTTCCCCAGACATGGACAAAGACAAGCAGGAAGGGCAACTCTGCTTTTGCTGAACTCATACCAAGACTACAACAAAAGGAAGGAATTTAAATGCTGTCATTATGTAACAGTAATTAGCTGAAACGTGAATATTCGTGAGCACGATTGCCGAACTTGCCATCTGTGGGGGTGTGTAGACCACAGCAGAGTCTGTAACACAGTTATCTGTCAGGCTGCAAAGGAAATAGCACAGAGTCTAATCCGACAGTGCGGTAGATGATCAGAAAGTTGCTTGCTTGTGTGTGTTGCTTGAATACCCAGCATCTGCAGATTTCCTCGTGTCCTGCCTTGTGTGCTGCTGTTTGCTTATGGCAGCAATGAAGGCCCTCCATCTCTGCCTGTCCTTGGCCATCTTGTGTATTGGGCCCCAGGTGTGGCTCAGGGTTCGCATTTCTGCCTCTACTGTAGGGCAACAAGTTGTCTTTGGTCTCCCGCGTTTCCTCCGCCCTTCAGGGGTCCGATGAAGAGCTGTCTTGATGCTGCAGTTGGCCTTCTCTCTGAAGTTGGTCTTGCCGGTGTTCAAGGCTTCCTTCATCGTGCCAGTAGCTTCCTTTCGGTCTTCACCACTGTCGGCCGTGTAAGTCCCAGGCGGAGACTCAGGAATAACATGATGACGTGTTTCACAGATACACAAGGATTCTTTATTGCTGTTTCTGTAACAATTTCTTACCAGTCAGGATTATTAGTCCTGAGATAACCCCCCTCCCCAACCAATCTGGAAGGCTGGTGGTCCACTGTTAGTCTGGCCTCTACCCTTTGACCTGTTTGGCATGGCTGACCCTACCAAGAGCCAAAGCATAAAGTCTGGATCATTCCAGACTCTCTCAAAGCATAAACTCTGGGTCATTGAGGTTTGCAAGCCTCCAAACCACGACAAAGTTGTGGTCCTCTTGGAGGGATGATCAGAAAGGATGGCACGGAACGAGTGGGCCGAATGGCTCTTTTCTGTGTTGTACGACTCTAAGAGTCAATGCGGGCGATGCTTCTGAGCGACGTGGATTTTAGCAAGATGCCACGTGGCACATCAGCCAGAAACGTGAAAGGCCATGCCATCCAAAGGAGGGTGACAAAAGGGATCGTAGATCATCTCAGTGGTATGGAGGGGAATGGTTGGCATGTGGTAGAGGTCAGCACAGTAGTGTAGTGGTTAGCACAGCACCGGTGATCACTGGTCGAGGGTTCAATTCCCACCTCAGTCTGTACGGAGTTTGTACATTTCCCCAGTGCCCACATGGTGCCCTGGTTTTCTCCCGTCTTCCTAAAGATGTCCGTGTCTGTTAGGGTTAGTAAACTGTCGGCATGCTACATTGGCTCCGGAGTATGGTGACACTCGTGGGCTGCCCCCTCGGACTGTGTCGGTTGTTGTCGCAACACGACGCATTTCAATGTTTCGATGTACGTGTGACAAATGAAGCTTATCTTTAATTTTTAAAAGTCACATTTTTGTGACTGGAAGCCATAGAGCTCGGTTCCAGTCCCTTGCCTTTTGTGACACGTGATGTTGGAGGTGGGATGAAGCAGATTGCCGGCGGTTGTAGGCAGTGAGGAGGAAAGTTTCAGGTTTCAGGATGGTGTGGATGAAATGGACAGTAACAAAAGGAATTTAACGTGAAGGGGTTTGAGGTAAAACACGGCAGGGGAAGACACAACATGTCAGAGAATGGTGAGACGGATGGAGCCAAAGAGTGTGCATGAGTGAACATCATAAAGTGGACGGACAAATGTGGTTAAGAACGCATAATGGAACAGAGGATCATGGTTATACCAAAACCACGTTAACAAGTTCTCAACCACAGCGAGGTCACTGCATATTGTTCCAGTAACTTTGAGGACAGTCTGCAAAATCTTAAGCCACACACACACATTCTCTCTCTCTCTCTCTCTCTCTCTCTCTCTCTCACACACACACACACGCACGCACGCACGCGCACACACACACACACACACACATTCTCTCTCTCTCACACACACACACACACACATTCTCTCTCTCTCTCTCTCTCTCACACACATTCTCTCTCTCTCTCTCACACACACACACTGCTGGAGGAATTCAGCAGGCTGGGCAGCATCTATGGAAAAGAGTACAGTCGATGTTTCTGGCTGAGACCCAACTCAGGACTGCAAAATCTTAGGTTGCTTTCTTGGAGCAGAGAAGGCTAAAGAGAGATGTAACTATAAACTTATATGGGGCCCAGTTAGAGAAGGAGAAGACTAGAAGGATCTGTCATTCTGGTAAATTTTCCCCCACTCCCTTCCCTCTTCTTAATTTTCCCACTCCGACTCACCTCTTCTTCTCCTCACCTGCCTATCACCTCCCCCTGGTGTTCCCCTCCTTCCCTTTCAGCCATGGTTCACTGGCCTATCAGATTCCTTCTTCTTCAGGCCTTCACCTTTCCCACCTATCACCTCCCAGCTTCTTAGTTCATCACCCCTCCCCCATCCACTTAGTTTCACCTATCATCTGCCAGCTTGTACTCCTTCCCCTCCCCCACCTCCTTATTATGGCATCTTCCTCCTTCGTTCCCAGTCCAAAGATGTCGACCGGTGAGTAGGTTAACTGGTCATTGTGAATTGTCCCGTGACTAGAATAGGGTTAAATTGGGGATTGCTGGGCTGTGCAGCTCAAAGGGCCGGAAGGGCCAATTCCAATAAATAAATTTCAATAAATAAATAAGTGGTTTGCCATTGCCTTCTTCTGGGCAGTGTCTTTACAAGACGGGTGACCCCAGCCATTATCAATACTCTTCAGAGATTGTCTGCCTGGCATCAGTGGTCACATAACCAGGACTTGTGATATGCACCTGCTACTCATACGACCATCCACCGCCTGCTCCCGTGGATGTCTTCACATGACCCTGACTGGGGGCTAAGCAGGTGCTCCACCTTGCCCAAGGGTGACCTGCAGGCTGGCGGAGGGAAGGAGCGCCTTACCCCACCTTTGGTAGAGACGTATCTCCACCCTGCCACCTCACTATATACAAAGTAAAAAAATCTAAAGTTTAGGACAAGGACTAACCATTTTGCCCCTCAAGCATTTCATAAGATCATGATTGATTCACTTGCAACTGAAACTAAGCATTTTTTTCTGCCCCTGATAATCTTCCACCCTCTTTGCTTATCAAGTCAATAGACAATTCCTTCAGAGAACATCGTATGTGACTCTAGTCATCGCACCACTACTTATCAAGAAGCTCTCTGTGTCAGCCTCAATAACATTCTGAGACTATACTTCCATCGCAGTTTATTCAATATTCATAACTCTCGGAGAGAAAAAAATTCACCAGGTCCCATCCTCCAGTGCGATGGTGGAGTGCATGGATGCAGCAGTTCCTCTGGGTCCAAACAAAGGTGCAGTTGTTCTTCCTTTACGCCTTTCCCACGCTCACAAGACACAGCTGTTTACCAAGAACGTCGAGTACTCCAGGTCTACACCACTAGTGAGTTGCTGGACACCGATGGAGCTGGACTTGTTGGGCACCGTGTTGTAGCCTGTTTCTGCCACCCAGGGAGGAAGGCATCAGAGGACCGTGTAGGCAGTGCGTGATCCAACGCATCGCCTCCGTGCTTGTCTTGGAGTTGTTGCTCTGATCACAAGACCCTGTTGGATATCGGCAATGTGGAATGCCACGAGTCCGATTCAATGGTTCATTTACAAGACCGGTGGCCAGGGGGAGCTGCGTTGCCTCTGTTGGTTGCGCGGACCAGGGCCCCAAGCTGCGGGGTCACCTGTTGCGGCCATCGAGGAAGGAGGCACCGGAATCGGCTGTGTGCCTCTGGGTTCCATGTCAGGCTGGAGGCTGGCCCCTTACATCGGTGCTGCTCTCCAGTGTTCGCTCGGTGGGAGACAAGCTGGATTACCTTTGTCTGCTGGTGCATTGCACGATATGAGGAACTGCTGTGGCTGTCCTTGCTACAGGACAACATCTATCAGTCTACAGACCATGACACTCAGAGACTTGGGCTAGATTATTTTTTTAAATCTGTTTTATAACTGTATGTTTTTCTGCTTTCAGAACTATATGTGCTATAAGTGTTGTGTGTGGTGTGTGACCGTTGGCTCTGTGTTTTGCACTTTGGCCCCAGGGGAACACTGTTTCATTTAGCTGTATCCCCGTGCATTGTCGAATGACATTTAATCTTCAGCTTGAACTTGACCTTAAATGGCTAGCACCTTATTTTTTGAAAAGTCATGCATCGTTCTAGATTTTTCCACAAGAAAATCAATATTGACAATTTCAGGGGCCCTGCACAGGAACCCATTTCAGTAACTCCTCACAGACAACCTGATGTCTATCAACCAAGCTGAGCCAGAAGGGCCTGCAGTGCCCTGGTGCACTATCAATATCGTTTGATTTCCCAATCGATAAGTACCTAAACTGGTTTGATAAAAATAACCTGAAATACAGACTGACAACACACAAAGTCCGACAGAAACATCATTAGATACAGAGCGGCTGGCAGCTATGAAAAGGCAACCCAGCAAACAGCAGATTCTGTGGCATGTGTGGGTTATTCAACTCAAAACCAATCACCCAAGAAGGAGGGTACGGTTAAGCCTGTTTACATTCATAGTTCAGTGGTGGAGAGAGCCAGCAGCTTTAAGTTCCTGGATGTTAACATATCAATTACCTGACCCGGTCACAGTGGATATATATTACATAAGGAAGGACACCAACATCTTTCTTATATTAAGGAGGTTTGTCATGTCACTAAACACTCAAAGAAACTTCTACTGATACACTGCCGAAGGTATCTTGACTGATTCCCATTACAGTCTGTTGCGGCAATTCAAATGCACTGGGGCATGAGAAGCTGGAGAGAGGATTGGATATAAACCGATGCTTCTCTGCCACATTCTTTCTCCACCAAGGCACTGCCTCAAGGAGGCAACATCTATCGCCAAAAATCTTCACCATCCTGGCCATGCTTGGACATGTTAACTTAGTTTTGAGCACAAGACGATGGAGAACAAGGAACTCAGAACTCTGTTTCAAACTGATTTGGAAACACTACCACAAAACACAGGAAAACCTGCATGCAGATGCTGGAAATTTGAGCAACACACCCAAAATGTGGGAAGAGCTCAAGAGGCCAGGCAGCATCTGTGGAAAAGGTACAGTCGACGTTTTGGGCGGAGACCCTTCGGCAGGACTGCAGAGAAAAAGATGAGTAGATTTAAAAGGTGGGGGGAGGGGAGAGAGAAAAACACAAATTGATTTTAGTGAAACCTGGAGGGGGAGGGATGAAGTAAAGAGCTGGCAAGTTGATGGTGAAAGAGATGCAGGGATGGAGAAGGGGGAGTCTGATAAGAGAGGACAGAAGGCCATGCAAGAAAGAAAAGGGGGAGGAGTACCAGAGGGAAGTGAAGGGCAGGCAAGGAGATAAGGTGAGAGAGGGAAAAGGGGATGGGGAATGGAGAAGGAGGTGGGGGGAGGGGTGGGAGGTATTACCGGAAGTTTGGGAAATCGATGTTCGTGTCATCAGGTCAGAAGCTATCCAGACGGAATAGCTGTCTGGATAGCTATTCCTCATAACAACATTTTGCTGTTCCTCCAACCTGAGTATGGCCTTATTGCAACAGTAGAGGAGGCCATGGATGATCATATCGGAATGCGAATGGCCACTGGGAGATCACGCTTGACAGACAGAGCGTAGACGCTCAGCGAAGCGGTCTCACTGATATACAAGAGGTCACACCAGACACGGTACATGAACCCAACAGACTCATGTTACGTATTCAGGCAACAATAATTATAGATGAGTTAGACGAAGGGTTTTATAACAAATAACACGTTTATTAAACACTGATAACAAACCCCCTTCAAAAGTAAACAAACCCAAACAATGACCCGAAACCAGCTGCTGGCAGCTGAATCAAACAGTTCTTAATAGCGTTGCAGTCCCAAACAGTCTTTAAAGTAGTATTGAAAAAAACTCAGTTCTCTAAAGCGAATTGCCGAATGAAAACAGTTCAAAGAACGGTATGCCGACAGTTCAAAAGCTCACGGTACTTTTAAAAGGAGAGACTTTTTAAAGCGATGTAAATTCTCTTCCACGTCGATGTCCTTCGATTCCCAGCGTCGAACTCCCACGTCGAATTTTATTAAATATAACAAATTAAAGTGACTGACCTTCCTTCCACAATATTCTCAATCTCCCGCTTTTCCCCGCGGAGACTATCGTGAGAATAGTAAACGAAATCCTTCCGAATGAGGATCACACAAGGTCGAAGTCAATCCATTGAAAATCGATTCTTCTCTTCACTCTCCATTAGCAAAGAAACCGTTGGCTCTGACCTTTTAAACTTTAGGCATTATATAAAACTTCATTTTTAACTAAACTGCGTCATCACATTAAATCACACAGTGATATGAAGTCATCTTGGCAAATCCAGCCACGAACTGCCCCACCTGACAGGGTGGGTCTTCCTTTTATACCCTGTAGAAAAAACCTGTCACATGACCTCTACTGGCGGGAAAATGACATCACTCCACCATTACCTCATGTCCAGTATAACTTCAACCCCAGTCACGTGACAAGGGTACCACTGTCACGTGTCACGGGTACGTAACACTCAGCAGTTTCTCCAGCATTTTGTGTGTATTGCTCAGAATCACTATTTCCACCAAATCGACAAAAAAATTAGTTCTAACCAATGCTTTATACAGTCTTAGATCTTTATAAAATACGGAGCTCGACATTTTATGAGGAGATAGTCTCGCCCTGTGTAGTTTCTTACAATATTATTTGCAGATTAAATCTATCCTTAATCTCTTTTGATCTAAAGATAATAACTCAACCTGAAAAATATTTTGTCATAATTATATTTCCTTTGGCCTAGCAATGTCATCATGAATTTCCCCAGCACCTGTTCATACAGAGCCACATTCTACCTATATTGGCCTTGATTCTTCCTCTGAGAATAATATTTAAGACCAGAAGTCATAGCAGCAGAATTAGGCCATTCAGCCCATTGAGTCTGCTCCTCCATTCCATCATGGCTGATCCCAGATCCCATTCAATCCCATACACCTGCCTTGCTATATCCTTTGATGCCCTGACTGGTCAAGAAACGATCAACTTCCACCTTAAATGTACCCACAACTTGGCCTCCACCGCAGTCTGTGGCAGAGCATTCCACAGATTCACTACTCTCTGACTAAAAACATTCCTCCTTACCTCTGTTCTAAAAGTTTGTCCCTCAATTTTGAGGCTGTGCCCTCTAGTTCTGGATACCCACAGCATAGGAAACATCCTCTTCACTTCCACCCTATCTAATCCTTTCAACTTCCTGTAGGTTTCAATGAGATCCCTCTGCATTCTTCTAAATTGCAGCGAGTCCAAGCCCAAAGCTGCCAAAAGCTCCTCATATGTTAACCCCTTCATTTCCGGAAACATCCTCGTGAACCTCCTCTCCAATGCCACAAGTTTACTTGGTCATTGTGAAGAGATTTGAGATACTGATATTTCTGTTTGAAAACACAACTTGCATACTTATTTACCAGCAGTAACCATTCACTCACCTACTTTTCTGGAATCTGAACCATATGAGACTGATTACGAGAATACGACAAGTGAGCAAGTGGCCGATTGATCGCGTGGTGAATCGATTGGGTCCTATGCGCAGAGGGCTCTGTCATCTGGCACGGGCTTTCATGTGCATGTGTTTTACATCCTGAGCTTGGTTCAGCACTCCCAACTTACACCTTTACTAACGTGACTCAGAGAAAACATTTCATCATATTACTCCGTTGTCATTCTTGCTCTGCGTTTACGTAATAGAATCTATCTTAATATTCAAAGATTCCACCATCCTTTGATAATGGGCTTCCATAGACTCATGACCCACGAGAATCAGTTTTCAATGATTTATCTTAAATGGGTGACCATTTATTTTTAAATTCTGACTCCTTGTTCTAAATTCATCCACAGGAGGAAACATCTGCCCTGCCAAGACACTGATAAATTTCAATTAAGTGTCCCCTCTCACTCTTCAAAACCCCGAAAGCTACAAGCCCAGCCTGTCCAACCTTCCCTCTTAAC
The DNA here is from genome assembly GCF_048418815.1 of Hemitrygon akajei. Taxonomy (NCBI): domain Eukaryota; kingdom Metazoa; phylum Chordata; class Chondrichthyes; order Myliobatiformes; family Dasyatidae; genus Hemitrygon; species Hemitrygon akajei. The sequence goes on from NC_133152.1 coordinate 51,259,612, forward strand.
CTGCAATTTTCCAATTGTAGTACCTTTATATTCATCATTTGCAAATCCTGTACAAAGTCACACATCTCCCTCTGCATCTCAGATTTGGGCAATCTCTTACCATTCAGATTGAAGGCATTTTTATTCAATGGGCAAATTCATATTTTCCCAAATTATATTCTGTTTTAATCTTTGCCTGATCACCTCCTGTATCTCATAAAGTGACCACTGAGTTTGTATGTTCGTGATCTTCTGCTGCTGTAGCCCACCCACTTCAGGGTTCAATGTGTTGTACATCCAGAGATGCTTTTCTGCACACCACTGTTGTAACGCATGGTTTTTTGAGTTACTGTCGCCGGTCTGTCAGCTTGAACTAATTTGCCCATTTTCCTCCAACCTCTTTCATTCATAAGGCATTTTAACCACAGAACTAGTGCTCACTGCATATTTTGGGTTTTTTTTTTAAACTGTTCTCTGATAGCTATTGAGATTTCATGAAAATCACAGGAGATCAGCAGGTTCTGAGATACTCAAACCACCCCATCTGGCACCAACAATCAGTCCACGGTCAAATTGGAACACTTTTCCTCCCTATTCTGATGTTTGTTCTGAACAAAAACGGAAACTCTTGACCTTGTCTGCACGCTTTTAAGCATTGGATTTTAGCCACATGAAGGGCCTCTTTACAACAAACCTTTACTGTCCTCTTTACAACTAACTTTTCCAATTCCCTTTGTGATTGATCTAAAGACAGTATAATAAGTCTAGTATGGCTTTGATGCACCATCAATAACTCTCTGAGACGTGAGGCGAGATATCGGCTTTTATTGACTGGAAGAAAGAACAAGCAGCAATTGACCACCATGCTACATCCTGGCGACTGAGCAGCAGAGCTCAGGCCCCAATCGCCTTTATTCCGGGGTCTGTGGGAGGAGCCACGGTCAGTGGGAGGAGCCACAGGAGCAGACAGCGGGGGAGGGGGGCGTGTCCAGACAGGTATATGTAGTTCACCACAGGCTTCAGCTGGGTTTCTATGAAATCAGGCAAAATTGAGAAGGTCCCAGGAGCAAGCATGAAGTGGGTCAAAGGCACAGCTGGATTAGGGAAGAGGATCAGTTCTAATGACCCAGCAAAATCTCCTGGATTGTGTTTTTTTCTGAATGCAGGAACTGAAATCAGGAGGCTAGAGGGAAGAAGAATTGTCAAGGGAGATGTGGTGCATGGCGGAGAGAGAGACCATAAAGTTCTGATCTTTTACCCTTGTCCCAGAATGTACAAAAAATTGATACAGCTTTCACTTTCACCTAACCTCTTTCAAGCCTGACTTGATTTTGCACTTTAACCTTGTAAGTTGTTTACAACTTCACAGGAAAAAGCTGCACAGATACACTTCCTCATACCAAAGAGAAATACAGGCAATAATTGTTCTAAGCTCCCCTGTTAGTTGACTTTAGCACTGCCGTATCAGCTCACATGTACTTTAACATGGCCTGGAGTCAGCAAAGCTGCAGAGTACTGCAAGATGACTTTAAAGTAATACAGCATCATTCTCTTTCTATTTAATTATTTTGAGCTGGTATTGGAGGCCAGAGGCAACCACAATAAGAGCAAGTCCATGCTCTTTGATAACCTGCCTGGCTAATCTGATGTGCTCTTTACCATTAGGTACTGGGGTTCTGGTTCGACAGATCTGAGGTATGTAACAGGATTTGGCTGGAGCAAATCAAAAATTGGTCCGTGGAAACGGCATTCTCTGTCAATAACTGGATAGAACTAGGTTATGAGGTGTGAAATGCTCTGAGGCTGCTGTACTTGTTGAGGTGTGGCATTTCCTCCACTACCCTGCCTCAGTGATCATCAGAGATATCTTCCAGTTTACTTAGGAGTCCAAGTGGAGCTAGACCAACGGGTCATGCTGGACAAGTACCCGGAGAATCAGGGCCAAAGTGTCCCTGGTGTTGCAGAAGATAGGCCTGACTCAATTACTGGGCAACGTGCCAGTCAGCTGGGCGTTGTTGCTCTAGAGGTCCTTGGTGGAAGAGTTCTTCCAGTGAACATCTTTGACCACAAGTTCATCGGACAGTAGTCAGCACGGAATGTACTACAGACATTGTGGGAGAAGCTCACTGTGGGCTTGTTTACTAAGTACAAAATATCTGGCAGAATGCTGAATCACCGGATCTGGCCAACACAAACAAAGATTACTCCTGCAGATATCAATGTTTGCTGTCCTTGAGGTTGCTGTGGTTGGGAAAAAAATGTTTGTAGGCTGTGGATTTGTTGTTACGAACCCCGTAACTGGGTCACTTACCAGCAAAGATAGAGAGGTCCGCTGAAGTCTGATGGTACTATTTTTAAAAGTTTTTATTTATAAAGGGGCACAAAAGTAAGGTTAATACAAACATTCAGATAATATACGTCGTCAATACTCAATCTAAAGCGCGGGTATAGTAATAATCAACAATAAGAAGTAGCTCTATCGTTTGTCTAAGGGTAAAAATATTGTCCGATGGAAATATCAAAGTCTCTCGAGTTCATGTAGGCTTTTTGCCTTTTTGGGGACCGCTGGGTTTTACGTGTTGGAGAGAGAGGGATTTTTGGTGAGAAAATAAACTTGCCAGCCTTTTGGACTCAAATTGTTGAATCGGGAACGTGGGTTCCCTGTTGTCAGTTCGAAGTCCTTTTCGGTGTTATCAGCCACTCGCTCCCCAGGCTAGGGGAAATGAACCACACGTGGCTTCCGAATAGCCTCCCGTTATCACGGGAGCGATGAGCGATGGTGTCTCCTTCTGGTGCGTCACTAGGGTACTGCCTCCTGCAGTCCCCTTTTTATCTTGACTTGCAGAGTTGTAGATGTCAATCAAGGTGGGGTGATACAATCCCCACCCCACATTGCCCGAGGGTGTCCATGTAGCCCTGATAGCTGGCACGTAGTATAGAGTCGCAATCCACAAGGGTGTCTCCAAGAAACAATGGTCAAAATCCGTTGCATTGTCTCTCATTTCCTGGGTCCAAGACCCGAATTAATAGCGATCTTGCGATTCTCAGGAAGGAGGGGGCTGGGATCATAACATTGTGAAGAGAGTGCGAGACAGTTTCAAGGGTCCATGTCCTAATTCATCTTCAGAGACTGCGAAACAAAGACACTCTGCTCGCTGGGATAGTCCTGCGGACACACACCAACACAGACATCAAGTGTTGCTGGAAGGTCATCAACGTGGTGAAGGATGCCCAAAATGTGTTGTTCTTCCAGCACAGTAAGATGTCTGTCGCGGAATGCTGCAGGCTGGCATGTTCCAGGCTGTGCTGAGGGATGCACTGAAGTTTGGTGCAGCCAGTACGAAGGCTTTGTGGGAAAGGACCATGGTCTAGATCAGGGGTTCTCATCCTGGGGTCCACAGACCCCTTGCTTAATGGTATTGGTCCATGCTGTGAAAAAAGGTTGGCAAGAATCTTTCCACTACTGCACATGGACATCATCTCAGGGAGCGGCAATAGTGCTATGTTTGTTTAGTGTTCCTTGTGAACCACACCACCAGGTTCAGGGACAGTAATTAACCATCAACAATCAGGCTCCAGAACCAGTGTGGATAACTTCACCCGCCTCAACATTGAAATGCTGGCTGAAAACAACCGATGGACTCACTTTTAGGGACTCAACAACTCATGTTCTCAATATCATCTATCTATCTATCTATTCATTATTAGTTTTTTTTTGTTTTTGTGTAGTTTGTCTTCTTTTGAACATTGATTGCTTGTCAGTCTGTGTGTGCTTTTTCATTGATCCTATTGTATTTCTTTGTTCTACTCTGAATGCCTGCAAGAAAATGAATCTCAAGGTTGTATATGGTGGCATAGAGGTACTTTGATAATAAATTTACTTTGAACTTTATTTTATTCTTTAAAAGTTTATCCTACTGAATGAAATGACCATAAGAATGTAAAATGTTTTTGCAGCGTTTCAAAGTACATTTAATATCAGAGTATGTATACAGCCTGAAATTCCTCTTCTGCACAGACATCCATGAAACAAAGAAACCCCATAAAATGATAGAAACATTGATACCCCACTTCGTCTGCACAAGCAGTGGCAAAAGCATCAGCCACCCTTCCACCCCCATCTGTGCCAGCAGAAGCTCCCACCACCCACCATGCAAGCAGAACTAGGAGCACCGAAGTCTCCATTGATCCAGAGTCCATCACACTACAGTCCACAAACCACACCTCGGTATCTCAGACAGGTTCTCTCTCTGCAGCGACGGGGAGAGTGGTCACTGCTGAAACAATGAGAGCACACACCAACAACTTGCTGTTCCGATGTTACGATCTTCCACATCGCTCTCCAAGTCCCGCGTCTCGAGGACTGACAGAGTTTCTCTCGACTGAAAGAGAGAGGGATCGATCGAGTACAGGGGCCTCCCTTCGACAGCAGATGGCATTTAGCAAACACGCCGCCTGCTGACTCGATGTTTCAGCTTCCACCATGCTTCAGATGTCGAAATCAGCAAGGAAACAGGTCACTTCCCAACTTCTGACCTCCCAGCCCCGAGGGCGCACATCAAGTCAAGCCAAGTCACTTTTATTGTCATTTCAACCATAACTGCTGGTACAGTACATAGTAAAAATGAGACAATGTTTTTTCAGGACCATGGTGTTACATGACACAGTACAAAAACTAGACTGAACTACGTAAAAAACAACACAGAGAAAGCTACACTAGACTACAGACCTACCCAGGACTGCATAAAGTGCACAAAACACTGCAGGCATTACAATAAATAGGGCAGTAAGGTGTCAGTCCAGGCTCTGGGTATTGAGGAGTCTGATGGCTTGGGGGAAGAAACTGTTACATAGTCTGGTCATGAGAGCCTGAATGCTTTGGTGCCTTTTTCCAGACGGCAGGAGGGAGAAGAGTTTGTATGAGGGGTGTGTGGGGTCCTTCATAATGCTGTTTGCTTTGCGGACGCAGCGTGTAGTGTAAATGTCCACAATGGGGTGAAGAGAGACTCCGATGATCTTCTCAGTTGACTTCACTCTCCGCTGCAGTGTCTTGCGATCCGAGATGGTGCAATTTCCGAACCAGGCAGTGATGTAGCTGCTCAGGATGCTCTCAATACAACCCCTGTAGAATGTGGTGAGGATGGAGGGTGGGAGATGGACTTTCCTCAGCCTTCGCAGAGAGTAGAGACATCTTCAGCAAGTGAAGCAGTGGGCCTCACAGTTGCTCAGAAAACCCACAGCTTGCAAAGACTGGTAGTTTGAACTGTAGATCAGAGATTCTGACAGAACCACAACCACCTTGTGTGTGTGTGTGTGTGTGTGTGTGTGTGTATATATATATATATATATATGTGTGTGTGTGTGTGTGTGTGTGTGTGTGTGTATATATATATATGTGTGTTCCTTTATATATGTATGTATTTATTTATTTATTATGAATAACATCTTTTTTATCACTAATTTTTATTGCAACACCAACAAATTACACTCAATACAACCAGTTGCCAATTACATTTTGACTGTTTTACCCAGCCACCCCCAACCCTCATCGCCATACCCCCTCTATCCCTCATCCTTACCCCTCTCTCCATCCCTCCACCCCTCTCCCCTCCACCAACCAACTGAATAGTGGTACATACACAGGCAGAGCATTCCTATTTTAACAGAAGATCTTTTATGTTCGATATCAAATAAAAAGTTAGAATCAGAATCAGGTTTATTATCACCGGCATGTGACGTAAAGTATGTTCACTTCGCAGCAGCAGTTCAATGCAATACATAATATTAAGGAAAGAAATCAAAATAAAATAATACTTAAAAAATAACTAAATCAATTACAGTTTATGTATATTGAATAGAATTGTGCAGAAAAAAATAAATACAAGTGTTCCCCGTTTTTCAAACGTTTGTTTTACGACACCTCGCTGTTACGAAAGACCTACATTAGTTACCTGCTTTCGCTAACAGGTGTTTTCACTGTTAGGAAAAAAGGCAGTGCGCGCGCCGAGCAGCTGTGCTCCTCCCCTGGAACTGCATTCTAGCCGGCATTGCTTAAACACGTGCCTGTGAGCATCTGTGCTTTATGTCGATTTATTTTGTGCATCAATTAGCAAGATGAGTTCTAAGATATCGGAAAAGCCTAAAAGAGCACGTAAGGGTGTTACACTTAGCGTAAAATTAGACATAATAAAGTGTTTTGATCGTGGTGAACAAAGTAAGGATATAGTGAGTTTGGCTTGTGGAAGTTGACGAAGATGATGTTGAAGAGGTTTTGGCATCCCATGACCAAGAACTGACAGATGAAGAGGAAAGGATAACAATTGAAGCCGAACACAGTAGCGAACGGACCGAAAGTGAAGTCGTCCAGGAATTGAACATGAAGCAATTGTGTGAGATTTTTGTTGCGATTGACAATGCTGCAAAGGTTGCAGAAAAGTATGATTTTAATTTTGAAAGGGTACGTAGGTTTAGGGCATATTTTCAGGATGGTTTGAGTGCTTACAAAGAACTGTATGATAGAAAAATGCACGAGGCTAAGCAGTCAAGCCTACTGTCGTTTTTCAAGCCTTCCACATCAGCCACAGTTGGCGATGAAACTCGACCTTCAACATCGAGGCAGGCAGACATAGAAGAGGGTGACCTGCCTGCCCTGATGGAAACAGACAATGATGGGATGACACCCCAGTCTCCCACTACCCCAACCTCCGACGACTCAGCCTAACACACCATCATCAGTGTGCTCACTATCTACCCGATTCCAGGAAGTGAAACTACACTGGACGTACATTATTTCTACTTTATATAGGCTGTGTATTTTTATGTGTTATTTGAAATGATTTGGCAGCTTCATAGCTTAAAGGTTACTGGAAAGAGTGTTTCTGCCAACAGCGCTTGCGTGAAATTTTCGCTACAGTGGACAGTGCTGCAATAGTTGCAGAAAAGTATTCCTGTGTATTTATCAGATCATTCCTACTTTTACTATACGTTACTGTTATTTTAGGTTTTAAGCGTTATTTGGCATGATTTGGTAGGTTATTTTTTGGGTCCACGAACGCTCACAAATTTTTCCCATAAAAATAAATGGTAATTGCTTCTTCACTTTACGACATTCTGGCTCACAAATCATTTCATAGGAATGTTCTACCTTTGAATAGCGGGGAAGATCAGTATATTAAAAAAGTGAGGTAGTGTCCAAAGCTTCAATGTCCTTTTAGGAATCGGCAGAGGGGAAGAAGCTGTTCCTGAATTGCTGAGTGTGTGCCTTCAGGCTTCTGTACCTCCTACCCAATGACAACAGCAAGAAAAGGACATGCCCTGGGTGCTGGAGGTCCTTAATAATGAACGCTGCTTTTCTGAGACACCACTCCTTGAAGATGTCCTGGGTACTTTGTAGGTTAGTACTTAAGATGGAGCCGACTCAGCTTACAACCCTCTGCAGCTTCTTTAGGTCCTGTGCAGTAGGCCCCCCTCCCCCGCCATACCAGACAGTGATGCAGCCTGTCAGAAGGCTCTCCATGGTGCATCTATAGAAGTTCTACAGTGTATTTGTTGACATACCAAATTTCTTCAAACTCCTAATGAAGTATAGCCACTGTCCTGCCTTCTTTATAACTGCATCAATATGTTGGGACCAGGTTAGATCCTCAGAGATCTTGACATCCAGGAACTTGAAACTGCTCACTCTCCCCACTCGTGATCCCTCTATGGGGACTGGTATGTGTTCCTTCATCTTACCCTTCTGGATTGCACAATCAGCTGTTTCATCTTACTGACTTTGAGTGCCAGGTTGTTGCTGTGATACCACTCCATTAGTTGGGATATCTCGCTCCTGTAGTCCCTCTCGTCACCATCTGAGATTCTACCAACAATGGTTGTATCGTCAGCAAATTTATAGATGGTATTTGAGCTATGCCTAGCCACACAGTCGTGGGTATAGAGAGAGTAGAGCAGTGGGCTAAGCACACACCCCGCGGTGCACCCGTGTTGATCATCAGCGAAGAGGGTATGTTATCACTAATCCGCACAGATTGTGGTCTTCCGGTTAGGAAGTCAAGGATCCAACTGCAGAGGAAGGTACAAAGGCCCAGATTCTGCAACTTCTCAATCAGGATTGTGGGAATGATGATATTAAATGCTGAGCTGTAGTTAATGAACAGCATCCTGACGTAGGTGTTCGTGTTGTCCAGGTGGTCTAAAGCCGTGTGAAGAGCCATTGAAATTGCATCTGCCGTTGATCTATTGTGGCGATAGGCAAATTGCAATGGGTCCTGATCCTTGCTGAGGCAGGAGCTCAGTCTAGTCGTGACTAACCTCTCAAAGCATTTCATCGCTGTTGATGTGAGTGCTACTGGATGATAGTCATTCAGGCAGCTCATATTATTCTTCTTAATTGTTATAGTTGTTAAACTGGTATAATTGTTGCCTTTTTGAAGAAAGTGGGAACTTCCACCCTTAGGAGTAAGAGGTTGAAAATGTCCTTGAATACTCCCACTAGTTGGTTGCCACAGGTTTTCAGAGCCTTACCAGGTACTTCATTGGGACTTCCCACCTTGTTAGGGTTCACTCTCTTTAAAGACAGAGATCACAGAGTCATCAGGTGCAGCAGGGATCTTCAATTTGTTCTCCCTTTCAAAGCAGGCATAGAAGGCATTGAGTTCATCTGGTAGTGAAGTATTGCTGCCATTCATGCTATTGGGTTTTGCTTTGTAGGAAGTAATGTTTTGCTACCCTGCCAGAGTTGCCGTGCATCTGATGTCACCTCCAACCTTGTTCGAAATTGTCTCTTCACCCTTGAAAAAGCCCACTGCAAATGATACCTTTTTTTCTGATACAGGCCTTGGTCGCCAGACTTGAATGCCACAGATCTAGCCTTCAGCAGACAACATACCTCCAGGTTCATCCACGGCTTTTGGTTTGCAAATTTACAGTAAGTCTTTGTACAGTGAAAAAGTTTTTTTTCTGGTGTTATCTACTTTTCTCAGCTCAATTATGCTTTTAAAATGTGATCAGACTCTTGATTAACAAGGTCTTGGCTGGACGTTCTTGAGGTTTGAACGTTCTTTTACATTTAGCAGCCCAGGAACAGCTACTTTCCTCCAGCCATCATGTTCTTGAACCTAGCAACACAACACTAACGATCCACAGCAATGTAACACCATGGACTCTTGCACGATCGTGGATGTGCCTTCAATCGCTGCAAGCAAGTTTTTCATTATACTGTACCTCACAGTACTTGGGAACATGGCAATAAATTCATTTTGAATAGGTCTCGCTGATCACATGCATATATTGTAAGGCAACTGTATGTGATCTGACTCTTGATTAATAAAGTCTTGACCGGACATTCTTGAGGTTTGAATGTTCTTTTATACTTAGCAGCCCACAGCTCGGTGTTATTTTGGGTCATGATCTGTGTAGTGTGGACAACTTTATTGCTTGAGGATTTACAGACAGGCTTAATCTTTGTGCATTTGTCAGTTAAAATTAACCCCTCCACTCTCTTCACCACCATTTTGACTTTAATGTTGGCCTAAGATCTGAATTTTTGTCCCACGTTTTAGGACTTCAACAACCTTAATCAGCTGCTCACTAACAGCTTGTCAACGATTCAAGATTGTTCAATGTCATTTCATCTACATGAGTGCAAAGGAGAATAAAATAATTGTCATTCCAGATCTGATGCTGCACCAAAAAACCTACGTAAGGTTATGAATGCAATAATAATAAAATCTCAATAAATATAAATACATACATAGCTTATATACATAGATTGCAGGTTCAGAAAATCATGTTAGGCTGTACAAAAGGTGACTAACAGGAAATACCTAATAAAGTAGTGATGGAGTTAATGGATGTTAGCGTTGATCAAAGTTCAAAGTACATTTATTATCAAAGTGTCTTCGCAGTAAACAGCTCTGAAATTTCTCTTCCCCTCAGACAGTCACAAAACAATGAAGAACTATGGAACCAGTCCACCTACCGAAAGAAAATCATCAAACACCAAACCTCCCTCCCCCCACGCAAAGAAAAAGTTGCGCAATCGGCTACAGAAAAATCGAGTGGAAACACGGAATATAAAAAACACAAAATCAGAAGGCATAATTCAGCAAGTATCAGCCTTACTGCTTGGGGAAAGTAACTGACTATGAGTCTGGAGTTCCTGGTGTGGATACCGCATAGCCACCTCCCTGATGGGAGTGGGACAAACAGTCCATGAGCAGGGTGTGTTCACAATGTGCCTTCACGATGTTACTGGCCCTTTTCTGGCACCTTTCTGCCTATATGATGCCAGGTAGGTTCATGCCAGTGATGCATTGGGCAGTTTGGACTACCCGTTGCAGGGCCTTCCTGTCCACTGCAATGCAGTCTCTGTACCATGCAGTAATGCAGCTTGTCAAGGTGCTCCCAACTGCACATCTAGAGAATGCTGTGAGTAGTCCAGCTCTCTTTGGCCTCCTCAGAAAGTAGAGGCATTGCTGAGCTTCCTTGACTGTGCAGGATGTGGCTGCCATTCTGGCCATTCCCTTTTCCTCCTCCTACCTTTGAGGAAAAGAGAAAGGAGAAAAGGAAGCCCAGACAACCTGGCTCAAGAATAGCTTCTTCTCCATTGATATCGAACTGCTAAACCAATCACCTCTTTCCAGTGTTTTTGCCATGTTCTCGAACCTTTATTCTTCCTTGTGTGAAGTCTGACTTTAGTTATTAGCATGGATCAAGGGTCGTGACAAGGTCGGGGACCAAGTGGTCCAAGCAAAGTCTAAATTGGGAATTGGACCAGTTTATCAATCAGTAAGTACCATTTGGTGGCACAGTCAATGACAACATCAAATTTTTTGGTTCCTTCGTACTTAGTTTAAAGAAACCATTGGTTGTGTGCTGTTTTTTTGTGCCAGGCTCCAGAAACAATGGCTCAGTGTCTTAAGTACCAATTATGTTTCACTTTGAAAGGATTTCCCAATCCTTTTCCCAATAACCTATCATTTTTACATGTCTTCTCCAAAGTTTTTAGAACATACAACACTATGAAAAAGTATATAGAGCCAGAGTACTTACCTAAGATTTTTGCATATACTGCCACAAAATAAAACAAATTTCATGACATATGTGAGAGATGATGAACCTGATTCTGATATGGGTCTATATTGTGGATTGAGAGTGGGAAGGGGCCAGGGTAAGGGAAATCATGATTGGGAGAAGGGGAAGGGAGAGGGGAGATAAGGGGGACGTGGCATTGCTAATCAGGGATAGTACCACAGCTGGAGAAAGAGTGGACTTTGTGGAGGGATTGTCTACTGAGTCAGTGTGGGTGGAAGTCAGAAACAGGAAGGGAGCTATCACTCTATTGGGAGTATTCTATAGACCGTCCAATAGCAACAGAGACACTGAGGATCAAGAGGCAGATTTTGGAAAAGTGCAAAAGTAACAGGATTGTTGTCATGGGAGTCTTCAGCTTCCCTAATGTTAATTGGCATCTCCTTAGTGCAAAACATTTAGATAGGGCAGAATTTCTTATGTATGTCCAGGAAAGATTCCTGACACAATATGGAGACAGGTGGTCTAAAGAAGAGGCCATACTGGGTCTGATGTTCGGCAATGAAACATGACAGGTGTCAGATATTTTGGTAGGTGAGTATTTTGGTGACAGTGATCACAACTCCCTGAATTTACTATTACCTTGGACATGGATAGGAGCAGACAGTACTTAATTAGGGAGGGGAAATTGTGATGCTATAACTGTGAGCATAAATCGGGAAATGCATAATGGAAATGGGAAGGTTTTTAGGGAGCACTTGCATGGGATTCTGGATATGTTTGTCCCATGAGGTAGTGAAAGGATGGTAGGGTAAAGGAAGATGGTTGGCAAAAGATGGAAAACATCTAGTCAAGCGAAAGAAAGAAGCTTGCTTAAATTTTGGGGAGCAAGGGTCAGACAGGGCTCGAGAGAGTTACAGGATAGTCAAGAAGGAGCTGAAGAATGGACTTTGGAAAGCTAGAAGCGGGGAAGAGAAGGTGAGTAAGATTAAAGAAAAGCCCCGGAGGCATTCGATATGAATGTGAAGAACAGGAGGATAACTAGAGTGAGGATAGGACCATTCAGGGATGAAAGAGGAAACAGGTTCCTGGTGTCAGAGGAGGTAAGGACCAGATGGGATATATCCAAGGCTACTATGGGAAGCAAGGAAGAGATTGCTGTGCCCTTGGCATTGACCTTTGCTTCCTCACTGGCCACAGGAGTAGTACCAGATGTTTGGAGGAAAGGATAACCCAGGAATTATCGATGGTGAGCCTAACCTCAGTGATAGGCAAATCATTGGAGGAAATTCTTAGAGACAGGATCTAGAGCACTTGAAGCATAGTTTGATTGGCAGTAATCAGCAATGGTTTGTGAGAGGCAGGTCATGCCTCACCTCACAAGCCTGATCAGATTCTTGGGGATGTGACAAAGCACATTGATGAGGGTAAATCAGTGGATATCTTCTGAGGTTAGCTTTGAGCGAGCTAGGTCTTTTCTCTTTGGAGCAAAGGAGGATGAGAGGTAACTTAATAGGCGTGTACAAGATGATAAGAGGCATAGATCAAGTGAATAGTCAGAGACATTTTCCAAGGGCGGGAAAGGCTAATAGCAAGTGCATAATTTTAAGGTGATTGGAAGAAGGTATAGGAGACATGTTTTTTTTAAACACAAAGTGGTGGGTGAGTGGAACATTTTGCTGGGGGTGGTGGTAGAAGTAGATACATTAGGGGTGCTAAGTAACTCTTAGATAGGCACACGGATGACAGAGAAATTGAGAGTTATGTAGGAGGGAAGGGTTGCATTGATACTAGGGTAGGTTAAAAGGGTAGCCCAGCAGCATGGGCCAAAGGGCCTACACTGAGCGTTAGTGTTCTATATTCTGTTTTCTCTGTACAATTTTAACGTTATTGCTTTCCTTCCTGTAGATAGTTGACCAGAACTGCACACAATACTCCAAATTTTGCCTCTACAACATCTCATCCAACTTCAACATAATATCCCAACTGCTATGCTCAATGCTCCGATTTATGAAGGCCAATGTGCTAAAATGGCCCATTCTTTTGCCACAATGAGTATACTCTCAGGATGGAGGAGCAACACCTCATATTCCATCTAGGCAGCCTCCATCCTGATGGGCCGAACATGGATTCCTCCTTCCAGTAATATTTTTCCCTCCCCCTTCCCTCTTCTTCTATTTCCACATTCTTGCCTCTTCCCTCTCCTCACTTACCTATCACCTCCCTCTGGTGCCCCTCCTTCTTTCTTTTCACCCACAGTCTACTCTCCTCTCCTATCAGATTCCTTCTTTTCTAGCCCTTTACCTTTCCTACCCAACTGACTTTGCCTAGTGTCGTCCTCCTCCCCCTCCCCCCACATTTTAAATTCTGGTGTCTTCCCCCATTCTTTCCAGTCCTGAAGAAGGGTCTTGGCCTGAGACGTTGGCTGTTCATCCATTTCCTAGATGCTGAGTTCCTCCAGCATTTTGTGTGTGTTGCTCTGGATTTCCAGCACCTGCAGAATCTCATTATGCTAACAGCTCTCTTTACAGCCCTATCTATCTGTGATGCACTTTGAAGGAATAATGGATCAGTATTGCCAGATCCCTTTGTTTAATCACAGTCACTACTGCCCTACCATTCCCTGTGTAAGTCCTACAAACACAAGAGGAGGGGTTCTGATGAAGGATCTGATAGAGGTTCTGATGATGTTAAAATTATACAAGGCATTGGAAGGCCAAATTTGGAGTATTGTGTACAGTTCTGGTCACCGAATTATAAGAAAGATATGAACAAAATAGAGAGAGTACAGAGAAGATTTACTAGAATGTTACCTGGGTTTCAGCACCTAAGTTACAGGGAAAGGTTGAACAAGTTAGGTCTTTATTCTCTGGAGCGTAGAAGGTTGAGGGGGGACTTGATAGAGGTATTTAAAATAATGAGGGGATAGATAGAGTTGATGTGGATAGGCTTTGTCCATTGAGAGTAGGGGAGATTCAAACAAGAGGACATGAATTGAGAGTTAAGGGGCAAAAGTTTAGGGGTAACACGAGAGGGAACTTCTTTACTCGGAGAACGGTAGCTGTGTGAAACGAGCTTCTAGCAGAAGTGGTAGAGGCAGGTTTGATATTGTCATTTAAAAAAAAAATTGGATAGGTATATGGACAGGAAAGGAATGGAGGGTTATGGGCTGAGCGCAGGTCGGTGGGACTAGGTGAGAGTAAGCATTCGGCATGAACTAGAAGGGCCGAGATGGCCTGTTTCCGTGCTGTAATTGTTATGTGGTTATATCTCGGCCCAAAATATCAACTATTTACTCTTTTCCACAGATGCTGCCTGACCTGCTCAGTTTCTCCAGCATTTTTTGTGTGTTCTGTGAAAATCCTCTCAAAGAGCAAAGCCTTACACTTGTCTGCATTAAATTCTGTATGCCAATCTTCTGCCCATTTTCCAGCTGGTTTCTTCTTTGATTTTCAAAGCCAATTTCTCATTATTCTGTAAAAGCCCACCTGACTGGGTCTTGTTTTAGTCACTCTAATGTTACTAGCATTAATTGTTGGGTTTGATGTGGAGTGTGTGGGTGAAATAGAGATACAGATGTTTTAACAAGGGCAGGAAAATCAAGTCTAGAATTTGGTGCATTTGGTAATATAGCTTAATACAAAAGGTTGATTTCAGATCTGCCTTGCACATGACACGTTAACACCTTGGAAGGGTTTCAATGCACCCACTTGCATCCTGCAATAATAATAATGAAGGTCGTATCTGATTCAATTTAAAATTGTACATCATTACCATTTGACAAAGGAGAGACTTTCTAAAATATTTCCCAATGTTGACAAGTATTGTGATGGATGTAAAGCTGAGATAGTTACACTGACACACATGTTCTGGTCATGTTCTATATTAAAACAGTTTTGGAAGTCAGTCTTTTCAACAATTTCTAAAGCACACAGAATCAACTTACAACCTAATAAATTGACTGTGCTTTTTGCAATAATTCCTCAAAATATCCATGGTATTTCTGTGTCTGACCAACACGTTATTACGTTTGTTACATTGATAGCTAGGAGGGCCATCTTGTTGAAATGGAAGGATATATCAGCTCCTACTTTGTCACAATGGTTCTCTCAAGTGATGCTGTGTCTTAGCTTGGAGAAAATTAGAAGTCGAACCTTTGAACCTTTATTTGATTTTGAGAAGAGATGGGGCTCATTTGCTCTTTATTATCATTTCAGTTAACTGATAGATTTCCTCTACGATCTAGGTGTAATTTTTTTTTCTTGATATATCTTTCTTTTTTGTTGGCGGCTTGATGTTTATTTTTAGAAGCGTTTTGTATGACGCTTGGCTCCGGGGTTGTACCCCCAATGGGTTTCTTTTTTCCCCTCACTTTTCTTGCTTAGTAGGGTTTATTTTTATTTACAAAAATTTTCAATCTTTAAGATAATTTCTTTTTTTTGAGGCATTGTAAGTGTTGTTACTTCAATGTACCTGTGTTATTTTTAAATAATAATTAAAAAAATTTGAAAGGAAAGGAACTTACTGCTACTTATTTCATCCTGTGCAGTGTCCCCACCACATATCAGAGAGTGATGCAGCCAGTCAGAATGCTATCCACAGTACATCTGTAAAAATTTGCAAGTGTCTTTGGTAACATACCAAATCTCCTCAAACTCCTAATGAAATTTCTAATGACCTGCTGGGTGTTTCCAGAATGTTCTGTTTTTATTTCAGATTACTAGAATCTGTTTTTTATGTGTTAGTACATGACTGATATGCTAAATTGCTGGTGTCGTTTGATGAAAGTAGAAAGTATCAGAAGAAATTACATATCAGAAGAAATGCACAAAAAATAATTTGACCTTTCTTTAGTTCCTTCATTGGATGTGATAATGCTGATGTTGTGCATTTAATATTTCAGTAATGTTTGAGTAATATTTTAAATATATTGTTTTATTAAGCATTCTTGTTTTAAATAATTCATTATGAGCTATATGTAAAAGTATGTAAGTGGCATACGTCATCACGCCACCATGAAGTGAAAACAAATTGTGGACTATTCTCCAGGGCTCCCGTGTCCTTTTCCTTCCAATTAGTTTTATTTGTTAGTTACAAAACATACCAGCTACAAAGGCCAACAGTATTGACCATCATTTACTGCCCTTGAGTAGGTGGTAGCAAGACGGGTTTTCAAACCATTGAAATTGTATTGAAGAGAGATTGTGGCTCTAGGATTCTGACCCAGTGATAATGGAGAAGCAGTTCTACATGTCCTGCCTTAGTCAATAATGATCAGTGAAGACCAAAAGAATAAATTCAATAAAGATTCCATAGCCACCTACTTGAACTTTGGTGAAACCTTTGGGGACAATATCAGCTTAGTCATATATTCCTCTGTGGTTTCCTTTAAGGTCACGCCAATAGATTGGACAATGTCTGAAGAAATCCACCTTTTAAGGTATTTATTATACAGTCAGCAATCTATTAAATTGTACTGGGGAATAACAAATGGCAAAGAAATTAAAGAAATATTTTGTATCTGCTTCATGAAAGATGAAAATATTTCTTTAATTTCTTTACCACAGAAAACCCAGAAGAAATGAATATTTATAGGAATAGATTAAATGAGGAGATGCAATAAATTAGCAAATAATAGATTAGCACTGGAGTTGTGTATGAGTGAAACCGCAAAGAGACAAATCCCCAGGACTCGATGACTTTCATGTTAGGGTTTTGAAGGAGCAGCAACAGAGATTGCCAAAGCACTTGTGTCACCTCCCAAAATTCGAGAGATTCTTTAACATCTCCCATAGTTTAGAAAATCAAATGTAATCTTGCTATTTAAGAGAGGATGAAGAGACATAGATCAACCAGATTGACATCAGTAGAAAAGAAAATGCTGGAGTCGTTAAATTTTAGGAGCTTTCGATAAGGTTATTAAAAGTAGAGTGGATCTTATTAGTGGAAGAGGATAATCCATGGTGTGGATAAACAGAAAGTGTATTATGTATAGATTGCCAGGCTCTGACAAATGTTGTGGCACAATGATTGGTGCTGGAGCTCCAACTGTACACAGCATCTATCAATGATCTGGATGAAGGATCTCAGTGTCAGAAACACTAATTTGAAGATGTGCAAATATAATCAGCAGAATGGGCTGTGAGCCAGATGTAGTGGTTTCAGGGAGATATAGGTGAGGCAAGGAAATATAATTGAAAAAGCTCAAGGTACATTTATTATCAAAGTATGAGTACATTGTACAACCCTGAGATTTGCCTCCTAACAGGCAACCATGAAAAAAAGAGCTCAACAAACCCATAAAAGACTGTCGAACACCCAATGTGCAGAAAAAAAACTAATCATGAAAACACTAAATGCAAGCAAACAGCGTACTGAACTGAAGTCTACAGAGACTTCAGGATAGAACCAAGTAAACATTGCAGAGCAACGAGCTGACCAGGCCCGTCCCTCGCCTCGGGTCTCAATACGCTGACCTTTCAATCTGGCCCAGTGCTTACGTCTTCGTCCAAACATCGAGTTCAGTGACTTCGCCTAGATTCGGCCTGTACCCAACCTAAAAGGGTCATAGCTGAGTCATTTCATTTTTGTTATTTATTTATGATTTCAACTTAAATTCAGAGGCAAGGAATTTGCAGGTGACTCAAAGTTGGCTCCCTGGTTGATGGGTGGAAAGAAATTATCTCGTCATTTTGGGAAGAAAGGTAGCAGAAGCAAGTTAGTTCAGAAAAGTGTGAGGTGGTCAAACAAGGCAATGAAATACCCAATGAACTGCAGAAAACTGAGAAGTATGGAGAACAAAAAGGGAAGTAAATGGCTTAGCAGGAACTAGATGGTCCAAAGGGTCTTTCCCTGTGCCGTACTTTTCTATGATTCCATGGCTATAGTATATATGTCAACAGATTCTTAAAGCTGGCAAGATAGTTCTAAAGATGTTAAAACAGAAATAAAACATGGAGGTTATGCAAAGATTGTATAGGACTCTTGATGGACCATAGCTTCAGGATGCTGTATAGTTCAGGTCAACATATTACAGAAAACATGTCATTATACTGGAGAAGAGATTTATGAGAAAGTTGCTAAGGGCTGGAAATTTTCGTTATGTGGAAACATTGGGTAGGCTGGGGCAGTTCTCTTTGGAACAATGAATGTTGAGACTAGAGGCAGAAGGGGTCAAAACTGATAAGCACAAGTTAATGGTAATTCATAGAAAGATTAGAAGGGAGATGAAGACTATAACTTTCACCCACATAGCGATGGGGGACTTCACTACCTGTGAAGGTGGTAGAGGCAGAAATCCTCATTGGCTGTGTACCTTTCTATAGCTGTGAAGCTGATGGCTTTTCAGGTGCTAGAAGGTAGAAGTAAACAAAATAGTTGTTTTCAGCTGGTACAGAAATGATGGGCCTAATGGCCTCCTCCTGTGTCCAAACTTTTCTATGTTTATACATAAGAATTCCAACAGAATATTGGTGGCTCAACCGAGTGACACCGAGAGATGAAACATTCTCAAAACTAGGACCCTGCGGTAAGTGCTAATCGGGAGTATACTTAAACAATCACAGAATACGGAAAACCCATGCCAGTCAAATTCAACTGAAAAAGATTAAACAGAAAACAGGATAGTGGCTCTTGTCAAGGCAAGAATGAAAAAATTCAGGTGCTCTAGAAACCTCGGAGTCCAACACTCTCCAGCTACCTGCACGGACCCAGAGAGTTCATTAGAGTGGGACTAGGATTGAGATGAGTACTCCCTTCACTCAGAGAAGATGGTGGACCTTTGGAATTCTCTACTTCAGAAGACCTTGGAGGCTCAATCATTGAGCTCAATCAAAACAGAGATTGATAGACGTCAAGATATTAAAGAAATCCAGAGTTGTGAGAATAGTGTGGAAAAATGAATGAAGACTAAGGATTAGCCTTGATGATGAATGGAGCTAGGAGGAGGAGGAGGGAGGGAGGAAGATGATTAGTAATGTATAGAGAGACTCTTTATGGTCATCTTTCAATGCCTTGTGAATTCCCCAAGAAAAATCAAACTCTGATGAATGGTCTATAACATTCACAAGCACGAAGGCAGTAACAATTTTCCTTTGACATTCAATACTAATAATTTTAATGAACTGCATCTCACCTCCAACTAAAGTCTTGGAGATTACAACTGAACCTGAAGTAGTTACTGTGGCAGCAAGTGCTGATTGTGGCAACCATCTATTGCATTTGATAAATAAGGTCAGATTAACTCAGCTTCTAACCAAGGGGTTCCAAAACTTTTTATGCCATGGTCTCCTACCATTAACCAAGTGGTTTGTAGACAGACTCCAGGCTGGAAACCTTGTTCTAAACTATAATTTTAAACTGAATTGAGCAAAAAATATATAAAAAATCATTCCCTGTCTCTCTGTCCCTTTGCCTACCTACACAGTGAAATACTGTCTCTATACCCTTGTCCATCTACACCCTGAAATACTGTCTCTGTACCCTTGTCCATCTACACACTGAAATACTGTCTCTGTACCCTCACCTATTTACACACTGAAAATAAAGAAAAAATGTGCAACATGAAATGAAAGGTGAGAAGTCTGAAAAAACTCTGCAGTGAGTTAATATCAGACTCAGGTTTAATATCACTGGCATACTGTATATTGTGAAATTTGTTAACGTTGTGGCAGCAGTACAATGCAATACATAATTGTTAATTTAACTACCTGAACTAATAATTAGTTAAATTAAGTAAGTAGTGCAAAAATAGCAATAAAGAAGTAGTGAGGTAGTGTTCATGGGTTCAATGTCCATTCAGAAATCGGATGGCTGAGGGGAAGAAGCTGTTCCTGAATTGTAGAGTGTGAGTCTTCAGGTTTCTGTATTTCCTTCCTGATGGTAGCAATGAGAAGAGGGCATGTCCTGGGTGATGGGTGTCCTTAATGATGGACGCTGAGTTTTTATGGCACCGCTCCTTGAAGATGTCCTGGATGCTATGGAGGTTAGTAACCATGATGGAGCTGACTAATTTTACAACTCTCTGCAGCTTATTTTAATCCTGTGCAACACCACACCCCTCCTACCTCATACCAGGTTGTGTTGCAGCCAGTTTTAATGCTCTCCACAGTGCACCTGTAGAAATTTGCGACTGTTTTTGGTGACATACCTGTGGAAGAGGATAGAGAGTTAATGATTCGCATCTGAAAAATTTAACTCTGCTCCCCTTTCCACAGATACTGCTACATCTGTTGAGTGGTTCCAGCACTTTCTGCTGTCATATCCAACACAAGTAACTGCAGCATAGCCATTCGAAGTCTGCTCACTTGTGGCAGAAGAGGCTGCACAAGATCCCGAAGGGATTAACTCTTCTTGCTGAACTATTAGCAGCTAAAATGTGAGCCCGCTGGTAAATTGATAACACCATTGGTAAACAGAATTCAGGAATGCTGTCTTCCAGGGAGAAGACAGCAACTCTGGGTTTCAGATTCAAGGTCACTTTCTGAAGCAAAACCTCCTAGAGATCTGTTGGAATATTGTGATATGGTAACCAGAGACATCAGGGCAACAATCTGAGCTTGCATATGGTCATAGAAAGGTACAGCTCTTCATCCTATCTAGTCCACTTTGAACCATTTACTCTGCCCACTCCCATCAACCTGCACCCAGACCATGGCAGCACCCTCCCCCCCATACCGCTACCATCCATGTACCTATCCAAACTTCACTTAAACATTGAAATCAAGCTCACATGCACCACTTGAGCTGGCTGCTCATTGCACACTCGCACCACCTACCGAGTGAGAAAGTTTCCCCTTGTGTTTCCGTGAGCTTTTCACCTTTCACCCTTAGCCCATGATCTCTTGAGGTAGTCCCAACCAACCTCAGTGGAAAAAGGCAGATTGCATTTACCCTATCTGTACCCCTTATAACTGTGTATACCCCTATGAGATCTCCTCTCAATCTTCTACGTTCTAAAGAATAGTCCCAACCTATTTAACCTTTCCTTATAACTCAGGTCCTCCAGATCCAGCAACATCTTTGTAAATTTTCTTTGTGCTATTTAGACTTTGTTTACATCTTTCCTGTAGATAGGTTATCAAAACTGCATATAATACACCAAATCAGGCTTCACCAATGTCTTATACATCTTCAACATAACATTCCATCTCCTGTACTCAATATTTTAATGTATGAAGGCCAATGTGCCTAAAAGTTTCTTTATGACCCTGTCTACCTGTGACACCACTTTTAATGAATTATGGACCTGTATTCCCAGATCTCCTAAGTGCCCTACCATTCACTGGTTAAGACAATGAGTTTGTATTATATGTTTGAGTTTCCAATTCAGTGCTAGGTATTTAGCGGCTTTTGCCAATTTTGCATTGGAAAGTGAGATATTGGCCATCAGACACTGCATGATGATTAGTTCCACAAGTGTTAAAATGGAACAAATGAAAGGAGGTTATAGAACATCGAATAGTACAGCACAGTACAGGCCCTTCGGCCCACAATGTTGTGCTGAACCTTAAACACTCCATATACCTGTCTGGTAGTCTCTTAAATTTCACTAGTGTAATTACCTCCACCACAGACTCAGGCAGTGCATTCCACTCTCTGAGTACATAGAACATAGAATAGTACAGCACATTACAGGCCATTCGGCCCACACTCTGCCTCCCATATAACCCCCACCTTAAATTCCTCCATATACCTGTCTAGTAGTCTTTTAAACTTCACTAGTGTATCTGCCTCCACCACTGACTCAGGCAGTGCATTCCACGCACCAACCACTCTCTGAGTGAAAAACCTTCCTCTAATATCCCCCTTGAACTTCCCTCCCCTTACCTTAAAGCCATGTCCTCTTGTACTGGGCAGTGGTGCCCTGGGGAAGAGGTGCTGGCTGTCCACTCTATCTATTCCTCTTAATATCTTGTATAAAAAACCTTCCTCTAATATCCCCCTTGAACTTCCCACCATGTCCTCTTGTACTGAGCAGTGGTGCCCTGGGGATGAGGCACTGGCTGTCCACTCTATCTATTCCTCTTAATATCTTGTATACCTCTATCATATCTCCTCTCAACCTCCTTCTCTCCAAAGAGTAAAGCCCTAGCTCCCTTAATCTCTGATCATAATGCATACTCTCTAAACCAGGCAGCATCCTGGTAAATCTCCTCTGTACCCTTTCCAATGCTTCCACATCCTTCCTGTAGTGAGGCGACCAGAACTGGACACAATACTCCAAGTGTGGCTTAACCAGAGTTTTATAGAGCTGCATCATTACCTTGTGACTCTTAAACTCTATCCCTTGACTTATGAAAACTAACACCCCATAAGATTTCTTAACTACCCTATCTACCTGTCGGGCAACTTTCAGGAATCTGTGGACATGTACCCCCAGATCCCTCTGCTCCTCCACACTACCAAGTATCCTGCCATTTACTTTGTACTCTGCCTTGGAGTTTGTCCTTCCAAAGTGTACCACCTCACACTTCTCCAGGTTGAACTCCGTCTGCCACTTCTCAGCCCACTTCTGCATCCTATCGATGTCTCTCTGCAATCTTCGACAATCCTCTACACTATCCACAATACCACCAACTTTTGTGTCGTCTGCAAACTTGCCAACCCACCCTTCTACCTCCACATCCAGGTCGTTAATAAAAATCACAAAAAGTAGGAGTCCCAGAACCGATCCTTGTGGGACACCACCAGTCACAACTCTCCAATCCGAATGTACTCCCTCCACCAGGACCCTCTACTTTCTGCAGGCAAGCCAATTCTGAATCCACCTGGCCAAACATCCCTGGATCCCATGCCTTCTGACTTTCTGAATAAGCCTACTGTGTGCAACCTTGTCAAATGCCTTACTAAAATCCATGTAGATCACATCCACTGCACTACCCTCATCTACATGCCTGGTCACCTCCTCAAAGAACTCTAACAGGCTTGTTAGACACAATCTGCCCTTCACAAAGCCATGCTGACTGTCCCTGATCAGACCATGATTCTCTAAATGCCCATAGATCCTATCTCTAAGAATCTTTTCCAACAGATTTCCCACCACAGACAAAAGACTCACTGGTCTATAATTACCCGGACTATCTCTACTAACTTTTTTGAACAAGGGGACAACATTCGCCTCCCTCCAATCCACCGGTACCATTCCCGTGAACAACGAGGACATAAAGATCCTAGCCAGAGGCTCAGCAATCTCTTCCCTCGCCTCATGGAGCAGCCTGGGGAATATTCCGTCAGGCCTCGGGGACTTAACCGTCCTAATGTATTTTAACAACTCCAACACCTCTCCCTTAATATCAACATGCTCCAGAACTTCAACCTCACTCATATTGTCCACACTGTCATCAAGTTCCCTCTCATTGGTGAATACTGAACAGAAGTATTCATTGAGGACCTCGCTCACTTCCACAGCCTCCAGGCACATCTTCCCACCTTTATCTCTAATCGGTCCTACCTTCACTCCTGTCATCCTTTTGTTCTTCACACAATTGAAGAATACCTTGGGTTTCTCCTTTACTCTACTCACCAAGACCTTCTCATGTCCCCTTCTTGCTCTCCTCAGCCCCTTCTTAAGCTCCTTTCTTGCTACCCCATATTCCTCAATAGCCCCATCTGATCCTTGCTTCCTAAACCTCACGTATGCTGCCTTCTTCCATCTGACTAGATTCTCCACCTCACTTGTCACCCATGGTTCCTTCACCCTACCATTCTTTATCTTCCTCACCGGGACAAATTTATCCCTAACATCCTGCAAGAGATCCCTAAACATCGACCACATGTCCATAGTTCGTTTCTCTGCAAAAAATCATCCCAATTCACACCCACAAGTTCTAGCCTTATAGTCTCATAATTTGCCCTTTCCCAATTAAAAATTTTCCTGTCCTCTCTGATTCTATCCTTTTCCATGATAATACTAAAGGCCAGGGAGCGGTGGTCACTGTCCCCCAGATGCTCACCCACTAAAAGATCTGTGACCTGACCCGGTTCATTATCAATACTAGATCCAGTATGGCATTCCCCCTAGTCAGACAGGAATCTGTCCTGGACACACTTAAAAAACTCTGCCCCATCTAAACCATTGCAACTAATCAGGTTCCAGTCAATATTAGGGAAGTTAAAGTCACTCATGATAACAACCGTTACTTTTGCACCTTTCCAAAATCTGCCTCCCAATCTGCTCCTTGGTATCTCTGCTGCTACCAGGGATACTGCCAATAGAATACTCCCAATAGAGTAACTGCTCCCCTCCTGTTCCTGACTTCTACTCATACTGACTCAAAAGAGGATCCCTGCTACATTACCCACCCTTTCTGTAGCTGTAATAGTATTCCTGACCAGTAATGCCCCTCCCCCATCCGTTTTAAAGCACTGAAATTCAGGAATATTGAGAATCCATTCCTGCCCTGGTGCCAGCCAAGTCTCTGTAATGGGCACTAACTACATCATTAGGTTATCAGGCTCCATATAAAGCCTGATACATACATACACACATATATGGATGTGTATAATTTGAAAAAGAGTTGTTGAAGTAATTAATTACGGGTTGCATGTAAAAATGTTAAAGACGTCATCAAGCTATCACGTGATCGGTTTCTCTCCTCGCTTAAAGTAAACAGGAAGTTACACCGTATTTCAGACTCCTGTGTCTTCTTTGAATTACAGTAATTTAATGTTTTAAAAAAGAGAACATTGTCAACGAACCCGAGATGTCCGAACTAAAATCAAACAGCCCAGCAGGCGCGGAGTCGTCGAGTTGGAAACAGAAGCGGTAAACGGAAGAGTTCACGGTTCATAGAGTCAGCAGCGAGTGGTAATAATTGTTAAAACATCAGCAATGGCTGGCTACATCGGGAAGAGTGACGAGTTTGATTAACCAACGGGTAATCACCTCCGTGTATACCGGGTCATTGAAACTATTCTGATGAAATTTCCCTCCCACATCACCATTGAGTTTCCCGATTGAAAAATATGTAAAGGCAGCGCCCACCAAACTCAGGTCAGGCGGCATCTTTGTGTAACACTTACCCAAAAGGCTGGTATATGTCTAGGGGAAAAGGAGATCCAGCCACTCACCAACCCACCTCCCGTACACGCAGGTGCTGTGAGAATCGAGTTTATGCCTCGCGCCCGCCAACAGTATCAAACCCACAACAAATACCGTTATGAAATACACTTTAAAGAGTTTACTAAAATTAAAAGAGTATTAGGCAATACAATATATATATACAAGGAAAAAAACAAAAGGCGCCAACTTATCAAAGTTCAGTCAGTTTAGTGCACTCATTGGAGCTCAACCAGCGAACCATTCGACCCCTCGTCGCTTGCCTCCGACTTCCACATCTTCCACCTCGGACTCCCCGGTGATCTTCCGAGCGCACGTCCACCTCCCTCGGCGTCTTCCTCCCGACTCCCTTCACACCACAAGCCCGCGCAACCCCTCCCCCAAGTTCCCAGCCTCACAAAACACAATAACATTCCCCATTGATTAACAAATGAATACAATTACCATATCAGCCATTCTAAAGCGAAACAACGGCGAGAGAAACACTTATCAGACAAAGAAGCATTCCTACTCGTAACAAACCAAAG
Source organism: Hemitrygon akajei (assembly GCF_048418815.1). Classification (NCBI taxonomy): domain Eukaryota; kingdom Metazoa; phylum Chordata; class Chondrichthyes; order Myliobatiformes; family Dasyatidae; genus Hemitrygon; species Hemitrygon akajei. The sequence continues at coordinate 51,285,208 of NC_133152.1, forward strand.
AAGCCATTTTGAGTAACATACACAGGATATTGTACATTCTCTCCCCACCAGCAAATGTCATGCCCTCATGGCATTACTAAAGTTCCCCAAAGCTTCTTGCAACACACAAAACCGAACCCAGGTGCAGAAAGCAGTGACATAACTACCCAGAGCAGTAGAAATCACACTTGGTTCTCCTGGTACCACATATGTCAACCGCTCCGGGGGGGCGCCTAATTCTCTGAGATCTCCATACCCCTTCTGCCCCACTGGGCTCCCTCTCCACCTGCGAACCCACTGTCTCGAACACCCCAGGTCTTCCTGACAGACCCTCACCCCCTTCCTCACGGGGGTCCTCCCTCACCTGAGATCTCTCCGGCTCACGCTCGGGTTCCACCCTCTCTCCCCCCAACACTGGCTGCCTCTCCATCTGACCATCAACACCTTCCCTCCTCTCACCCAATTCAGTATGGGAAGGGCCAGGAGCCTCCTCTTCTGGTACTGGAGCGCCAGCGAATGGGAACAGGGGCCACTCATCTGAGTCATCATCTTCCGAATCAGTAGCCATTTCCGGGCGAGGGACCCGTCCCCGCTCTTCAGCAGCGGTCTCTTCCCTTTCTCTGCGCCCTCGCAGAGTCCTTGTACTAGGCGTAACCTCCCACTCTGGCTCCGTATCCACCCGCACCGCTTGACCCAGCGGCAACAGGTGATTCCGATGGAGTACCTTGATAGGCCCTTTCCCATCCTCAGGTTTTACCCGGTAAACTGGCAGGTTTGGCATCTGGCTCTCTATTACATAGAGGCTGGCCGCCCATCGATCTGCCAACTTGTGCTTACCAGGGAGTCCCAAATTCAGTAAAAGGACCCGGTTGCCCGGCAATAATTGGACAAACTTCACCTTTTGATCATACCGCATCTTATTCCTCTGATTTTGTTTGGTGGCCGCCGCCTCGGCCAACTCGTACGCCCTCTGTAACTCCCTCTTCATGTTGGACACATACTTTAGATAGGACTTCCCGGGTAATTCACCCACTTCACCCCCAAAACACGTCAATGGGCAACCTCGCTTCCCGCCCGAACATCAGATAATAGCGCCCACTTTCTGGGGTCTCGGCCAGGTGGTCACGGCCTCTATCTTGGTTGGATCAGTAGCCACTCCCTCTCGCGAAATGATATGGCCAACGTAGCTAACCGACGACTTGCAGAACTGGCATTTGTCCAGGGAAAGCTTCAACCCTTCTTCATTAAGCCGGCCCAACACCTTCAACAGCCTCTCCTTATGTTCCTCCAAAGTCGATCCAAACACTATCAAATCGTCCAGGTACACCAGCACCTCTAACAGATTCATATCCCCCACAGTTCTCTCCATGAGCCTCTGGAAGGTGGCTGGGGCTCCCGATATGCCTTGGGGCATTCGTTCAAACTGAAAGAACCCCAGCAGGCAGATAAAAGCGGTCTTCTCTTTATCGCCCGCACTCATCGGGATCTGGTAATACCCACTTCTTAAATCCAGCACACTGAACCACTTCGCACCGCTCAGGCAGGCCAACGCATCCTCGACTCTTGAGACAGTATATTGATCAGGGACAGTTTGCCGATTCAACGTCCTGTAGTCAACACACATGCACACTCTCCCATTCTTCTTCCGTGCCACCACTATTGGGGACGCATAAGGACTTCGGGACTCAGCTATGATTCCGGCCTCCTTCAACTTGCACAAGTGCTGCCGCACGTCCTCAACATCTGCCGGAGCCAGCCGCCGGGATCTCTCTCGGAACGGGGTGTCCTCCATCACCCGGATGGTGTAGCGAGTGCTTTTGGAGCAGCCAACATCAAACTCGCCCCGAGAAAAAACAGCTTCCATCTTCAGCATCTTCTCCACTAGCCTGTGTTTCCACTCCGGCGACACAGGGGAATCCCCGAAGTTAAAGACTTCAGCGGTCAGCTCCCTTTGATGCTCCGATCCCTCCCCGTTAGGGGTCCTCACTGGTGCGCTAGACATTACCGTCACCGGGAACAGATGTGCCAGCGGCATTCCTCTCTTAAAGGTGATTTCTCTTGCCGTGGTGTTCCTGACACTTATAGCTATACGCCTCGCATGTACCACCCCTGGTCTCTGCACTTCGGGCCTCACCAGCGCCCCCGCCGGAAATCGTGTCTCCCCTTCAAGATCGTCCGGGGCGTCTACTAACAGGGCTTCACCCGTCGGCACTCCTGGGAATCTGGGGGTCCCCATCACTAGTGCTACCTCCCCGGGTCGGATCACCTTGGGCCTTGCCTGCGTACACCACACCGTCCCTCGTTTACACTCCGGGTCCAGCCCTAGGGAGGCAACCCCTTCTTCGAGCACCGCTCGAAACACTGGATGCACCGAGAGGGTCTCCAGAAAGTCTTCCCCACTTTCTCCTCGCTTCCCGCCTGAACGATGGAGGTGGGCCTTTCCTATAAGCCTGCCGGATAGTCCACGCCACCTTGTCCTCCTCCAGAGAGCCACTGAATATCTGACTCATCCTCACGCTAGCCACGTCAGGCGCCTTCACTACCCCCCGGCGCCACAGCCCTGAGAGCATCCCCTCCATCCTAAATATGTACTCGGAGAGCTTTTCCCCTCTCCATTGTTCCAGGCATTGGAACTCTGCTAAAAGCAGCCAGGGTTCCCCTGACAACCCAAACGCTCCCTCCAAAACTTCTATACATTCCTCCACTGAGGCCCCAGGCTTCTCAGTTTTCAACTCCCGGACTGTTTTGGCTGCTAAACCCCTCAAACTTCCCACCAATCGCTGCCTCTTCTCCACCTCCGAGCCTGGCCACTCCTCTAACATCAAGGACGTATGCTCGATCCAGGTCTCATAGTCCACCTCCCCGTCCGGAGTAGGCTTGGCTCCGGTCTAAAGTATGTGTCCGACATGAAGAGGGAGTTACAGAGGGCATACGAGTTGGCCGAGGCGGCGGCCACCAAACAAAATCAGAGGAATAAGATGCGGTATGATCGAAAGGTGAAGTTTGTCCAATTATTGCCGGGCGACCGGGTCCTTTTACTGAATTTGGGACTCCCTGGTAAGCACAAGTTGGCAGATCGATGGGCAGCCAGCCTCTATGTAATAGAGAGCCAGATGCCAAACCTGCCAGTTTACCGGGTAAAACCTGAGGATGGGAAAGGGCCTATCAAGGTACTCCATCGGAATCACCTGCTGCCCCTGGGTCAAGCGGTGTGGGTGGACAAGGAGCCAGAGTGGGAAATGCCTGAGCATAGCGAGTGTAATGATCGGTGATGACTAAGACATTCGTGGTGTTGCTGGTGTCAGGCTCAATTGACAGAAAATCCATACATACCAGGTCCAGAGGTACCCACTCTCAGGGGCGACCAGTGCAGTGGGTTGGGAGCGGGAGTCGTCCTGGGAGAGGAGGGGCGGCAGGCAGCATGTGCTTTAACTGTGGGAAAGAGGGGCATTTCAGGCGGGACTGTGGGCGGCCGAGGGTGTGCTATAGCTGTGGAGAGGAGGGACACTTTAGGTGGGATTGTGAGAGACAAGGAGTTCCGCGGAGGACAAGCCCCCCCTGTGACTAAGAAGGGGGAGGTGTCGGGAAACTTAGGAGAGGCTCAGTGAGGGAATGGACTGGAGCCTCTGGAGGAACACGTTCCCAGAGATCAGCCAGGGGACCACCGGGTGCCCACGCCTCTATCCCGGATGAGCCCCCACAAATGTAACACTTACCCAAAAGGCTGGTATATGTCTAGGGGAAAAGGAGATCCAGCCACTCACCAACCCACCTCCCGTACATGCAGGTGCTGTGAGAATCGAGTTTATGCCTCGCGCCCACCAACAATATCAAACCCACAACAAATACCGTTATGAAATACACTTTAAAGAGTTTACTAAAATTAAAAGAGTATTAGGCAATACAATATATATATACAAGGAAAAAAACAAAAGGCGCCAACTTATCAAAGTTCAGTCAGTTTAGTGCACTCATTGGAGCTCAACCAGCGAACCATTCGACCCCTCGTCGCTTGCCTCCGACTTCCACATCTTCCACCTCGGACTCCCCGGTGGTCTTCCGAGCGCACGTCCACCTCCCTCGGCGTCTTCCTCCTGACTCCCTTCACACCACAAGCCCGCGCAACCCCTCCCCCAAGTTCCCAGCCTCACAAAACACAATAACATTCCCCATTGATTAACAAATGAATACAATTACCATATCAGCCATTCTAAAGCGAAACAATGGCGAGAGAAACACTTATCAGACAAAGAAGCATTCCTACTCATAACAAACCAAAGAAGCCATTTTGAGTAACATACACAGGACATTGTACATTTGCAAAAGAGATCGGAGGGAGAGACTCTGCCATCAGCCGCCGGAGCGACACATTTTCCGCATTATTTCCAAGAAGACTGCTGTACATTTTTTTGAATTAGTTTCATGTTTTAAAGTAACAGATCATAACTTTTACACCATCTTCTGTGGCGACGTGTCATCAATCGCTTTGTTTTTCACTGAAACTTGGTACATGTGAAAATAAACCAATTTTTGTTTCCGGAATTTACATTTGCAGGGTTGTTGGAAAAAGTGACGTAAAATCCACCACACAACATTGAGGAGATCAAAGAAATATAATTCCCCTCGAACTGACTGGTTAGCAAAACGATACAAAAAAATACTGTCACAATTTCTTACACCTCCGATTAGCGAAGGAAGACAAATGTGGGTTTTTTTCATGCAGGTTTCATGCTAATCAGCCAGAACCACGGGGGAGTAAATGACTGGGTGACAGGCTCAGCCTCAGCGTTATGTTCTGTTTCCTGCAGGTTTTATACTATTCCGGAACCACGGGGGAGTAAATGACTCGGTGATAGGCTCAGCCTCCTGTAGGTTTTGTGCTATTATGGAACCAGGGGGAGTAAATGACTCAGTGATAGGCTCAGCCTCAGCCTCAGCGTTATCCCCGCCCACAGCAACAGAAAGTAAAGTCGGGCTCTTCATGGTTTCTAGTTTGTGCAGCGTTCACGTCGCTCTTCCACTGGACCCGAATCCAGTGTTTGCCGCGGGGTGAAGCGCCTTTCCAGTAAGTACAGACATCGCTTAACTGTCTGGGACAAGTCCCTTCGTTCAGTCGGTTTGGAGCTGGTTTCTGATCAGGGTCGGTCTGAGGAGACACAGAGAGACGGGACGAGGGGAGGGGTTCCTGATCCGCCCAGCTCGCGTTTGTTTATTTCTCCCTTTTCGACTGGGCGGTGGGAATGTTCGCGGTGCGGGCCGTGTTTATGCGATATTGCGAGCGCCGTGAGGCTTCCACTTGGCGCCAAGAACCGATCTGCCGAGCGGTGGCTGGTTCACTGACAGACGAGGCCGTTTTCCAACTGGCACCGTTGGGGGAGAAGGGGTGGGGAACTGAACAGAGCGCCCTCTGGTGGCGGGATTACTCACCGTTCGGCGAGTGTCCCCCTAACGGTGGGAAGGTGTCGCAGTTGTCCTATGGCAGCGGGATTACTCTCTGCCCGGCGAGTGTCCCCCTAGCGGTGGGAAGGTGTCGCGGTTGTCCTATGGCAGCGGGATTACTCACCGCCCGGCGTGTGGCCCCCTAGCGGTCGGGAGGAGTCGTCACGATTGCCGACCATTGCTCGAAGTTTTTTGTGTTCATTCTGACCTGAAACACCAGACAGTGATTTCTTCTGGAGACTCAGTATGTACAAACGGATCCAAAAATATTCCGTCAGTGAAGTTACACTTAGTTCTGAGCTTGTTCAGAGTTTCTCCTTGGGGTTTTCAGCTGCTGGTGTCATTCTGATGTGGTGCTTCGATTCCATTTTCCTGTCTGGACTCCATTCCCTCAGCCCAGTTTTAATGATCTTATAAACTCTTAGTACGTCGGAAATAGAAACTGGAGTTCAGCTTTTGCACATCCACTACCATTCAATAAGATCTTGACCAATTTTGTTTTTAACCTCTACACCATTTTCCTATGTTCCAAATATCTATCAATCTCAATTGACATCTGAGCTTCTACAAGCCTTTTGAGTAGGAAATTACAAAATGTGGTATAAAGATACTGGTTGAAGAAATCTCTTTTGTCTGTCACTCAGGACTAAACCCCTTGTTTCGAGGCTGTAGCCATAGATTCTATACAGTTACGTCGGTTTAAAAATTACCCTGTCATCCACCCGTTTAAGATCTACCAAGGACATCCACCCTCTGAAGAAAACCAAGAAAGAAGAATAAATTAGCAATTTTCTTCTCATCCCTTATTTAAACAAACAATGTTTTATACTGTATATATGATCAGTAGTTCAAATCGAGGCTCCAGTTTGTCAGCAGAAATCTTATTGTTTATGACAATAAGTATTTCAGCTTGGCACAGGAACAGGCTCTTTGACCCACAATGTCATTTTGCTTCAGACAAGGCATGAATATTAGAATTTTTCAAGTCATTGTCCTTGGCCCAACTGTCTTCTGCTGCCTAAAAGCATTTTTCTTCATCATGCATGGTGATTTTTTTTATTGACAAACAAATTAATCTTCAACTTCTAAAAATTGGAGTAGTTGGGTGCATGAACTAACAAAATTACTGGGTACCCTGTAAGAATTGACTTTCCTCCTAAAGTTGGTGAGTGATGGAATATGTGTTCATCACTGGGTCGGTGCATTCTAGCAAGGAAAAGTTTTGTAAATCAAAGACAAGACAGTCTCATGGCAATGATTGGCTTTCCACCCTCCACACAAACCAAATATTCTCTCAGCAGAATGCACTTCACCTCCTGTATGTAGCATCCACAAAATACTTTGTGAACGTTATCACCACAGAAGAAAATGTAAGAAAAAGGAGCATTCTGATCCTCGAGCCCACAGATCATTGTACTAAAGAACCATTTTCCTAACCAAATTCCCTATTCCTTGATCCCTCTATTGTCCAGCAAACTGCCTTTGTCGATCAATAACTGGGCCTCCACAGTCTGTAAAGCAGAGAATCTCAAGAATTCAACACCCTCTGCATGAAGAAAATATGCTTCGCTGAAATCCTAAATGATCTACCCATTATTTTGGGATTATAACTCCTAATTCTAGACTCCTTAGCAAGGGATATCAGGCTGCCACATCTACCCTGTTGAGCCCTTAAAGAGATTTGTACATTTCAGTGAGGTCATGTTGTACTGTTCTGCGTTCTAAAGGTCCATCTCTTTATGGCACACCCAGGATCTCATATGGTGATGACTTGTTTTTGTTGATTATGAGAACATACACTTAGTTGCCACTTCATTACAGGAGTGGAACCAGGTGTGATCTGCAACTGAAGCTCACTCAGTTCAGGGTTTGACCATTCAGAGATGGTCTTCTGCACATCACTGTTGTCTTCTTCCTGCATGTTAAGCTGCTGGCGTTTAGAGCAGTAGAGAAGATCGTCCATCTGTAGTGGTGTTCAGGGCTTCCTTCATCATGTCAGTAGCTTCCCCTTGGTTTTCACTACCGTCAGTCATACAAGTCCTGGGTGGAGACTCAGGAATACCGTCGCACTCAGATGTAGAAGGATTCTTCATTGCTGTTTCTGTAACAGTTTTGTTTTACCAGTCAGGGTTGTTAGCCCTGAGCTGAACTGCCTACCCTGGAGGACCAGTAGACCACTGTTAGTCTGGCTTTTACCCTTTGACCTGTTTGGCATGGGCAACCCATAAAGCCCTGACTCCAGCCTGCATATCTCTCTGGGTCATTGAGGCACACAAACCTCCAAACCCTACGAGAAGATTGTGCTGCTCTTGGAGGACGTCACTATCATAACGTGTAATTATTTCAGTTGTTGACACCTTCCTGTCGGTTTGGGCCAATCTGGCCATTCTCATCTGACCTCTCATTAACATGGCATTTTCACCCACAGAACTACCACTCTAGGGATTTCTCTGCCTCCTTCCTGATGGCAGTGGTGAGAAGAGGGCATGGTTGCTTCATGTGCTAACTAGTTTATGTTTCCCTCTCTTGAAAAGAACTTGAGTGACGCCATATCCACTTCCCCAGTAATCATAGTCAGAGTCACATAACAGTCACTGACAGCAGCTTGTTTGATATAAAATTTATCAAACCATTTTAGCTTGCTGGTGTGGTCACTGTGTCATGCCATTTATCAATCCCTTCTCAATTGTATAAATTTTTATTTTGTCTCCCAGAGCAGGTTGAAGAGTTTATTACCTGATGTGTAAGTTTCACAGACTTGTGGGGAAAAACTGTTCGATCACCCATCCTTGTCCTACACTTTGGTACGTTTGTACTATTTTAGTTAAAGTTATAATGTATTTTCTTTCATTTATTGCAGTGGAAGGATTCTGCATTTGAAGAACTGGATATAATTTCCTACATATTTATTTTTTATAAAGTATTATTACTTTACGGGTAGCGAAAGGATCGTGAAGTCGATATTTAATCGCCATAAACAGCCAATCTGTGGGTAAGTTTAATTATAGTACACCAATAAGCATCGGCTGTTTTTGTTGGGAATTTGGGGTATCTGCAAATAAAGGAGGAACTGTACACATTTTCAAAGTCAAAATAAATATTATCAGAGTACATCTATGTCACCACATGAAGCCTGAGATTAATTCTTCTGTGGGCATTCTTTGCAAATCTATAAAACATTAGCTATAACACGATCAATGAAAGATCAAGTAGAGTGCAAAGGACAACAAACTGCAAACGTTAGATATAAATAAATAACAATAAATAACAAGAACATGAAATAACCAGATAAAGAGTACTAAAAGTGATATCATTGGATGTGGGAACATCTCAATGGATGGGCAAGTAAGTGTAGTTACCCCCTTTTGTTCAAGAGCCTGTAGTTTGAGGGGTAGTGACTGTTCTTGAACCTGGTGGTGCGAGTACCTTCTACCTAATGGCAGCAGTGAGAAGAGAGCATGGCCTGGGTAGTGAGGATCTCTGATGATGGATGCTGCTTTCCTACAACAGCATTTTCATGTAGATGTGCTCAGTGGTTGTGAGGGCTTCACCTCTGATGAAACCTTTCAAAGATTTTTTTTTTAAAGTTATTAGACTTGTATAAAGAATAAGAATCACAATTCAACCAAAGAGAAGATTCACTGCTTGCATAAAGACATTGCTCCTTTTTATACCCTTCAAGATCTCTTCAAAAATATATCATAACAATTCCCCCAGTACCTTTCTGGACAAACGTGTATTTCACCGTTATCTACTCTCAAGGCTGTAGACTGGTACACACACTCAGTTCTGGACTGGTCCATTTGTACTTTCTCAAAAAATTCTCACACCCAAACACACAATTTTGTCTTACAAACTTCCATTTTGTGTTACACATTTTAGCATATAGTACGGAGAAATCAAATTTAATTCTTTTCTTAGAACAACTAAATTATCTTTGCACTCTATTATGTGACTTCACTTATAGGTGTCTGGGCCATTCTGGACAATTTTAGATGGAATTCTTGTATATTGACATATCGACAAAATTACAGCTAATGCTTTTTTTTAATGCATGTTTAAAAACGGAGGTGGTGTTACTTTACTCACCCATTAACTTCTGCCAGAGCACTGCTGTAATATTTTTTGTTTATCAGAGAAAATATTACAGCGGTGCTCTGGCAGGATAGATTAGAGGGATCGTCTAGGGAGACTGTTTGGGTGGAATTGAGGAATGGGAAAGGTGTAGTAACACTTATAGGGGTGTATTATAGACCACCTAATGGGGAGCGAGATTTGGAGGAGCAAATTTGCAAGGAGATAGCAGATATTTGTAGTAAGCATGGGGTTGTGATTGTGGGAGATTTTAATTTTCCACACATAGATTGGAAAGCCCATACTGTAAAAGGGATGGATGGGTTGGAGTTTGTAAAATGTGTGCAGGATAGTTTTTTGCAGCAATACATAGAGGTACCGACTAGAGAAAGGGCAGTGTTGGATCTTCTGTTAGGGGATGAAATAGGTCAAGTGATGGAGATATGTGTTAGGGAGCACTTCGGGTCCAGTGATCACAATGCCATTAGTTTCAATATAATTATGGAGAAGGATAGGACTGGACCCAGGGTTGAGATTTTTGATTGGAGAAAGGCTAACTTTGAGGAGCTGTGAAAGGATTTAGAAGGAGTGGATTGGGACAATTTGTTTTATGGGAAGAATGTAATAGAAAAATGGAGGTCATTTAAAGGTGAAATTTTGAGGGTACAGAATCTTTATGTTCCTGTTAGGTTGAAAGGAAAGGTTAAAAGTTTGAGAGAGCCATGGTTTTCAAGGGATGTTGGAAACTTAGTTAGGAAAAAGAGAGATATCTACAATAAATATAGGCAGCATGGAGTAAATGAGGTGCTCGAGGAATATAAAGAATGTAAGAAGAATCTTAAGAAAGAAATGATAAAAACTAAAAGAAGATACGAGGTTGCTTTGGCAAGTAAGGTGAAAATATATCTGAAGGGTTTCTACAGTTGTATTAATAGCAAAAGGATAGTGAGGGATAAAATTGGTCCCTTAGAGAATCAGAGTGGACAGCTATGTGTGGAGCCAAAAGAGATGGGGGAGATTTTGAACAATTTCTTTTCTTCGGTATTCACTAAGGAGAAGGATATTGAATTGTGTAAGGTAAGGGAAACAAGTAGGGAAGTTATGGAAACTATGACGATTAAAGAGGAGGAAGTACTGGAGCTTTTAAGGAATATAAAAGTGGATAAATCTCTGGATCCTGACAGGATATTCCCTAGGACCTTTAGGGAAGTTAGTGTAGAAATAGCAAGGCTCTGACAGAAATATTTTAAATATCATTAGAAATGGGGATGGTGCCAGAGGATTGGCATGTTGCTCATGTGGTTCCATTGTTTAAAAAGGGTTCTAAGAGTAAAGCTAGCAATTAGCCTGTCAGTTTGACGTCAGTAGTGGGTAAATTAATGGAAATTATTCTTAGAGATGTTATATATAATTATCTGGATAGACAGGGTCTGATTAGGAACAGTCAACATGGATTTGTGTGTGGAAGTTCATGTTTGACAAATCTTACTGAATTCTTTAAAGAGGTTACGAGGAAAGTTGACGGGGGTAAAGCAGTGGATGTTGTCTGTATGGACTTCAGTAAGGCCTTTGACAAGGTTCCACATGGAAGGTTAGTTAGGTTCAATCGTTAGGTATTAATCTTGAAGTAATAAAATGGATTCAACAGTGACTGGATGGGAGATGCTAGAGAGTAGTGGTGGATAACTGTTTGTCAGGTTGGAGGCCGGTGACTAGTGGTGTGCCTCAGGGATCTGTACTGGGCCCAATGTTGTTTGTCATATACATTATTGATCTGGATGATGGGGTGGTAAATTGGATTAGTAAGTATGTGGATGATACTAAGGTGGGTGGCGTTGTGGATAATGAAGTGCGTTTTCAAAGCTTGCAGAGAGATTTAAGCCAGTTAGAAGAGTGGGCAGATGGAGTTTAATGCTGATAAATGTGAGGTGCTACATTTTGGTAGGACTAATCAAAATAGGAGATATATGGTAAATGGTAGGGCATTGAAGAATGCAGTAGAACAGAGTGATCTAAGAATAATGGTGCATAGTTCCCTGAAGGTGGAATCTCATGTGGATAGGGTGGTGAAGAAAGCTTTTGGTATGTTGGCCTTTATAAATCAGAGCATTGAGTGTAGGAGTTGGGATGTAATGTTAAAATTGTACAAGGCATTGGTGAGGCCGAATTTGGAGTATTGTGTACAGTTCTGGTCACCGAATTATAGGAAAGATGTCAACAAAATAGAGAGAGTACAGAGAAGATTTACTAGAATGTTACCTGGGTTTCAGCACCTAATTTACAGGGAAAGGTTGAACAAGTTAGGTCTTTATTCCTTGGAGCGTAGAAGGTTGAGGGGGCACTTGATAGAGGTATTTAAAATTATGAGGGGGATAGATAGAGTTGACATGAATAGGCTTTCTCCATTGAGAGTAGGGGAGATTCAAACAAGAGGACATGAGTTGCAAGTTAGGGGGCAAAAGTTTAAGGGTAACAGGAGGGGGATTTTCCTTACTCAGAGAGTGGTAGCTGTGTGGAATGAGCTTCCAGTAGAAGTGGTAGAGGCAGGTTTGGTATTGTCATTTAAAGTAAAATTGGATAGGTATATGGACAGGAAAGGAATGGAGGATTATGGGCTGAATGCGGGTCAGTGGGACTAGGTGAAAGTAAGTGTTCGGCACGGACTAGAAGGGCCGAGATGGCCTGTTTCCGTGCTGTAATTGTTATATGGTGGGGTCTTTGTGAGTAGAAGACAGCAAATTTATGTTTTATTGTTTAACTCACCTCATAACCTATTATTTATTAGACCTGGAACCAAAAGTGGCAAAGTCTCCTTCCATTTCACATTTGGTTAAATGGACTTCCAATAATTACATACAGGAATGAAAAAACAAAGGACATGCTGGAAATCCAAAGCACCAGACACAAAATGCAGGAGGAGCTCAGTAGATCAGGCAGCATCTACGGATAAGAATAAACAGTTGATGTTTTGGGCCGAGACCCTTGTGCAGGTCTGAGAGGGAAGATGGAGGGGGGGAGATGCCTGAATTAAAAGGTGGAGGGAGGGAAATGAAGCAAGCTGGAAGGTGATGGGTGAAGCCAGGTGGTTGGGGAAAGGTCAAGGGCTGGAGAAGAAAGAAACTGATAGGAGAGGAGAGTGAATGGCAGAAGAAAGAAGTGGGGGGATGAGAGGTATTTCAGAAGGCTTGCTTGACTGAGAACCATTTAGTAAATCCCCAGAGTTGTCTAATTGTGTTTTGCAGATACTAAAGGATGCATCCAGTTCCAATGAAGACTGAGAACTGGAAACCACTGCCTGTCATCCTAGATGTCTCACTGTTAACAGCGTTGCTCATCACTGTATGGACAGTCATTTGTAGTGATCTTGCACTGATTTTCACAGGTCTGCAGTTTATGCCATTTCAACATCATTTTCTAGACTTGCACATTGATATTTATATTTATAATTCAGAAATAACCCATTTGGATAAAGACATCATCTAGAGCAGGGGGTCCTTGCCCTTTTTCTGTAATGGCCCCCTACCATTAACCAAAGGGGTCCATGGACCTCAAGTTGGGAACCACTGGTCTAGAGATACCTATTGTATCTGGAGAATAGATAAAAATAGGCAAATGAGTTTTAAACAAAGCCTGTATTTTAATTACACTGAAGGTAATTAAGCAAATTAGTGAAATAAGATGCATGATGGAATGAGGCTCCCGTATTGTGGACACGGCACAGGATGAATTTCTAATCCTCTAGATTTCTGCATCTGGAGAAATATTGGAAAACTTTACACATCCTAGTGGCAAAGCATGTAGTTGAATGTGTGGAGAAGTTTATAAACCTTGATGGTAGAATAGTGTTGTGAATGTGGTATGAAAAAATTAGAATTGTTTCTGGAGCTAAAGTTAAATTAGACAGTTTAGCTTTGTTAAGAGTTGCTAGACTGGATATTGTGTGGATCTCAATGTTGAAACATGTCATTACTTAATAGCAAAAGGTACTGTAACTTGGATTAACTGCTGGTGCAAGGTGTACCCAAGAATCAAGATTGAATTCAGCTTTGGCAAGAAACAGAAGATACACATAAAGTCAAGTCTGCTTGTTAAATATCAGAACAACACAATTCACTGGACTGACAAGCACTTCCAATTTTTTGTGTTTTTCTGTCACCTTTCTGCAGGAAACCACTGGGGTCACGTCAGTAGCAGGAGGTGGCACGGATTGGAATCCATCGATAAATCAATAGTGCTCAGTAAAAGAAATGGGTAAGCAGTGAAGTGGATCTAGAACTATTGTTACTCTAATTGGGTGATAGTATTAGTCTGAAATGGCCTGTCTCTTATTTTCATCCTGAGACCCCTTGTTGTTCTAAACCAGAGCAAGCATCCTCCTTGTATCTATTCTGTTGAGCCTCCCAAGCATTTTGTCCTTTGCAATGAGGTCAGCCCTCATTTCTCTGAGCTGTAGAGAATAGATGCCCTCCTAACTCTAGCAAGTACAGTTATCCCTGTTTGATTCACTGAAATGCCACAGATTATTTAGGACAGCTGTCCATAATTAACAAAGCCTTTCTTGCTGTAACAAAATGGAGACTAATCACCATGAATAATACATTTTTTGTTCCATATGAGTATTAACATAGGAGGAGAATTAGGCCTTTTGGCCCATTGTTTCTGCTCTGCCACTTTATCAGGGCTGATCTATTATCTCTACTGGCTTCTCCCCACCTTTGACTCTCTTACTAATCATGAACCTATCAACCTCAGCTTTAAATCTACACAATGACTTGGCCTCCATTGCCACCTGTGGCAAAGTATTCCACAGATTCACCACCCTCTGGCTAAAGAAATTCCTTCTCACCATTGTTCTGAGGGGACATTCTTCTATTATGAGGCTGTGCCCTCTGACCATAGACCTCCTCATTATAGGAAACATCTTCTCCACATTCAGTCTATTTCAGCCTTTCAATATTCGATAGATTACAATGAGATCCCCCTTTATTCTTCTAAACTCCAGCCCAGAGCAATTAAATGCTCCTCGCATATTCTCCATTTCGTTCCTGGGATCATTCTCGTAAACCTCCTCTGGACCCACTCCGTTTTTTAGGAAAGGGGCCCAAAATGCTCACAGTACTCCCAAGTGCAGTGTGACCATTCTTGCCTTTTTGTCTCTTGTCAATATCATTAATGCCAGGATGCTCCACTTGTTCATAACAATGTATTGTGCGTATTCTTGGTTTCAAATCACCCCAGCAGCTCTAAGGATTATATTTCTTCACAGGAAAAATGACAAGCTACAGTATAAGCGGTAATACTGGTAACACAACACTGGGTGCAGTACAAAAGTGAAGAACGTGTTGGTTGTCCGATGATGACCAAGACCTGTGCGGGAGGAATCTTGTTGCTCTGGATCAGTTCCACTCTCTCACCCTTACAAACCTTGGTCCAATGGTATGAAAAATTGTCATGACTGGAGACTTCCTTGGCTGCAGTGGATAGCCATGACACTTTGTATCTTTTCATGCCCCTCGCTCTCCATGAAGCATTGCAGCATTGCCTTCTTGACCGTTAGATCTTGTAGTTGATCTCATCTGCCCAGTCTGCTGGGGCATGCAAATCCCTGTCTCACTGTCTCCCGGCTACCCTCACCTGGTTCATCTCTCCTGTCGAAGCGGTGTGGCCACTGTTGATTGCAAACAGTTTCTTGGCCAGAGGTGAGAGCTGGGTGACAGGTGGGGACCAAAGGTGGATGAGGTGCCCCTGAGTGGGCACGACAAGCCTGCCACCAGAGGTGCTACCCCTCCCTGGACACCCCATACACCGTACAGAGAATTAACTTCGAGACATTGGAGCATACAGTGAAGTGTGTTGATAGCAGCAAATCAAATCAGCGAGGATCGTATTGGGGTGTCTGCAAGTGCCACCACGTTTCCAGCACCAACATCGTATGTCTACAACTCACCAACCCTAACTGTACCTCCGTGGAATATGGGAGGAAACCAAAGCACTCAAAGGAAACCCAAGCAATCACAGGGCATGCGTGCAACTCCTTACAGGCAGAAATGGGAATTATATCCCAATCTTACAGTTGGTGTTGTGCAAACCACTACTCGACCATGCTTGTATGTGTGTGTATGTATATATTGTATCTCCAGCAGTGTTCAGGGCTTCCTTCATCACGTTAGTAGCTTCCTCTTGAATCTTTGAGAAATATTGTCACATTGGTAAACAAAGATGAGGCAGATCAGAATGACAAGGAAATATTATCAAAATCTCAAAGCCAAAGAGTTTACAATAAGAACTGAGTGGCCAGACATCAATAGGTTTCAATAGGTCCATTCAGGCTACGTCCACACTACACCAGATAAATCCGTAACCGAAGCTTTTTCTCTTTGTTTTTACCCTCCATCCACACTAAAGCTGCGTTTTCGTCCCCCGAAACCGGAGATTTTCAGAAACACTCTCCAGAGTGTGTTATTTTGAAAACACCGCTTGGCCGGAGCAGTGTGGACGGGGTAACCAGAGAAATCTAAAAACACTGTCATGACGTGCCGGAACAGATGGTGACAGCAGCATCTTGAACGCAACCTAACAATTTCAGAACAGACAGCAACGAGACTGAAGCCAGAAGAATTAGAAATGTACTCACCAAATACTTTGACCCATAACTTACTGAGTAAACACGTATACTCACTTTGCCTTGTTTTCTGTTCTTGCTCATATGAAAGTGGTTTACCTATTTATGCAAGTACTTCTCTGACAATAGATGTGTAACAGCCTAATGTAACATTATATGGAAATACAAGATAATACTGATGCAGACATGTTTTATACATTTAACAAGGGGCTTTATTAATGCAATAGTCGTCCGTTTTCAGTGTTCGTCGTCAGCCAGGCCATACTGTCTGGGAACTCCCTGTTAGTTGCCTCCATACGCTCTAGTATTTGTTTTCTTTCACTTTTAAGTCCTCCTGCGCGAGAGCCAACAGCTGTCCGTCATTTAAGTTTTTCTAGTCTGTAACTGAACAAACGAGCACCAAGCCTTTCACGGCGAGATGCGTCACCAAACACGTCACTTCTTTCGGTAGATGTGTCCTGCACATGTGCAATAGGAGGAGATTCACCGAAATATCAGTTTTAATGTGGACAGAGATATTTTTTAAAACACATAGCGTGGACACCTATAGTTTTTACATGAAACTGGCATTTTCAAAATTATCCGGTCTAGTGTGGGCGTGGCCTTAATATCAGAAAAATGTTTACAATATAAATCCTGAAATCTCCAACAGTGAGAAAGTGATAGCCATCTTCAAAGACGAGCGTTCTAATTTGGAGCAGGGTCTACATTGGCCACACAATACCAAATGCAACTTCATTGCAAGGATATTATTGGATAAAGTAGAAAAGAGCCATCTAGTGTTCTGACAACATCATCATTAAGCTTCATTCATTAGCCACCCCGGAATAATCACAGGAAGAACCGTCCCCATTAGTATGGCCAACTCCAGAAACCTCAGTGTTACTATCACCATAACTAAAACACCAGTAACAATTCTGTCTCCCATCTGCCCTGCTGTTACCTTTGCATGTAATGTGCCACTACTACTTGTGTACTTATATTAATTAGGAGCAGGAGTTAGATCCTTCAGCTCCTTAAAGTTATGCCATCATCAGTTAGGTGATCATAAGCAGATTCAATTTATTACTTCAAAGCTCCTTACTCACAATAATCATTCACCCTTTAGCTTATCAAAAGCCTGCCTTAAAGGAGAAGCTGTTTCCATTGGTATTTCAGGTATCAAAAGACTCTCAACCCTCCTAAAGAAAGCAATTTGCCTCCTCTTGTCTTGAGTAAATGTTCTGAGGCACTTAGTGATCACTTGATGAGGGACACCTGTACACCTGTTCATTAATGCAAATATTTAATCAGCCAATCAAGTGGCAGCGACTCACTGCATAAAAGTATGCAGACATGGTTAAGAGGTTCATTTGTTGTTTAGACCAAGCATCAGAATGGGGAAATACTGTGATCTAAGTGACTTACACTGTGGAATGATTGTTATGCCAGAAAGGGTGGTTTGAGTACCTCAAAAACTGCAAATCTCCTGGGATTTTCATGCACATCAGTCTTTATAGAGAATGGTGTGAGAAACAACATCCAGTGGTGTGGGTGAAAATGCCTTGTTAATGAGAGGCCAGAGGAGAATAGCCAGACTGGGTCAGGCTGACAGGAAGGTGACAGTAACACAAGTGACCACACTTTACAGTAGTGATGTGCAGAGGAGCATCTCTGAACGGACAACAGGTTGAACTTTGAAGTGGATGGGCTACAGCCACAGAAGTATCTAATAAAGTGGCCACTGAGTGTATTTTTAATAATTACAATTTAAAATTTGGTATTCAAAGATGTTTAATGTACTTTTAAGAGCTCAGGGATTTATATTGACTATAATTCTTGTCCTCTGAAATGTAACTTGTGTTTTTGTGTCTGGTTGGAAAAGTCTGCTTGCTTTATGCATTTTCTTCTATAAATAAAAATAAAAACCTGTGTATCCTTTCTTGGGTAAGGAGAGCAAAAGTCTAGTCTCATCAAGGCCCTGTAGAATTATAATAAGATATATTTGCTTGATTGATGCATTATCAAGTTTTTTTTTGTCTCCCCTTAGATGCAACTGAACGATTTCTTTTTTCTCTTTTAAATTACCAGTCTGGTGAGCTGATGAATTTAAATTCCATGAAGAAGAGTCTGGAATTATTAAGAATCCCATTGTTAGCAATGCTAATGTTACCATGAAGTTGTGACGTGGGAAAAACAATAATTCTTCTCTTTTCATGATGCTTATGTTCATAGGAAATGGAGTGGGAGGCAAGGATCTTAACATTTCAGCAGGCAAAGGAACAAGTTGGAAAAAAGGAGAAATTGTAGTTTCAGAAAGCATACTGAATAAATAAAAGGGTATAAGTTCTAGGGATAAGGGGAAAAGAACAAGGTAGTGAAATTGACATATTTTTCTTTTGAAAGAAAAATTGTTGAACATTCTTGAGAGCTGAGCTGAGCATCTCAGTGATAATGATCTTTGACTCTGTTTTTCATTTTCCACAGGGATGAACAGATGGTCCAAATTCCAGCTGGGGTGGAAAAGCTCCATGTGATAGCCCCAACTCTACAGGATTTGCTTTTAACAATTTCTATTGTTGCCTATATTGCATACCAAGGAAACAGTAAAAATTACCGCTCATTTTCAGGTATGGGATTCCTTTCATATATTTCAGAAGGCCATTTGCTCGATTGGTATAATGATTTCAGTATGTGTTTGGTAAAATAAATCTATTTGTTAATGATGCTCCATGTCCATTTTGCTTCCACTTTGCTGGTATTCAGGTAGATTAAGTCCAAGTACTGTGTTTCAGCTTATAAGCTTTGTCCAATTTATTCAGATCCCAGAATTTGGGTTTGAGTCCAGTTCTAAGAACTTTTCCTCTCAATCATAGCAACGTCGAAATTAATTCGCAATGAGAATCAATACTGGCCACAATGGAACTGCATTATGGTCGGCACAGTGACATTACAAGCACTGTAAATGTCTCACATCTCCAGGGTCCCTTGTTCCATTCTGACCACAAGGAAATGCTGTCTGTGGGAACTTTGCTTGTTCTCTCTGTGATCTCCTTTCCCTCTCATTGCTCCTGTTTCCTCCCACAACCATCATGAATATTACTCCTGGTGTAGAAGGTTGATGGGAGAAGCAGGGTGATGAAGAGAGGTTTAATTTTGATGTATGAGTATAAGTTGTAGGGAAATCTAAAAAGTCTGTGTTGCAAAGGGTCTTGTGGGTCCTTCTGCAGGATTCTCCCAAGGGATAATTAGCAGGTTGAGCTTGTGCTGAGGAAGGCAAATGCAATGTTGGCATTCATTTCAGGACTAGAATATAAAAGCAAGGATGTAACATTGTGCTTTGTAAAGCACTAGTGAGGCCTCACTTGGAGAATTGTGAGCAGTTTTGGGGCCCTTTATCGAAGAAAGGATGTGCTGACACTGGAGAGGGTTCAAAGGAGGTTCACAAAAATGATTCCGAATTGAAAGGCTTGTCATATGAAGAGTGTTTAGTGGCTCTGGGCCTGTACTCACTGGAATTCAGAAGAATGAGAGGTGACCTCATTGAAACCTATCGAACGTTGAAAGACCTTGATAGAGGGATGTGGAGAGGATGTTTTCTATGGTGGGGGAGTGTAAGACCAGAAGATATAGCCTCAGAAGAGAGGGGTGTCCTTTTAGAACGGAGATGAGGAAGATTTTATTTCTGGCTGAATGTGTGGTGGTGAATCTGGAATTTGTTGCCACAGACAGCTGTGGAGGTCGCGTCATTAGGTATATTTAAGGTAGAGGTTGATAGATTCTTGATTAGTCAGGGCATGAAGGAGTATGGTGAGAATGCAAGAGATTGGGGCCGAGAGGGAAAATGGATCAGCCATGATGAAATAATAGAGCAGACTCAATGGGCCAAATGGCCTAATTCTGCTCCTATATCTTATGGTCTTATGGAAGTGTGAAGTGCTTGAGGGAGTGATGTGGTTCAGAATGCTCTGAGCATTGGCAGAGATTCAATGGAGTGAGGTGACTACCTTCTGTAGAATGCTGGATTTCCATCTTTATTCATCCATTCTGATGGGACATACCAGGCAAATTCAGTATTTACTGCCCATCTAATTGTCCTTGAGGGAATGATAAGTAGGTTGTCAGAGCTCTTCAACCATCAGATGGTAATAAAGTCTGTTTTATTGTGACTGATGAAATTTGCTTGCTGCCACTAGATTATTGAATGAGGCAAAATGGAAGCAATCTTTTTCATTTGAAGTCCAAGTAAACTGTTTTCACAGTTGCATTTCATGCCTTTCCCTCAGATCTCAAGTAAAGTTTTAACTTTTCTCCAAGAATCACAAGCTACTCACAGGTCAGGAATAGAAAAGTTTTCTAGGATCACAAAGCAAATCCAATCATTATAATTATCTGAAATTATACAAAACTTGGGTACAGTTTGCTTTTAGTGGAACAGTGGACAGTGAAATGTTTCACTTTTGGACATGACCACCACAGTGACCTTTTTGGGTCCTGAGCTGATCAAGGTATTGTGTCAAGACAAGGCCAGCATGAAGGCCTCGTCTCAGAAAGTTGTCAAAAACCTGCCTGTTATTTTTACCACCTGAATGAGCTTAACTACCTGTTTTGGAGGATTGACAAATAGTCTCTGTCAGCTACTTCCTAATGGCCTAATCAATAAACGGGTATGACCGTAAGACATGAGCAGAATTCCATTATGTTGATTTATTATCCCTCTCAACCCCATTCTCCTGCCTTCTCTCCATAACCTCTGACAGCTTTACTGATTAAGAACCCGTCAATCTCTGCTTTAAATATACCCAATGACATAGCTGCCTATGTCAATGAATTCCACAGATTCATCACCCTCAGGCTAAGGCAGAGATTCCCAACCTTTTCTGTGGACTAATACCATTATCTGAGGGGCTATGGACTTTTTTTTTTATTAAGTGTGATTAATATTATTAATTTTATTAAGGTTGGGAACCCCTGGGCTAAAGAAATCCTTCCTCATCTCTGTTTTAAATGGACATCCTATTCTGAGGCTGTGCCCTCTAGTCTTAATTACTCCACTCAAGGAAACATCCTGTACATGTCCACTCTTTCTATAGGTTTCAATGAGATTTTCACCCCCCACCCCCCATTCTTTTAAATTCCAGCAATTTCAGGCGCAGAGCCACAAAATACCCCTTATGTGTAAACCCTGTCTTTCCCAGGATCATTGTGAACCTCCTCTGGACAAAGCAAATCCCAACCAATTTCTCCCTGATTAGGTAATGTAAATATCATTCTCTCCTTAGCACTGACCTTACTCAAGTGGTCACAATATGCTTTCAAGTGACTTTCTGTTACTTGGACCATGCAACAGTGGCCATATACTTGTCAGAGGAAGTGCAGTGGGGATTCACTGGACTGATTCCTGGGACAGGGAGAGTTTGCCATGAGAAGAGGTTGAGTAAACAAGATGCTGTCATTGAATTATACCAAATTCTTAAGAGGTTTTGACAGAGTCTTTGTGGGTGCAGGTACACTGCTTCAGCAGGAATCTCGAAGCAAGTGTGCCTCTATCTCATAATAAGGAATGGGCCATTTGAGATTGAAAGGAGGCAAAGTTCTTCACTCAAGGCATGGTGAACCTTTGGCATTCTCTACTCTGGAGGACTGTGGGAGCTCAGCCACAGAGTTATTCAAAAGAGAAAGCAGCAGATTTCTGGATTTTCCAGGAATCATGGGATGTGTTCTGGATGATGTCATCTCTGTCGATGGGCCAGAGAACCTACTCCTAGTCTCATGCTTATATTTTTTACCCAGATATTTAGGTAATGTTTTTGTGTAATGAATACCTTGATCTTTATGACCATATTTCTAAATAATCTTTAATTCAAAACCTAACTTCTGGCATTTAAATTAGCATAATAATTAAATAGTTTTGTCATGAAGCTGCTTTTATCATTTGATTCATTTTTTTGGTGGGGTTATCTAAATTTCCATTAGATACTGCTTTACTGTTACTAGAAAGAATACCACAAGTTAAAAGGAGAAATAAAGTTTAAAGTCCATTAAAGTTTAATGCACAACTTGTTTATGCCCCCTAAGTTTAAGTGTCCATAAAATAGAACTTGAAAGTTTGCATATCCTTAAATTTACAAACAGTTAATTAAGAATGGCATTTTGAATGTGGAGAAAATTGTTTATTGAAATTACCTTGGCCAGAGTCTGACTGTGGCAAAGCAGGATCAGTGTTCTACTCAATTCTCTAACTTTAGTTCTCCATTGGGAGAAATAAAATAAAGTTTATTCACGAGCGTTAAGAACAGTCAGAAACACAATGCTAGAGCAGATAAGTAGATACCAACACAGACAATTGTACATTTCAGTGTTGTGTAAATAAATATCCACAGAACAAGAATCTGAGAAAAACCTAAGAAGTACTTACTCAGGTAATAAGGAGTGAATTGTGACAGTTGATGCTGTTGATAAACATCTGTATTGGTTCAGGACCAAGAACATGGAGCATTACAGATGTTGTTGCATGAATGAAGTCATCAGAGAAATGTACTGGTAGATACAAAGCAGCTTCGTTACTCGGCAAGACAAAGCACAGCAGGCATTGTACAGAGACGCTTTCAGTGGAAAGATCTGCTGGCCTAATGTGGGGCTCAATATTTTATGTGCTAAGCATCTAAGGACAGCTCCATATTATAATGTATGGATAATGCTTTCTTTGAAGCTCACATAAACTTCACACCTACTAATTCCCAAAATCGTTCTAACAATATGTATTCAGATAAATGTGACCCCGAACCGTCTCTGTTTATCAGACTTCAAACCGAAGTACAGCTGCAAAAGTTTGGTCATGTACTCAGCAGGTGGAGATAAAGCAGTTCTCACCTTTGCTTTGGAAATAATCAGTTGAGATCCTTGAGAGAACCAGCTTCTGTTATTGCAGACCTTACCGGACCCTTGAAGGCTGAGCTCTATGACCAGATCAAGAAAGGTCATGACACAGTGGGCTAAAGTTATGACGGTGATGCAAGAAATTCAGAATCCCACTGATAAACTGGAGAATCCGAGTATAGTTCTTCACTTCAGTAAACTGCATCCGATATAGAGAGCCACCAAAGAGCCTAAGTTGAGGGCTGCAAGTCAGCTGGCAAGAAAAATGTACAGGAATGTCTGTTTGAATAGCAGACTTGAGCCAATATGCTCAGGCACCATTCCGTTCTTTACTACACTGGCAAGCCATACTGACTAACTGATTCCTTTTACCAGTCAAGATGATGGGACAACCAGTGATGGCAGTATGATCAGTTGTGATCAAATGATAACATTTAAATTCTGTTGCATTTAAATGCATAGAAAAATGGACAGAATTCATGCACCATTTTTGCTGCTGATTGGCAGGTGAGAATTCAATAATGCTGACTCAATTTTAAATCCTGTTGGAAACAACGTTATTGTTATATGTTACCATTAATTTCAAGAGGCCTAGAATATAAAAGCAAGGTTGTAAAGCTGAGGCCTTATAAGGCATTGGTCAGACGGCATTTGGAATATTGTGAGCAGTTTGGGATGTGCTGACGTTGGAGAGAATCCAGAGGAGGTTCATGAGAATAATTGTGGGAATGAGAGGGTTAACATGACCGTTGATGTCTCTAGGCCTGTACTCGCTGAGAGTTTAGAAGAATGGTAGAGCAGACTCCATGGGCCGAATGGTCTAATTCTGCTCCTAGGTCTTAAGGTCTTATTTAAGTAAAAAGAATAAAATTCTGGAATTATTGAACATCTGAGGAAAGGGAAACAAACCAATGTTCTCATCGGAACAATTTATGCAGAAAAATAAAAATGTGTAGTAAAAATTGAAGTTTTATTTAATATAAATAAATTGGAGCATCTTGTGTCTGTAGAATCTAACGTGTGCACACACACTGATAACAGGGAAATTCCCCATTAACCACAACTAATTACCTATGATATTATAAATAGAATTGTAGTTGTAAATTTACTGTTGCCCCTGCATGTTTCAGTCACATTGATATAATCTGCAGTGTGAATTTAAGTTTACCCATATCATAAGAAAACTGAGTACGTAGGTAGTTACAGGGGAAATTCACATGAGTGTTCTGTTCCCTACTGGTGTCCCAAGCAGATAAGAACACCCAGCAGAAGACTTTCTGATCTTGGGTACACATCTTGGATGTGGAATTACAACAGTTAGATCAGGAATATCTAAATGGGTGGGAAACTTGAGCAAAAATAATAACTCAACAAGTTGAGTAACAACTGTAGATGCAAAGGAAACTCGGGTTGCCACTGGGATCTCAACATGACCATTTTAGAGAGTGTGCAGGTGGACTACTAAACAGTCAGCTGGTCTACACTTGGTTTTGCCAGTGTGGAGGAGCCATGTTACAAGTTTTGAATGCAACAGACCAGGATGGAAGAATTGCACGTGTATCCCTACTGCACTTGGATGACAGGAGAAGTGTTGCACCTCCTATTGTTGCAGGGGATGGGACAGGGTGGGCTTTAGAAGGGAAAGATGGATTGGGGCATCACAGGGAGAATGGTTCCTGCGGAGAACAGAACGTTGGGGAAAGGTGATGATGTTTTTGGTTGTGGGATCCTGTGGAGCTGGTTGAAGTGCCAAATTTAATTTGCTGAATGTGGTGGGAAGCTCTTGTTTTGTCTGCAGAAAGCTTGGAAGATGGGTGGGGGAAGAGAATGGGAATGTGAGATCAGACATATAGGAAATGCATGCATGGGCTCCATCATCCACAGCAGGGTGAAGCTGTGCTTCCTAAGGGAGGGGGACTCTTCCGAAGACTTGCAGTGGAGACCCTCGGCTTGAGAGCAGATGTTGTGGAGACAGAGAAATTGAGGGAAGGATATAGTGTCCTTATAGGAGACAGGATGAGAAGGGGGTTTATTCAAAGGGAAGGAAACTTGCTGCTTGTATTTCCATGGTGGTGCACTTTATTTGAAGACATCAGAAATCAAAATGAAATTCAGTGGATTGGGGCTGGGAAGAGTTGGAAAGTAGCAAAGATAAACCCTGAGAGACTAATATTGTAGGCCTTCTGAGATTGTTCTTATTAGGATTTTAAATGTTTGATCTTTTTAAGTAATTGTAGAAATATATTTACATTTTTTTCAGCTATAAAATATGAAGAGTTCATAAAGGTAAGATTACATTATATTGCTTCATTTTATTATGAGAGAAAATGACATTTCAGGTAATCAAAGTTCAAAGTGTTTATTATCAAAGTACACATGTCATCATATACAACCGTGAGATTTGTTTTCTTGCGGGCATCCACAGCAAATCCAGGAAGCAAAAGAGAATCCCTGAAAGATCGCACACAGCAGGACTGTCAATTAACCAGTGTGCAAGAGACAACAAACTGCAAAATAATAATTAGTAAGCGATAAATACTGAGAACATGAGATGAAGAGTACTTGCTTGTCAAAATACTGCGGTCCTTGCCATTTACTTACTCTGTTGGTGTTTATGCCTTTCTTGTTAGTGAAAGGGTCAAGTTTGGCAAATATACAACTAACTGGTCATGAGAAGCATCTTTTGAGTTGATGATGGTCAGGATGTTCAGTGTAATGTTTTATGCACAGGTTAGACCAACGCTGTTCTCTTCACGGGTGAGATTCAGATTTATTTATCACATGTACATCGAAATATACAGTGAAATGCGTCATTTGCATTAACAACCAGCATTCTGGCACCAACATATTATACCCACTATGCTGGGCAGAACAACACAGAACACGACAAGCAGCAAATCCACCAAACAACAAATAAGTCCCTTTCCTCTCCTACCGACACATGACAGACCTCCGACTTCAGGACAGGCCTCTTGGCCTCCTGGCTTAGAATTACAATTATTGCCATCTTTCACTGCAAATAATCCTGACAGCAATACTCCAGTGTCATCTCTATCTTCTGGCCTAGTACTTTGCAATTTTAAAATAATTATAGTTCTCTGGTAGATTTTGGCCCCAACCAATGTGCACATCAGTTAGACAAGATATATGGTTGCACTACAGTAAAAGGATTAACTTGGCAGTGTTGGTGCAGAAGCTACCTGCCTAGAAATTCCATGGTGCTGTGCTTGTATTATTTAAGTGGTATGAGATCGAATTTTGTCATAAATTGAATCGTAAGAGGACCGCAACATAGCCAGAAGGAGGATGACATACTGTATCTTGAGCTGGTGTTGGGCATCTTTGGAGAAATGTAGGAGGTTGCAAACTGGGAAGTTAATGTGGGAGTATTGCAAAGTGCAGGATCACCCTCGCAGACTGAATGGAGGTTTCTCAAGCTCAGATGATTCATGCTGAGAACAGGTTTTGAAGTCCACAAAACTGGAAACACTGCAGGTGAACGACCTCACCTGGAAAATTGATATTCTTCTGGGATAAAGGGAAGGAAAGAGGTAAAAGGATGGTGGATAAGCAAAAGGATAATGGTGTACGCCCTTTCGGTTGCATGGGATAGTATTGTCAGAAGTTGACTGGTGAGTGGAGATGGGAGAATCTTCCAGGGAGTCATGGAGTTCGTTCCAATTAAGTCAAACCGCTCAGTTTTGTTTTTGGTAATGCATTCAGTTTTTAATACTTTGTAAGTGGTAAATGTGTGCAGCCTTGTAATAGTTAGCAAAGAGTGAAGCTTTGGAGACGACTGTTCTCCAGAAGTTGACAATCTGGTGCAAGTCAACCCCATCTTCTTAGCTTAATAGGGGCTGGAACATCTTGTCTTTTATGCAACTTAGCAACCCCTGGCAAGCAAGCAACCAAGACATTTGACAAAATTGTAACAATTTTACAAAATCACTTGAGCCATAAACCCCTGGTAACAGCTGAGAAATTTAGATAGTTCAGAAGGAACCGGTCAAAGTAAGCAAGCATTTCTGAACACATTGCAGAACTACGCCAACTTTTATCAGTACAGTGATTTCAGAGATGGGATTTCTGATGCATTAAGGGACAGGCTTGTATGTGGCATGCATAGTCAAAACACCCAAAAGAGGCTACGGTCAGAAAAAGACCTAACCTTAGAACGGGCACTGACCATTGCAGTATCGATAGAGACTGCAGCAAAGGATGCAGCAGAACTACAGGAAAAGAGGTTTGAATGTGAAATGCACAAAATGTCCCTGAATAGTGCAAAAAGCTAAAAATGTTGTCAATGTGGCATTCCCTCCCAAGATGCAAGTGACTGTTGGCTTAAAGAAAAAGTTTGCAGAAATGGTCAGGGACAAGGTCACATAGTGAGAGTGTGCAAGGCAGACAAAAAGCACAACAGAGTGAAAAGTCTCACACACAAAACTAAGGAAAAGCATAAAATGACTGAATGTAAAACAGTATCAGACAGCACAGGCTCTGACAAAGGTGAGCTTTCATGCCCGGAACTGCATAGTATTACTGAAGCAGATAACAAAATCATATGGATCACTATAGATATGTCTGGTGTAAAACTGAAAATGGAACTAGAGACAGGGTCAGCTTTGTCTGTAATTTAAAGGGCTGACAACAAAAGACTTGTGTTTTCTAAGCTACCATTAGAGAAGATTTAAATGATGCTAAAGACCTACACAGGCAAAAAAGTTTCCCCCAAAGGCAAACTGGAAGTGAATGTGATGTATGGAGGCCATACACGGCAGTTAGAGCTTTATGTGTTGAAAAGTGGAGGGTCTACACACTTCAGAAATGAATGATTGAGAAAAATCCAACTAGACTGGCACTCAGTCAAAGTTCTCAATATCTCATCAACAGGCAACTGCAGCCCAGAGGATAACACTAACCAGAGACTGTCACAGCTGATTAATGCACAGGGGGGCTACTGCACAGGACTGAAAGAAGCTGAAAAGGATTATAAACTTAGTTGGCTCCATCTTGGGTACTAGCCTACAAAGTACCCAGGACATCTTCAAGGAGTGGTGTCTCAGAAAGGCAACGTCCATTATTAAGGACCTCCAGCGCCCAGGGCATGCCCATTTCTCACTGTTGTCATCGGGTAGGAGGTACAGAAGCCTGAAGGCACACACTCAGCGATTCAGGAACAGCTTCTTCCCCTCTCCTATCCGATTATTAAATGGACATTGAACCCATGGACACTACCTCACATTTTTAAATACATAGCATTTCTGTTTTTTACACAATTTTTAATCTATTTAATATACGTATATTGTAATTGATTTACTTATTATTATTTTTTCTTTTATATTATGTATTGCATTGTATTGCTGCTGCTAAATTAACAAATTTCACGTCACACCAGTGATAATAAACCTGATGCTAATGAGAAAATGTTTGAGAAGGACATTGATAAACTCAAAGGCATGAAGGCCAGAAATGAAATGGATGAAGCTGCAACACCAAGATTCCATAAAGCATGTCCAGTGCCTTGTACACTACGTCCTAAAGTGGATGCTGAACTTCAGAGCTTGGAGGCTTCTGGAATTTTCTCCATGTTTGAGTGGAGGGATTGGTCCATGCCCATTGTCCCAGTGATGAGGAAAGGGAAGGCTGGAGCAGTTCACATGCATGGGGATTTCAAAGTGAGCATCAATCCAGTGCTGTGTATTGCGCTGTCCTCTACCATGAATAGAAAACATTTTTGCATCTTTGGCAGACGGGGAGAGGTTTTCAAAGATTGACTTGTCATAAGCCTATCTGCAAATGGAGATTGCGGAGTCAAGCAAGAAATCCCTCGCGATCAACACTCAGAAGGGACTTTTCCAGTATAATCGTCTCGTCTTTGACGTCACATCAGCTCCAGCAATTTGGCAAAGTGCGATGGATCAAGTGCTCCACGATATCCCAGGAACACAGTGTTACCTTGATGACATCATTGTAACTGGCAGAAATAATGAAGAGCACCTCCAGAAACTTGGTAAAGCTCAACCCAGACTGAGTGAGTAT
Source organism: Hemitrygon akajei (assembly GCF_048418815.1). Taxonomy (NCBI): domain Eukaryota; kingdom Metazoa; phylum Chordata; class Chondrichthyes; order Myliobatiformes; family Dasyatidae; genus Hemitrygon; species Hemitrygon akajei. The sequence goes on from NC_133152.1 coordinate 51,314,219, forward strand.
GGCCTGCACGCAAAAAGAGAGAAATGTGAGTTTATCCAAGAATGAAATCGCATATTGTGGACATGTCATTGACAAGCATGGCTTACATAAGTCACAAAACAAGACTGAGGCAGTGCTACAGGCCAAACCAGAATATGTGTCACACCTCAGGTCATACTCTGGCCTTGTAAACTACTATAACCAGTTTTTCCCAAACATTGCTACAGTGCTACATCCAATTGAACACACTTTTGCAAACAAGGCCAAAGTGGGAATGGTCAGACAGATGTGAAAGAGCGTTCAAAGAAACAAAGAGACTGCTAACATCAGATGAACTGCTCACCCATTATGACTCATCACTGCCCATCAGACTGCGTGCAATGCATCCCCTTATGGCATTGGGGCATTTTGTCACACTCTATGAAAGATGGATCTGAACGTCTGATTGTGTTTGCTTCAAGATCACTGACAAGTGCTGAATGCAACTATGCACAGATCAAGCAAGAGGCCCTTAATCTAGTATGGGGAATAAGAAGTTCCATCACTACCTCTACAGTCAAAAGTTTACTCTAGTGACAGATCACCATATTCTTGTGTCTGTTTTCAATCCCAGGAAGGGAATTCGAGTGATGTCTGCTACCCGGTTACAACGTTGGGCATTGTTCCTAGGAGCACACTCTTATGATGTAGAGTTCAAGGGTACCAAACAACACAGCAACACTGTCATGTCTTCCACTGTTGGCAGCTGAAGAAGGAAAGTCTTCATACTGTGATTCAGCAGAAGTGTTCCACACCACATTGGTAACAAATATAAAGAAAAACAAGGAATGACCCAACATTGTCTATGACATCAGCATGCAAGGATGGCCAGCTCATGGTAACCCAATGTTTCCAGAGTTCTCAGTGAGACGAGACCAACTATCAGTACATCAAGGATGCTGATTTGTAGATCTTGTGCGGTTCCTTCCAAACTGCGTACCAGAGTGTTAGAGAATCTGCATGAAGAACACCTGGGTACAGTCAAGATGAAGACTGTGGCATGGAGCAATGTGTGGTGGCTGGGAATAGATTGAAGACTTGGCCCAAAGCTGTTCAGGACGCCAAAATGTTCAAAATGCACCCCCACAGGCACCGTTACACCCATGAGAATGACTGTCCTCACCGTGGCAAAGAGTACATACTGACTTTGCTGGGCCATTCATGGACTCCATGTCTGATTACTGTGGATGCTCATTTGAAGTGGCCGGAGGTCGTACCAATGAAGTTAATCAGCTAAGAAAGGACTACTTCCGCTCTGAGGACTATCTTCACCAGAACTAGCTTACCTGAAAAAATTGTGAAAAAATACACGGCAGAATTCAGATGATTCATGAAGAAAAAGAACATCAAACATTTCAAATCAGCTCCTCACCACCCAGCAATGAATGGGTTAGTTGAAAGGTTTATCCAAACGTTCAAGAAGTCCATTAAAGCGATGGACAAGGAGGACATTTCTCTACAGCACAAGGTGGACAACTTCCTTTTTGTGTATTGGACCTCTGGCCTTGTAATGACAAATTAAACACCTGCAGTACTGTTCATGAGCAGGAACCTGAGATCTCGCATAGACCTGAAACCAGACCTCTGGAGGGAAATGCAGAATAAACAGTTCAGTCAGTTGCTGAGAGAATCGGAAAGGAGCTTCGAGATTGGACAGGAAGTCCTAGCGTGTGATTACCAAGAGAACAGGTGGTCAACCAGTATGATAGCTACGGGAACTGGACCACTGATGTACACAGTGGATGTTAGAGATCAGACATGAAGATGTGGACCAGATAGTGGGTGCTCAACTGAAGAACACACCTGAGTCGATTGCATCCAGCAAGACGGACACATTACAGCCACCGGACTTGCCTCTCAGTGATGATCTTGACACTGACAGCAATGTGACACCGGCAACCGAGAATGTTGTCTTTGACAAAACACCTGCCAGACCTGATGTCACTCCACAGGTCCAGAGGAGCTATCCTGAAAGAAACAGCCTGAAGACACTCAATGTTTTAGGGTGAACTTCCCCTTCACCTGTAGATGAACTGACCTATGAACAGTACCTCACTATCTTTGCTCACTTTTTTGCACTATTTAATTTACTTTTCAAAATGAATTTTTAGTGTAAATTGTAGTTTTCTACGTACATGTAGTGCTGATGGAAAACAACAAATTTCAGGACATGTAGTACTGTGCAAAAGCCTTAGGCACATATGTACTGTATAGCTAGGTGCTTAAGACTTTTGCACAGTACTGAGTCATTTTATGTATTGCACTGTACAGCTGCTGCAAAAAAACAAATTTCACAACTCGTGATAAATCTGGTTCTGAAAGTGGGAAGCAGGCAGGGAGAAGGTAATCATGGTTGGGAAAAGGGGAAGGGAGAGGGGGCAGTGGAGAGCACCAGAGAGACATTCTGTAATGATTAATAAACCAAATTGAGAATCAGATAACCTCGCCTGGTATCTCAGGACTGAGTATGTCTGCACCCACACCGCCACCTGCCCCTGGCACTCCTTCTCTGTTACCTCTCTCGTGACGCTCCTCCCTCACCATTCCCAACTTCCTTTGCTCCCACCAGATTTACAATCTTGCGCTCCGCTTCATGGTGACAAATACAGCACTGAGCAAAAGTCTTAGGCACCCTGGCTATACGTGTGCTTAAGATTTTTGCACAGTATTGAATGTCATGATATTAAACTTGATACTAATTCTGATAAACTTTAATCAATGAACATGCAAATCAATCACTTAGTTTTTCTCATCAAAGCTACCAACAAGGAAACATCATCTGCCACAATGCAACTGGATAAACTGGTCAAACTTTTTGTTGTATTTCAGTAGTCATGATTTTTTTTTAGTGGCTAGTGTTGGTATCAGGAAGTGATTTAAAATAAGTTTTTAAAAAGTCAGGTCACTTTGGTACTGGAAGTCTGTCAAATGGTGGAAGTTAACAGATGTAACAATAGATGCCGGTGATATTAAACCTGGTTCTGATTCTGAAATGCCCTTCATCTGCCAGCTCGTACTCTGTACCCATTCCACCCCCCACTTTATTAATACGGTTTCTTCCCTCTTTCTTTCAAGCCTTGATGGTGAAGGGTCTTGGTTAGAAACATCAACTATTTATTCCCCTTTCTAGAAACATGGAAAACGGACAGTACAATACAGGCCCTTCGGCCCACAAAGCTGTGCCGAACATGTCCTTACCTCAGAAATTCCCTGGGGCCCTCTATTTTTCTGAGCTCCATATACCTGTCCAGGAGTCTCTTAAAAGACCCTATCGTATCCACCTCCACAACTATCGCCAGCAGCCCATTCCACACCCTCACCAATTGCTGCGTTTTTTTAAAAAAATCTTACCCCTGACATCTCCTCTGTACCTACTTCCAAGCACCTTAAAACTGTGTCCTCTCATGCTAGCCATTTCAGCTCTGGGAAAGCCTCTGACTATCCACATGATCGATGCCTCTCATCAGCTTATACACCTCTATCAGGTCACCTCTCATCCCCCGTAGCTCCAAGGAAAAAAGGCCGAGTTCACTCAACTTATTCTCGTAAGGCATGCTCCTCAATCCAGACAACATCCTTTATAGTTGCTCAGTTCCTCCAGCATTTTATGTGTTTTGCTCAAGATTTCCAGCATCTGCAGAATTTCTTATGTTTATGCTAGAAATAATAAGCTGGACGGGACACATTATTTAAACACTGATGAAACAGTAAAATTAGAGTAGTAAGGGAGCATTGGTGGCGAATCAGCATCTCTCCACAGATGTCGCCTGACCAGCTGAGTATTCCCAGCCTTTTTTTTAGTGAAGTTTCAAGTATCTTCTATGCTTTGCTTGTCAACCAGAAACATTTACCAAAAACACAGTCTGACTACCTGAGAATTTTTATCATTTTCGGTCTTTAATTCAAATAAAAATGACTTCCAAATCTCTTGGAGTAACTGTGCACTTACAATTTTATGCTTTGCATTAAACCATAGTTTGCAATATAATTTCTATAATTGCCCCCGAACCCTGTTGAAAACCTGACAGTAACGATGCTGATTAATCTATATAAAAGAGAACTATTTCTTTATTAATAGTCATGAAATAGTAGAGCTTTATAATTACACTGTCGAGTAAAATTTAAGATTTTTATTAAATCTGCAGTGGTACTTCTGTTTTAAAAAAAATAATTTTTTTCAGTTGTAGTAATCCCTATATTTAATGTTTAATTACAGATTATTCTCCTTCTATTCCTGATTTCCCAAATTCCAGTGACAACTGCTTGTGATCAAGGGGAGTATGAAAATAATGGTGTCTGTTGTTCATTGTGTTCTTCAGGTAAGTGATGGCCAGTACTTTATACAATAATTATCTCAATGCCAACAGAATGCTTTTCATTAGCTTTCAAAAGTGGTGCAGCTATATTTTTACTAAAAAAAAATGCCAGAAATTGATTTTAGTAAGGCTTTGACAAGTTCACTGAAGGGAGGTTCATCCAGAGATAACAATTTCACAGGATCCATGGTGAATTGGCTGTTTGGATTCAGAACTGGCCTGCCCATGGAGATAGGGTAGTAGTCAGTGGGACTTATTCTGGCTGGAGGTTTCTGATTAGTGGTGTTCTGCAGGGATCTGTATTTGGAACCCCTGCTGTTTGTGATACATATAAATGACCTACAGTGGCATGCAAAGGTTAGGCACCCCTGGTCAAAATTTCTGTTACTGTGAATAGCTAAGCGAGTAAAAGATGACCTGATTTCCAAAAGGCATGAAGTTAAAGATGACACATTTCTTTAATATTTTAAGCAAGATTTCTTTTTTATTTCCATCATTTACAGTTTCAAAATAACAAAAAAGGAAAAGGGCCCGAAGCAAAAGTTTGAGCACCCTGCATGATCAGTACTTAGTAACACCCCGTTTGGCAAGTATCACAGCTTGTAAACGCTTTCTGTAGCCCACTATGAGTCTTTCAATTCTTGTTTGGGGGATCTTGGCCCATTCTTCCTTGCAAAAGATCTCTAGTTCTGTGAGATTCTTGGACCGTCTTACATGCACTGCTCTTTTGAGATCTATCCACAGATTTTCGAAGATGTGAGGACCATGGCAAAACCTTCAGCTTGCGCCTCTTGAGGTAGCCCATTGTGGATTTTCAGGTGTGTTTAGGATCATTATCCTGTTGTAGAAGCCATCCTTTTCTCATTTTCAGCTTTTTTTTTACAGATGGTGTGATGTTTGCTTCCAGAATTTGCTGGTATTTAATTGAATTCATTCTTCCCTGTACCAGTAAAATGTTCCCCATGCCATTGGCTGCAACACAAGCCCAAAGCATGATCGATCCACCCCCGTGCTTAACAGTGGGAGAGATGTTCTTTTCATGAAATTCTGCACCCTTTTTTCTCCGAACATACTTTTGCTCATTGTGGCCAGAAAGTTCTATTTTAACTTCATCAGTCCAAAATGCATCAGGCTTGTTTAGATGTTCCTTTGCAAACTTCTGGTGCTGGATTTTGTGGTGAGGATGCAGGAAAGCTTTTCTTCTGATGACAGTAGAACAGTGCACCACCACTCCAGTCTGCTTAATCTCCCTGAAGGTCTTTTGCAGTCAAACAGGGGTTTTGATTTGCCTTTCTAGCAATCTTACGAGCAGTTCTCTCGGAAAGTTTTCTTGCTCTTCCAGACCTCAACTTGACCTCCACCATTCCTGTTAACTGCCATTTCTTAATTACCTTATGAACTGAGGAAACGGTTACCTGAAAACGCTTTGCTATCTACGTATAGCCTTCTCCTGGTTTGTGGGCATCATTTATTTTAATTTTCGGAGTGCTAGGCAGCTACTTAGAGGAGCCCATGGCTGCTGATTGTTGGGACAAGGTTTGAGGAGTCAGGGTATTTATAAAGCTTTGAAATTTGCATCACCTGACCTTTCCTAATGATGACTGTGAACAAGCCATAGGCCTAACAAGGTAATTAAGGTCTGAGACCTTGGTAAAAGTAATCTGAGAGCTCAAATCTGTTGGGGTGCCCAAAGTTTTGCATGGTACTCCTTTCCTTTTTTTCCACTCTAAAATTGTACAAAACAAAAATAATACATGAATCTTGCTTAAAATGTTGAAAAGAATGTTTCATCTTTAACTTTATGACTTTTGGAGATCAGTTCTGCTCACTTAAGTATTCACAGTAACAGAAATTTTGACCGGGGTGCCCAAACCTTTGCATGCCGCTGTATATGAAAACATAGATGGGTGGTTGGTAAGTTTGCAAATGATGCAAAGACCAGTGTTCTTGTGGATAGTGTAGGTGTCTGGCAAAGGGTACAGCAATATATAAACAGGTTGTAGATATGGGCACAGAAATGATCCAATGTGAAGTGATGCACTTCCGGAAATACAAAGAGACATTCCACTGTTACTGGCAAGACCATTGTTGAGAGCGCCCTCTTCTTTGTGGTGGCGTGTTGGGGAGGAAGCATTAAGAAGAAGGACGCCTCACGTCTTAATAAGCTGATAAGGAAGGCGGGCTCTGTCGTGGGCAAAGTACTGGAGAGTTTATCATCGGTAGCTGAGCGAAGGGCGCTGAGTAGGCTACGGTCAATTATGGAAAACCCTGAACATCCTCTACATAGCACCATCCAGAGACAGAGAAGCAGTTTCAGCGACAGGTTACTGTCGATGCAATGCTCCTCAGACAGGATGAAGAGGTCAATACTCCCCAATGCCATTAGGCTTTACAATTCAACTGCCAGGACTTAAGAACTTTTTTAAAGCTATTATTAATGCTTTTTGAGTTAGTGATTTAGATGCATATCATATTATTACTGAGTTAAGTATTGTATGTAATGAGTTTTTGCTACAACAAGTGTATGGGACATTGGAAAAAATGTTGAATTTCCCCATGGGGATGAATAAAGTATCTATCTATCTATCTATCTATCTAACAGTGTTGGTGGGTAGAAGGATTTGGGGCTTAAGTTCATAGCTCCCTGAAAGTGATTACAGGTTGATAGTGTGGTAAAGAAATCACATGGTATGCTTGCCTTTAATGTTGAGGAACTGAGTTGAAGAGTCGAGAAGTTATGTTGCAGCTGTATAAAATTCCAGTTAGGCCCCATCTAGAATATTGCATTGTTCTGGTTACCCTATTATGGGAAGGAGGGGGTGCAGAGAGGTTTACCAGGATGCTGTCTGGCTTAGAGTGCATCTGCTATAGGAATAGACTGGACAAACTTGGGCTGTCTTCTCTGGAGCAGCAGAGGCTGAGGAAGATTTGAAAGAGGTTTCTAGGATTATAAGAGGAAATGTACACTTTAATACTACTACTGACTCGATTGGAAGATATTTAATTGTTACTGGTTTATTATGCGAGCAAAAGGTAGCTCTGGTGTGTGTATACGCACCTAATGTTGATAATTCTGATTTTTTTAAGAAACCTTTTTCAGAGTTACCGAATCTCAATGAATATAAGCTGATCATGGGTGGTGACTTTAATTGTTGCTTAAATCCGGCGATTGACAGGTCATCAACCAATCCGTCGCTTCCTAATAAAGCAGCAGCTTGTATTAACTCTTTTTTATTAGAATATGGCCTTGTCGATATTTGGAGATATAAACACCCCAACGATAAAAATTTCTCCTTTTTCTCACACGTCCATCACAAGTATTCTCAAATTGATTACTTTTTTTTAGATGCACGTCTGTTAAACTCCGTTGTTCAATGTGCGTATGACATCATTGCGCTCTCAGATCACGCGCCTTTATCGGATAGATTTTTGAAAATCTCACAGTGGAGATTGAACCCCGTATTGTTACGGGATCCAGCTTCTGTTAATTTTATTAAGGAGCAAATTTCTATATTTTTTGAATTTAATACAACTGAAGGAATATCAAATCTGGATATATGGGACACCTTGAAATCTTTTCTTAGGGGACCAATAATCGCATATTCAGCAGCCTTGAGAAAGAAAACTAAAGCGGAATTGTCAGTGCTTATTAATAAAATTAAACAGATAGATAAAGCGTATTCAGTTAAACCTACTGAAGACCTATATAAAGAAAGGGTCGAACTTCAATCACAGTATGATTTGCTTATGACCTTTCCCAATGAACAGCAAATTTTTAAATCTAAAAGTTTATTTTATATACATAGGGAAAAATCTGCTAAACTTTTAGCGGGTCAGTTAAAGGCTGGGATGGTCAGAAGACAGATTTTTAAAATTCCCCGACCAGATAGAACAGAAACTTTAGACCCTTATGAAATTAATAAGATATTTATGTACTTTTATTCTAATCTTTATAAATCTGAATTCTCTGATAGTACTATTACTATGAATAGACTTCTGCAAAGGTTAAACATACCTCAAATTTCGATTCAAGATGTTGATACGTTAGATGCACTTATGAAACAAGAGGAGTTATCCAAGGCTATATCCTCTATGCATTTAGGTAAAGCTCTGGGACCTGATGGTTATACGGTAGAATTTTACAAGACTTTTCATGAAATGCTTACACCACATCTTCATCAAACGTTTACTGATTCTACATCCTCTGGGAACCTTCCTAAAACTTTTTATGAGGCACTAATTTCATTGATTCCAAAAAAAGGAAAAGACCCACTGGAATGTGTATCCTATAGACCTATTTCTTTACTGAATGTAGATTTTTAAATCCTCTCTAAGATTCTAGCAAAAACGCTTGAGAATATCTTGCCTAATGTTATATCAAATGATCAAACAGGATTTATAAAAAATAGATACTCACGTTTTAATATTCGAAGATTGTTAAATATCATTTATTCTCCCTCAGCCAAAGAATCTGAATGTATTGTATCTTTGGATGCAGAGAAAGCCTTTGATAGGGTGGAGTGGCCTTATCTATTTCAGGTTTTGAAGAGGTTTAATTTTGGTCCAGGATTTATTTCCTGGATTAAATTGATTTATCATGCCCCGGTAGCTGCGGTCCTAACTAATAATCAAAAGTCTCCTTATTTTAGATTATATAGAGGTACCTGTCAGGGTTGTCCCCTTAGCCCTTTATTATTTAATTTGGCTTTAGAACCACTTGCTATTGCTCTTAGGGATTCTAATTCTGTGCAGAGTATTAGGAGAGGGGATGAATTACATAAGGTTTCGTTATACGTGGATGATTTATTAGCTTACATTTCAAATCCTAGGAAATCTATTCTTTTTATGTTATCTATATTTATGGAATTTGGTATTTTTCTGGATATAAACTTAATTTACATAAAAATGAATTATTTCCTATTAATAATTATTGATTATTATGATCAAGTACCTTTTAATATTGCCAAAAACCATTTTACTTACTTTGGTATCAAAATTACTAAAAATTTTAAAGACCTATATAGATATAATTTCTTCCCTTTAGTTGAATATACTCAACAGGCGCTTTCTAAATGGTTACCTATGTCGATGTCATTGATAGGTCAAATAAATGTTATAAAAATGGTTATTCTACCAAAATTTTTATATATATATTTCAAGCAGTTCCCTCCTTTGTTCCAAAAACATTTTTTGATAAAATAGTCTCTCTGATTTTGTCTTATGTTTGGAATAATAAAAGCTCTAGAGTGAATAAACTTTTATTGCAAAAATCAAAAAAAGATGGAGGACTGGCTTTACCAAACTTTAGATTTTATTATTGGGCAATTAATATTCGTTATATTACTTTTTGGATTTATGATATAGACGACCAAGATCGCTTTTCATGGTTACAGCTGGAGGAAAATTCAGTAATGGGGGTTTTCGTTAGCTTCTTTATTAGGAGCTCCTCTTCCGTTTTCGCTCTCTAATACACATTTTTTTCAGATATTTACAGGTTAGGAATTTTTTACGTGATTTTTTACCGAATTACCCCTCGGCCTGCTCTTTAAATTTGGCTTGTGCTATTTTTCAGTTTAAACCTTTTCAAAAACAATTAATAGCTATTATTTATAAATAGTTAATGAATGCTCGCATGTCGCCTAATGATAGGGTTCAACGAACCTGGGAAGTAGAACTTCAACATTCACTTTCAGATAATCAATGGAGTAAAATTTATTATTTAGTCAATAATTCATCTATCTGCGCACGCCAGATCTTGATTCAGTTTAAGATAGTACACAGGGTCCATATGTCCAAAGATAAATTGGCGTATATTTTTCCTAATATAAGCCCTATTTGTGACAGATGTAACACAGAAGTGGCTACTCTAACTCATATGTTTTGGTCATGTGTAAGTTTAAACAATTTTTGGAGGGATATGTTTGGAATATTATCTAAAGTTATAGATGTGGATGTTCAACCTAATCCACTTACAGCAATTTTTGGGATTATTCCAGAGGAAGCAAGCAAAGTGTCTGCTTCCGCCCAACATGTGATAGCTTTTTCAATTTTACTGGCTAGGAGAGGTATTTTGCTACACTGGAAAGGCTGTCCCAAATAAATGGCTGCCCTGGTTATCTGATGACCCAATTAACCAGAATTCACTTATCAGTAGTGATATTCACCATCTCCTCCAGTGTACCTGGGTAATCTGAGGAAGGGAGTGTTTGAAGATCAAGACCACACATCTTGTCACAAAGCTCATGCTCCACAGGGTAGCAGTGGTTCACTGCACCCCTGTATGTTTCTGTGACATGGACGATATGCAGCAAGAAAATCATAGCAAGACAAGTCTCTGCATTCCCTCCAAATAAGCAAACCAACATCAGCTTCCTTTCCTAGGCCTGATGGACGGCCATATTATTTGCAGGACCTGAAACAAATTGTTTTGAGCTAAGTGACAGTAAGCATTTACCAGGTGGACAGACAAAAAAGTTCAAAGAAAATTTATTATCAAAGTACACATATGTCACCATATACGACCCTGAGATACATTTTCTTGCAGGCATTCACAGTACAAAGAAACCCAATAGAATCAATAAAAAATTACACACAGACAACCAATGTGCAAGAGACAACAAATTGTGCAAATACAACAAAAAAAGAAAAAATCTAAATAATAAATATTGAGAATGTGATTTACCGAGTTTTTGAAAGGGAAGTCATAAGTTGTGGAATCAATTTAGTATTGGAGTGAGTGTAGTTAGCCACTCTGGTTCAGGAGTCTGATGGCTGAGGGATAAAAGAAGCTTGTTATAAAATTGTGAAGACTTACTGATTAATGGGCATCCCAGATTTGAATTTGCTCAATATGGGGAAGGAATATTGAAGTGTGCATGCAGAGCCTCATGTTCATGAATTAAGAACACACTGTCATTGGAAGATTGAACACATCAGCCGTCAAGCCGTGTACCCACCTGCCCAATTACAAACATCCTGCCAGAGTTGAGGCGGAGTCTCTGAGGTTTACATTAGCCTTATCGTCCACCTCGGAACCACAGAGCTGGAGCTTAACCAAGTCATCCACAATTCCAAGGGGCTGCAAAAAATAGGGTGTATCCATGATAGTGCTTATGCATACAGCATCTCTGAATACATGGCATCGCTGAAATACTATTTCTGCTCAGAAGTAATAATGGTTCTCAGGTAGCGTTTTTTTTGGCAAAAATGCATTCGAATTGATTCTTTGAGAGCAGAATAAGCATTGTGATTCCTTGTCACTTTTCCAATGCAGATTTTTGTTTTATTGCAGGTACTAGAGTATCCAAACACTGCACCTTGATGACGGACACAACATGCGATCCCTGTACAAATGGAGAGTATATGGAGCATCCAAATTGGCTAGAGAAATGTTTTAAGTGTAAAATATGCGATGCAGGTATTTATTATAATATTGACTGAAGTTATGCTGATTTTATCAACCCATCAGGGTTTTCTGAAATTCATTTACAAAGAATTACTAACACCACTTGCTGCTATTGTACCAAACAATGTCATGACTGCATCGTAGTGAAAACCTGAGCTCAACTTCAAACCTGACGTGCCATTTTCTGCCATCAGATTCTTGCTGTAGGGCAAATTATGATGAGCTTAAATCTCAGTGATAATATCCCGGGGTAGAAGTTGCTTCACTTTCTTTCCGGGATTTTAAAACAGCCTCTCTTGTCACCCTGTTTTTGTGAAAGTTGACATGTTTTGATCTGTCATATTTTAGCCCAGCTGAGTTGAGCCATGAAACCAGTTCTCAAAAGGGCATATTGCCTAATATAAGCAGCATTGATCAGGCTACAGGTGAGCCTTCATCTAAAGAATGAATACACTAAGAATATGGAGTTGGGAGAGTTCTCACAAGAGTTAATAGAAGCTGGGTAGGGTGGTGGAAAACAGAACTAGCAGGAGGCATGATCTTTGTACAAGGGAGCCACTGCACCTTTTCTGGACTACAGACATACTCTTGACAGTGGGAGTTGCCAGGAAGATCTCTGCATGGACATGAATGCCTGTACTTGAGAAATCTTCAACCCATGCCTGTTCCTCCTACAGGGTGAAGGAAAATTGGCTGAAATTTCTCTCCTTTAGTTTGGCTTTGTGTGACCTGGGTAATAATTCAACGAACAACTCAATCTGAGATGGGGCAGCAGTCAATGATGGCAACGTGGAATGACTTTGAGTGCACAAAGCAAAGAATGATCTCCAGAAGTAGTGAATGCAATATATGGAGACAATAGTTGAGGTTGCAGCAGCTCATTGATGTTATTGAGGATAGTGCAATTTCAGCCCAATACATCAGTGGTCCCCAACCACCAAGCTGCGGACCGGTTTCAGGCCACGAGGAAACGATATGATTTGGTGATATGAAACAATATGAGTCAGCTGCACCTTTCCTCATTCCATCACGCCCACTGTTGAACTTGAATGCACACGAGGTCATTACCCACTCGAGGTCATCAGTCGGTCATTAACCTACAACTACTCGATGAGTAAAAAACAAATGTCGCTTGAGAGTTTCTTTGGAAGAGGTGGTAGGGGACATAAAAGGCCTAATGATAATAATAACACAGAGACAGCTGAGGCCAAGACTACAAAAAAAAGAAAGCTTCCTTCAACAGGAAATACGATGAGTCGTACATAAAATATGGCTTTAATGTGACCGGTGACTCGCACGCTCCAAGCCCCCTGTGTGTGATATGTGGGGACAAGCTGTCTAATGAGGCAATGAAGCCCTCAAAACTGCTTCGGCACCTTGAGTCCAAGCACCCTGCACTTAAAGACAAACCCTTTGAGTTTTTTAAGCAGAAGAAAACGTGAGCAAGCGGGACAGAAGCAAGTGCTGAGAGCCACCGCCTCCACAAATGCTGCTGCTCTGAGAGCATCGTACTTTGTGGCTAGCCGTATTGCTAAGGCTAGGAAGCCTTTCACTGTTGGTGAAGAATTGATTCTGCCTGCTGCCAGGGACATGTGCCGTGAACTGTTGGGAGAAGCTGCAGCTAACAAGATGGCACAGGTTTCTCTTTCAGCTACCACAGTTTCAAGGAGAACCGATAACATAGTGGAGGACATCAAAGCACAGCTATTGGAACGGCTTAATGAGTCACCATGGTATGCTATCCAGGTTGACGAGTCTACCGAAGTCAACAACAAGGCAGTACTGCTGGTTTATGTGCGATATATATCTCAAGACGATGTGCACGACGATATGTTGTGTGCACTGCCGCTGCCAACTAACACAACTAGGGTAGAACTATTCAAGTCTTTGAATGACTACATGTCAGGCAAACTGGACTGGTCATTCTGTGTTGGAATATGCAGCTATGACTGGACAGCTGTCTGGTTTCACCACCCGAGTCAAAGAGGTTGCTCCTGAATGCCAGTCTACACACTGTGTCATACAAAGGGAAATGCTGGCTAGCCGAAAAATGTCACCCGATCTTAACAGCCTATTGAGTGACGTTGTTGAAGTTATCAATCACATCAAAGCAAAAGCCCTTAACTCACGTCTGTTTGAGCAGCTGTGCGAGGAAATGGATGCAGAGCACAAACGCCTTCTCTTCTTCACTGAAGTCAGGTGGCTATCAAGGGGGAGAGCCCTGGCCAGGGTTTTTGAGTTAAGAGAGCTGCTGCAGAGATTTCTTTCAGGAAAAAAATCACCACTGGCAGCACACTTCAGTGATGAGGAATGGATAGCAAAACTCACTTATCTGTGTGACATCTTCAACCTGCTCAATGAACTCAATTTGTCACTTCGGGGGAGAATGACAACTGTCTTCAAGTTGGCAGGTAAAGTGTCTGCTTTCAAAGCCAAACTGGAACTGTGGGGACGGCGAGAGGACAGGGGCATATTTGACATGTTCCCAACATTAGCTGGGATTTTGGGAGAGACTGAGGCTGCACCGTCCTTCTCACAGCTGGTGTGCGATCACCTATCTTTGCTGTCAACAGAATTCGAGTGTTACTTCCCAACCGCAAATGATCCAAGGTGTGCAAAGGAATGGGTCCGTGACCCATTTGTGAATGTCCCTGGTGAATCATCCATGTCAGCGTGGGAAGAAGATCAACTCCTTGAGCTTGCAAATGACGGTGGGCTGAAACGTATGTTTGACATAACATCTCTGCCAGCATTCTGGATCAAAGTCAAGGCTGAATATCCTGAGACAGCCACAAAAGCACTGAAAACGTTGCTTCCATTTCCAACATCATATCTCTGAGAAGTGGGGTTTTCTGCAATGAATGCAACAAAAACTAAATTGTGGAATAGACTGGACATAAGGAACCCTGTTCAAGTATCGCTGTCTCCCATCACCTTTCGATGGGACCGTCTTGTTGCAGGGAAACAAGCCCAGGGCTCCCACTGATTCAGCGATATTGGTGTGTTGCAATGATTTTTTATGTTTAAACGAGGAAAATATGCGCTGTGTGTTTAATATCCAAACGTTACTTAAAACGTTATGATGCTATTGACTTATAAGTGAATTATAATTGACTTATCACTATATTCATGCGAGGAAAATATGCGCTGTGTTTAATATTAAATTCATTAGATAAACCCTATTAGAAACGAAATTGAGTATATTAGCTACTTACAAGTGACTTATAATTGACTTATCACCTATATTCCAGTCGTGACTAACACTCCCCACCCCCCACCCATCAACCGGTCAGCAAGAATATTGTCAATATTAAACCAGTCCATGTTGCAAGAAAGGCTGGTGGCCCCTGCATTAAATGGTATAATTTCAGAGAAATTATTAGTAAAACTTGGTTGTTCTCTGAAGAAATAACTCATTTTACACAACAATGAATTTCAACATCTCCAGTGGAATTACAACTGCTGTCATTTCGAATAGTTAACACTAGGAAAACAGTGGTACTAAGGAGTCAACATTCCAGTCCAAAGATTAGGAGTTAAACTTCTATATAGGAAAGAACGTTTCTCCTTTCCCAGGTGCCAAAACCTCTTTTTCATCAATGAAACTCTTGCATGAAACCATCTTGATATATTGACCAGTCACAGATGGCAGGAAGGCATAGCCTTGACATACATTTAGAGTCATAGAGTTGTACAGCACATGGTCTATGCTGGCCATCATGCCAATCAAGTTCCATTTACATGCATTAATTTCATATCCATACATACTTGTTCATTCAAATATATTCAGATTCCTCTTAAATGTTGTTACTGTTCCTGCCCCCACAGCCACCTCCCTCATGCAAGTATACACATGCTCTTTAGTTTTAGATACTCTTACCAGAGAAAGGAGACACTGACTATCTACCCTATCATCTATCACTGATATGTATCATGGAATTTGTTGCTTTGCGGCAGAAGAATAGTGCATTGCATTAAAACAAATCCTATGCTTTGCAATAATAAATAAAAACAAAGTACTACAAAAAGAGAGCAAAAAAAGTAAGGTAGAGTTCATGAGTTCATAGACCACACAGCAATTAAAAGTGAAGAAGCTGCTTCTAAAACATTGAGTGAAGCTCTTCAGGCTCCTTTACCTTCTTCCTGGTGGTAGTAATGAGAAGAGGGTATGTCCTGAGTGATAGGGATCCTTAAAGGTGGATGCTGCCTTTTTGAGGTACTGCCTTTTGAAGATATGTTTAATGCTATGAAGGCTAGTGCCCATGATGGAATTGGCTGAGTTTACAACTCTCTGCAGCTTTTTTAAAATCTGTGCATTAGTGCCTCCATATATCTATATCATTTGGCTGTCAGCCTTCTTCGCTCCAAAGAAAACAGACCTAGTCTCTCCAATCTTACCTGATAACTTAAGCCTTCCCATCAAGGTCACACCCTTGTAAATGTTTCCTGTGCCATCTCCAGCATAATTATATTCTTCCTAGTGTCTGGTAACTAGAACTGCATACAGTATTCCAAGTGCAGTCTGTCTACTATTTTGTACGACTGTAACACAGCATCTCAACTCTTGCACTTGAAGCCTCAGCTTTCTTCAGCACTCTGTTTATCTGTGTTCTCGTTTTCAAGAAACTGTGTACTTGTATTCCCCCAGGTTTCTCTCTTCAACAGGATTCCTCAAAGCCCTACCATTCACTGTGTAAGCCTTGTTTCAACTTCACAAAGTCCACCACTTTCCAGTTGTCCAAGTTAAATTCCATCTGCTATCCCCTTCCCATCTTCCCAGTTGTTCTATGTCCTATTGTAAACTTAGATGATCCCTCTGCAGTGTTCGCTACCCGTCCCAATTTTGATATTGACTACAAACTTACCAGTGGTGCCGCCTGCATTTTCATTCGTATCTTTAATATGAATGATACCCAGCAACAATCACTTTCATGCCCCACTGCGCTCAGGCCTCTAATCTGGAAAACAATATTCCCCAGTCAGTTTTATATCTGTTTGGGTTCTTCACCCAAATCCTAAATGTTCTGGTCTTCTGTACCATCTTACCATACAGAACCTGATCAAAAGCTTTATTAAAGTCTTTGTAGGCGACATCTACCACTCTGTTCTTATCAATACTCCTTGCTGCCTCTTCAAAGTACTCAATCTGATTCATGAGACATTCAACCCACATCTTTATAGAGAAACATAAACCCCATTCTGAAGCGTCTTTCAATGGAGTGCTCTTTTTAAAACTCAATTCCTACTTCACATGATCCATGTCCCTCCATTCATGAGCCTATTTAACAACCTTTAAACACCTCTATGTTGACATGTAAATTTGATTTAGGAGGGTTACAACTTCCAAATTTTAAGAATTATTATAAAGCAAATCAACTTAGATTTATTGTGTCTTTTTTTGATGAAGAAAAACCGGCATGGATTAGAATAGAATTCGATAAGATAGGAGAAAACATACCAGAAGATTTTATATATAAATGGGAATCCAAATGGATACGGGAAAAAAAAGAATCTCCTATATTAAGACACTTGATTGATTTATGGAATAAGGAAAATATGGACGATGAGATAAAGAAATCTTTATTAGCAAAAAGAACTTTAATTCAAAATAGACTTATTCCTTTTACAATGGATAATAAACTTTTACATAATTGGTTCCAAAAGGGGATTAAATATATAGGTGATTGTTTTGAAGGAGGTATATTGATGTCGTTTGATCAATTAAAAAATAAATATAAAATATCAAATAACACTCTTTTCTGTCATTTTCAATTAAAGGCTTATTTACGAGAAAAGCTGGGTCAAACAATGTTGATGCCAAAACCTAGTGAAATAGAAATATTAATTCAAAAAGGAAAAATTAAAAAATTTACATCTTGTATGTATAATTTGATTCAAAAACAGACAATTAAATCAGCAATTCATAAATTAAGACAAAAATGGGAATCTGATTTGAATGTTAAAATTGATGGAAAAAACTGGTCAAGATTATGTTCTGATAGTATGAGAAATACAATAAATGTTCGACTTAGATTAATACAATATAATTTTTTACATCAATTATATATAACACCACAGAAAATAAATAGATTAAATTCAAATATGTCTGACCAATGTTTTCGATGTAATCAAGAAATTGGTACTTTTTTACATTCTACTTGGTCTTGTTTTAAAATTCAACCATTTTGGATAAAATTAAGACTTTTATTGGAACAAATTACTGGAGTACAACTCCCACATAGTCCAGTATTATTTTTATTAGGAGACATTGAAGGGACAATACCGAAACTTAAATTGAATAAGTATCAGAAAAAATTTATAAAAATTGCACTGGCAGTAGCCAAAAAAGTTATCGCAGTTACTTGGAAATCTGATTTATATTTAACTATGGATTGTTGGAATAATGAAATACATAGTTGTATTCCACTTGAAAAAATTACATACAATCTAAGAAATGAATATGATATATTTTTGAAAATTTGGCTCCCATACTTAAAAAAGATAGGATTAAATACATAGGTCCTTTGAAGATAAAATTATAAAGTAATTGGGGATAGTAAAAATAAATATTAAAATTATTTTGAACTCCATGGAGCATGTGGGGATCCTCCGATATCCAGGCAATCTTTCTCTTCTTTATTTTCTTTCTTTAGATAAGGGTTAAGGGGGGGAGGGTTAATATTATTTTTCTCACTATTTCATCATCACATTTATTCTTTGTAATTTTCTAAAATTTAATAAATAAATAAAAATATTTTAAAAATAATAAAAAAAAACACCTCCATGTTCTTGCCTCCACCAGTACCCCGGTAGTACATTCCAGACACTCGCCACTTTCTGTGCTAAAAACCTACCCTGCACATCTCCTTTGAACTTTACTCCTCTCACCCTCTAACAGACATTTTGACCCTGGGAAAAGGATATCGGAAATTGTCTACTCGATCTATGCCTTTATTATTGTTTAAACTTATATTAGATTTCCCATCAATCTCTGTTACTCCAGAGAAAACATCTCAAGCTTGTCGCAGCTGTCCTTATAGCAGCTTCCCTCTAAGCCATGCAGCATCGGGTAAACAACTTCTTCACCCTCTCCAAATTCTTTACATTCTTCCTATAATGGGGCAACCATTATGGAATGCAATTGTCCAGATGCAATCTAACCACAGTATAGCATTGATGCCACAGCAGTGGAAATTGCAAACAGTTTCAAACTCCTGGGAGAGGCCATACTTCGCACAAACTATCGTGGTCTCTGAGCACGTTCTCCACAATCAGGAAAGTCACCAACTCCTCTACTTTCTGAGGAGGCTGAAGACAGCTGGACTTTGCACAGCCATACTCATATCATTCTATATACAGGCAGTCCCCGGGTTACGTACGAGTTCCGTTCCTGAGTCCGTCTTTAAGTCGGATTTGTACGGAAGTCGGACCAAGTACATCCGGTATTATTTAGTGTCAGTTAGTCAAACGTTTGTCTTAGTATATAGTATATATTTTACCTTTCTATGCATATAAAACACTTAAGAAACGTATGTATTCCAATAATTAAACCACTGTGTTGCTTAGTAATAATTGTAGCTTTCATCGGGGCAGCACCTTTCACATGCTCCATTATTCTCACTTTATCCGTTTTCCTTTAACATTGTTCCGATCATTGACCAACTGTAGCCTAACGCTTTTCCAATGACCGATGGCGTTTCACCTCTTTCCAAACACTATTATTTCCATTTTATTTTCAATCGCGATCGCTTCCCGTCAATAGAGCAGAAACACTGCGGGCGGCAGGTCCCGACCTGCGCCGGCTCCCGAGGTCCGCTGGGTCCTAAGGACCACAGCACTGATTCACCGGGTGCTAAACTGCACCGCACTGAGACAGGTTAAATGGGACAAGTGGGGTCTGTGCTGGGTTTGGGTATTAGATCCTCCACAATATTACGTGTGGGAATTTAAACTGGAGGTAGCAGTGGGTTTTTTTACGAGGTCGAGCTGCGAGCTCAACATCAACCCGGCACGGATGGTACGGGAGTCACTGGATCGATAATCAACCCGGCACGGGAGTGATCTGTCACTAAATCGAACTCGGGAACCTCCGTTCTCTAGCCTGGTGCTGATCTGACTGCGCCACCAGCTGACCGGAATGGGGGGGGGGGGGGCGGCGGCAGTGACAGGGTGAATCTTACTTAGAAAAATTTAAGCCAAATACAAAGTTAAACACTCAACACTGTGTCAACACAATGACTTAAAATGGCGGACGGCGTCGCGATCTGGCTTAAAATGGCGGACGGTGTCGGGATCTGGCTTAAAATGTCGGATGGCGTTCTTCTTCCTCGGTTCATAAGTATGAGTTGTCCGTAAGTCGGACATTCGTAACTCGGGGACTACCTGTATGCGCAGTAGAGAGCATCGTAACAAACTGCATCACTGCATGGCATGGAAACAGCACTGTCGTGGACGGGAAGACTTTACAACAGGTAGTCAAAACTGCCCAATGCATCACTGGCACCAGTCTGTTCACCAACAAGGATATAAATACACAAAGGTGCAAGAAAAGGGCCAGTAACATGAAGGATCCCACCCGCCCTACTCATGGACTGTTAGTCCCACTCTCATCAGGGAGGAGGCTACATAGCATCCACACCAGGACCACCAGACTCAAAAAGCAGTAAGGTTGATCAACACCTTTACCCACTCGCCTTCCCTCCACATCCCCAACTACCACTGCTTATCATTTTGTTATGTACAGACACTCCGGTTTAGACTATATGCCCTATCTATGTGTCTCATAATTTGATAAACCTCTATCACATCTCCACTGAGTATTCAATATTCCAGGGAAAACAATCCCAAGTTTGTCCAACTTCTCCTTAAACAGTTCCTATAAAAAGTATTCAACCTCCCACCCCCCCCAGAAGTTTTCATATTTTATTATTTTTCAATACTGAATCTTGGTGGATTTAATTTGGCTTTTTTGACACTGATCAACAGAAAAAGACTCTTTACTGTCAAAATGAAAACCGATCTCTACAAAGTGATCTAAATTAATTACAAATATAAAACACAAAATAATTGATTGCATAAGTATTCACCCCCATTTAATATGACACACCAGATCGTCACTGGTGCTGCCAATTGGTTTTAGAAGTCACATAATTAGTTAAATGGAGACCTGTGTGCAGTCAAGGTGTTTCAATTGATTGTAATAAAAATACACCTGTATCTGGAAGGTCCAGATGTTGGTGAGTCAGTATCCTGGCAAAAACTATACCATGAAGACACAAGAACACTCCATGCAACTTTGCAAAAAAGTTCTTGAAAAGCATGTCAGGAGACAAGAAAATTTCCAAGTCACCTAGTATCCCTTGGAGTACAGTTAAGACAATCTATGGAATGGAAAGAATATGGCAGAGCTGTAAATCTGCCTAGAGCTGAGTGACCGTACAAGAAGGGGACTAGCGAGGGAGGCCACCAAGAGATGTGTGACTACCTTGGAGGAGTTACAAGCTTCAGTGGCTGAGATACGAGAGACTGCGCATTCAACAACTGTTGCTCAGGTTCTTCACCAATCGCAGCTTTATGGGACAGTGGCAAAGAGAAAGCCATTGTTGGAAACAAAAGCTCACATGAAATCTCGGTTAGAGTTTGCCAGAAGACGTGGGAGACTTTGAAGTCAGCTAGAAGAAGGTTCTATGGTCTGATGATGCCAAAATTGAGCTTTTTGGCCATCTGACTAAACGCTATGTTTGGCGTAAGCCTAACACCGCACATCATCAAAAACAAACCCCCCTACTGTGAAGCATGGTGGTGGCTGCATCATGCAGTGGGAATGCTTCACTGCTGCAGGCCCTGGAAGGCTTGTGAAAGTAGAGGGTAAAATGAATGCAGCAAAATACAGGGAAATCCTGTAGGAAAAGCTGCTGCAGTCTGCAGGAGAACTGCAACTTAGGAGAAGAATTGTTTTCAGCAAGACAATGACCTGAAACATAAAGCCAAAGCTACACCAGAAAGGCGTAAAAAGAACAAATTTAATATCCTGGAGTGGCCAAGTCAAAGTCCAGACCACAATCCAATTGAGAATTTGTGGCTGATACTTCAAAAAAGCTGTTCACTCACAATCCTCATGCAATCTGACAGAGCTTGAGCAGTTTTGTAAAGAAGAATGGGGAAAAATGCAATGTCCAGATATGTAAAACTGATAGAGACCAATCCACACAGACTCAAAGCTGCAGTTGCTGCCAAAGGAGTATCCACTAAATACTGACTTGAACAGAGTGAATACTTAAGCAATTATTTTGTGCTTTATATCTGTAATTAATTTAGGTCACTTTGTAGAGATCTGTTTTCACTTTGACACAAAAGTGTCTTCTTCCGTTGATCAGTGTAAAATAACCAAATTAAATCCACTGAGATTCAATGTTGTAAAAACATGAAAACTTCCAAGGGGGGTGAATACTTTTTATAGACACTGTAGATATGATTCTCCAATCCAGGCAGCATTGTGATGAACCTCTTCTGGACCTTCTCCAAATCTTCCACATACTGCCTGTAATGTGGGATTCAGAATTCCACACTATATTCCAAATATGGCTTCACAAATGTTTTTTTATGTGTGCAACATGACTTTATGACTGTTGTGCTCGATGCCTTAACTGATTAAGGCAAGCGTGCCATATGGCCTTCTTCACCATCCTATCTACCTGCGTGGTCATTTTCGGGGACCTGTGGACTTCCACCTCAATATCCATCTATTGGTAATTGCTCTTAAATATCCTGCCTTTTACTGCATACTTTCCCCCTTTCCATTGACGTACATTTTAGAGACAGCTTCTTCCCCTTGGCCATTAAATTTATGAATGGTTGATGAATGCATGAATGCTACCTCACTGTTTTGTTCTCTTGATATACTATTTATTTAGTTTTTGTATATTCTTATGGTAATTTATAGTATTTTTATGTATTGTACTGTACTATTGCCACAAGACAACATATTTCAAGACATGCCAATGTTACAAATATGATTCTGACCTCCCAAAGTGCAACGCCTGAGAATTGCTTGGATTAAACTCCATCTGCCATTTTTTTCCAGCTGATCTATATCTTATTGTATCCTTTAACAACCTACTTCACCATCCACAATTCCCCCATTTTTATGTCAGCCATTTAAATTGATTATAATGTGAAAGGAATGGACTTATACTGTTGCCTGAAAGCTGTGAAGGTGAGGATTGGATTCTCTTTTCAGATTTAACTGAGAATGATTGAGAAATTGACAAGAAAAAGGCAAGCAGAATACTAGACCAATACAGTCAGAAGCAGAAAATAACATAAAATGGCAAATGATAACCTGGTTCATGTGCATGTCTTTTTCTTACATGTTGACCCAACACGCCACAGCAATGTAAATACAGATGGTGAATAACATCAATCTTTGTGATCATTGAGACACTATATATTGGTGAATATGGAAGTGTTAGAGAAATTGATATTCTGTACCTGCTTTCAGAGAGGAAAACACAGAAAACTTCTAGTAATAGTGGTGAATGTTGGTCTGGGGTGAATAGAGAGCTGAAATAGATTAATGAAACATAGCAGTGGAGAAATTAATGACACTGATAACCAACAAATCATTAGGATCTGATGACCTACATTCCACATTACAGTATTAAAGAGTTGTCTATAGATGTAGTGGGTGCACTGGTTATCACACAGACCAGGTAGCACAGAATGAGTCAATCAGGAAATATTAGAACCTGTTAAAAGGAAATGGTAACAGGAAGGAGTAATAGGACGGGATTGACTCTCACGCAACAGATCAGCTCATTCTGAGGATCAGAATCAGGTTTATTATCACTGGCATACATCTTGAAATTTGTTGTTATGCAGCTGCTTAATATTTATAGCAATTCCTATTTCAATTTTCCAACATCTGCAATTTTTGGTTTTTGAGTGATTTGTTAAGTTTGCTACTGATACAAAGCAGGTTGCAGTGTGAGTTCATGGGAGAATATGGACAGGATAAGTGAATGGGTGACATATGGTAGATGGAATATTAAGTTGTTTATGCACTTTGACTAATAATGGCAGAATGGTGTGCTTGCAGAGCTCTAGTGGGATTGTACCTGGATGTTGTGTACACATCTGGTGTCTTGGCCTAAAGATTGACATATTTTTGATAGAGGAAGACAAGAAGAATTCCTGGGATAAGGAATTGTCTCATAAGGAAAGATTAACCGGATCATATTATTGTAACGTCTACAACCCAACCTTTTTTATGCCATAGACCCCTATTATTAACTGAGGGGCCCATGGACGCTTGGTTGGGAAACCTTGTTCTGGAGTTTAGAAGAAGCATGAGAGATGATCACACAACACTTTAAAAATTCTTAGTGGGATTAACAGGAATAACATTTTCCCTTGCTGGGATTATCAGGAACATGGGGTCACAGTCTCAGAGTAAGAGCACAGCTACTTTGAGAGGCTCACCAGCTGTGCGTGTTTAAGACCAAGTGTGATATATTTTTAGATTTTCAGGGATATGAGCTAATTACAAGAGAGAGGTTTTGAGCTACAAGATCTTATTGAATGGTGGCACAGACACAAGGGATTTAGCAGCCAAATCCCGATTTAGTCTTCAGTCTAACTTCAAACAGAAAGCAGTATACTTTAATTCATCGTGGATCTCATAAATGTTTCGTATTTACAGAGCTGGGACTTCAAACTAAAGAAAACTGTACTGCCACTCGCAATACGATATGTGAGCCCAGGGAAGGGTATTATTGCATTGACAGCTGTCAGGTGGCCAGAAAGCACACAGCATGCCCACCTGGTGAAGGAGTTAAAGAGAAAGGTAGGTTGATGGAGTGCCGTTACTAAGTGCTGTGCCCTGGGCAGGACAGGGGAAATTGAAATCACTGGCACCAACTGGAGTTTGCTCTGAGGATGGCTGCCTGAGGCCCCCTACTGGCAACGGCAGCTTGCTGTTAGTTCTTTGAGTGTAACTGGAATGGTCTTTGGATTTGTATTTTAAGAAGCTAATTCATCCCAATTCCCATTTTACCCGCTATTGGCCAGTCTTGAGTTTTAGCCACCGAGCCTGAGGCCTCAGTCGATCAGAGTTGACCATGGATATTGTGTCCTAGCTGTCTAGGTATACAAGCCTGGGCAGTACAACATGGAGAGCAAGCTGTTGTCCATGTAGCAAGCTCCACATCTCCATGCATCTGATGAATCTAAAGGAACAGCAGAGACTGATACAGTTTGGTACCAGCAGCATCACAGGAGTTGCCAGTCAGCATTGAACTTAATGTTGGACTGCCCTAAGTGCTCCAGCTCTGGATTTACTCCCGAAGCCTTCCCCATGAGTGGGTATGGTCACAAAGCAGTGGAAGCTTGAGATCAGAGTTTTCCTTCTCCTAGATGAGCTGCCAGTCTCGGCTGACTAGCCCCATCTGCTCTAAGCGACTGGATTTAAATTGCCTATAACCTGCCTTTGCACCTTCTGTTAGTAGAAACAGTTCTGCTAGTTTTAGTAACTAAATCACACGTGAAGGCCAGGAGCTAGACTTGGTTTTCAGAGGCTTTTTGGTTCACACACCATTGGGAGCATTTAATAGGTAGTAGGAGTTTGTCCCCATTACCACCCCTGGCTATAACAACCTTAGGGAACCAACCTTCAGCCTCTATTGCCCATCTTATTGCATGACTGCGTGCTCCTGACCACAGAAAGTCTGAGGTTCTACTCCAGTTCTTTGTTAAACAGCTTGATGTAAGACCATAAGACATAAGAGGTAAGAGCAGAATTAGGCCATTTGGCCGAGCGGGTCTGCTCCAGTATTCAATCATGGTTGATTTATTATCCCATTCTCCTGCCTTCTCCCTGTAGCTTTCAATGCCCTTACTAAACAAAGACCTATTAAATATACCCAATGACTTGGCCTCCAGAGCCATCTGTGACAATGAATTCCATAGATTTACCACCCTCTGGCTAAATAAATTCCTCCTCATCTCTGATATCATTATTATTTTGGTATTGCTCTATCTGGCCTCTTCTCATGCTGCTATTCCTAAGTCTGAGCAAATTCTTCAGCTGACAGAGGCCCACACACTAATCCACCATGAGGAAAGGAATACATGATAATTTATTCCTCTCCTGTGCTGCTCGGAGTTGGGAGTGTTATTTGTACAGTGGTGTGACCGAGAAGCATGGGTATTTTTCTAGACCCTAGTAATTGACTGACAGTATTTGTGGATGTTAAAACAGGTTCAAAAATTCTGTTCTTAAACACTGAGAACTACTCAGTGAAGTGGATTCTTTGATATTTTCAACATGCTGCAGGTGACAACTTCATAACAGTTGAAAGTGGAATTGCACATTTATTTAACTATTTGAAGAGGAGTGTGGAAAGAAGTAACAAGATCTCTCTGACACTGGTATTACAGCTTTATAAGTTACCCACAATAACATTAATTGTGTGTTTCAGGAACACCTTTCAAAGATACAGTGTGTGAGAAATGTCCTGACGGAACATTTTCAAGCGAAGCTTCAACAACTGAAGAGTGTAAGAACTGGACAGTGTAAGTACCTCAGACTCCACGGTATCCATGTTCAGAAAGTACCACCTCTTGTTGATTTTTCTCAATACCTCCTTTCCTTTTGCCCCAAACCACCTGGGAAGAGGCGACACAGTGACCATGCCAGGACCACTAGACTCAAGAACAGTTACTTCCCCCAAGCTGTCAGTCTGATCAACACCCCCCCACATTAACCCGACCCACCACTCCCCACACTACTACATACACGTCACCCAGCATCACTTTATGTATATATAATCAGTCTGTGTGTGTAACAGTTACTTGTACATTGTGTTTTGTAGGATTGCTTTTATATTTATATTTATTGTGTTTTTATTTCTTTATTATGTTCTTTAAGAACGTAAGACATAAGAGGAGAATTAGATAAGTTGGTCTATCAAGTCTGCTCTTCCAGTCAGTCATGGCTGATTTATTATCCCCTGCAACCCAATTCTCCCCAAAACCTACCACATGACCATAAGGCATTGGGGCAGAATTTATGCCTTTTTTTTCCAAGCTACTTCGAATCTGGAGTAACAATCATTTTGTTCTCCTTTCACAAACAAGAAAATCTGCAGAGGCTGGAACTCTAAGCAACACACAAAATGCTGGAGGAACTCAGCAGGCCAGGTAGCATCTATAGAAAAGAGTATACTCGATGTTTCAGACTCTTCAGCAGGACTGGAGAAAAAAAGACCTCCTTACATTTGTGCACTAAAGAATGACAATAAGCCATTTTTATTTATTTACTGAAGTACAGCGTGGAGTAGACCCTTCTGGCCCTTTGAGCTGCACTGCCCAACAATTTCCTATTTAATCCTAGCCTAATCACGGGACAACTTGTAATGACCAATGAACCTACCAACCGATACATCTTTGGACTGTGGGAAGAAACCAGAGCACTTGGAGGAAACCTCCGCAGTCACGGGAAGATCGTACAAACTCCTAACTGTCAGCTCAGGAATTGATCCCAAGTTGCCCCAACCTCAATCTTGAATCTTTCACAATCTGCCTTTCAGAAACAATTAATCATTTGCACTAATGTACCGTTAACAAGTTAGAACCTGGTTGAAAACACTCTTCTATGTTTCTCTGTGATCTGTTTCACTTTAATTAGAGGGAACTAAAGAAACTGCCTGGCCCTTTGATGTACATTTGGAAAGTATTTCCCTCCTTTTGCCTTGTCCTGGGTGGGAGATCTTTCAGTCTCATTGTCTGGATCTTCCTTTCTGTATCCCAAATGCAAGTCTCATTTCAGGAATAACTGGGAGCTTTTGCACTTAGGCAGCAACTCCCAGATGAAAAAAATTAGCAGACTCATTTAATTTGGAGAGTGTGGTGTTCCTTACAGGTCTGCAAAAGATGAGAAGTACTTTTCTTCATCCTTATGTAACCACACTACAGAAACAATGCTGATCTGTCTTTGTACTAATTGTGTTCATTCCAGTAAACCCTGTGTGGAATGTGTTTAATTGATGTTTTAGAACATAGAATAGTACAGCACATTACAGGCCCTTCAGTTTTTTTATTGTGAATTTGGTGTCTCTGATGCTCCGTGTCTGTGATGCTATTGTGAGTAAGTTTTACATTGTACTTGTCATAGACACTCAGTGGCCACTTTATTCCAGTACCTCTTTGCCTAATGACGACACCACTGAGAGTATGGTTGTGGTTTTCTGCGGCTCTATCCCATCAAGGTTGGATGTGTTGATTATTCAGCGATGCTCCCCTGCACATCACTGTAGTAAAACATGGTTAATTGAGTTTCTGTCAGCGTGAACCAGTCTGGCCTTTCTCCTCTGATCTCTCTCACAAGATGTTTTTTGCCCACAGAACTGCCACTCAGATGATTTTTTTTTGTTTTTCACACTATTCTCTGTGAACTCTAGAGACTGATTTGCATAAAAATCCCAAGAGATTGACAATTTCTGAGATGTTCAAATCACCCCGCCTGATACCAACAATCACTCCATGGTGAAAGTCACTTGGGTGACATTTCTTCATCATTCTTCCCCATTCTGAGGTTTGGTTTGAACGGCAACTGAACCTCTTGACCATGTCTGCATGCTTTTAGGTGTTCAGTTGCTGCCATATGATTGTATATATAACAGCATAATATATTACCTATTTGATTTTGACATTATATACTTTGTTTTTACTATTGCTGTTTATATGTCTTTTATGTTATCTGCTTGTTAAACTCCTCTTTCGATTTGTATATTCTTTATTTGAAAATCAATAAAAAAGATTGAAAAATGAAATGAAAGTGTGCTGACGGGCTGAATTCCAGCCTGGTATGAGAACACCAATGCCGTTGAGTGGAAAATCCTACAAAAGGTAGTGGATTCAGCCCAGTACATCACAAGTAAAACCATCCCAAGCATTCAGCACATCCACATGAATCGTCGTCACAGGAAAGCAGCATCTATCATCAAAGATCCTCACCACCCAGGCCATTCTCTTTTCTCGCTGCTGCAGGTGTACAGATGTAGTTGAAAGTTCAAAGTAAAATTTATTATCAGGGTACATATATGTCACCACATAAACCCCGAAATTCTTTTGTGGGCATACTGAGCAAATCTACAGACTGTAACTGTAACTAACTGTGAACATCAGGAACTGTAATCTGCCACTGTAGATATAAATAAATACCAATAAATAATGAGCATGACGTAACAAGATAAAAGAGTCCTTAACTGAGTGTAACTATCCTCTTCTGTCCAAGAGCCTGATGGTTGAGGGGTAGTAACTGTTGTTGAACATTGTGGTGTGAGCCCTGAGGCTCTTGTACCTTCTACCTGATGGCAGCAGCGAGAAAAGAGAATGGCCTGGGTGGTGAGGATCTTTGATGATAGATGCTGTTTTCCTGTGACGACGATTCATGTGGATGTGCTGAATGCTTGGGATGGTTTTACTTGTGATGTACTGGGCTGAATCCACTACCTTTTGTAGGATTTTCCACTCAACGGCATTGGTGTTCTCATACCAGGTCGGAATTCAGCCCGTCAGCACACTTTCATTTCATTTCATTTTTCAATCTTTTTTATTGACTTTCAAATAAAGAATATACAAATCGAAAGAGGAGTTTAACAAGCAGATAACATAAAAGACATATAAACAGCAATAGTAAAAACAGAAAGTATATAATGTCAAAATCAAATAGGTAATATATTATGCTGTTATATACACAATGGTCAAAAAGAAACTACAACTCCTCATAGCAATAGTAAAAAAAGATTGGAAATTTTATTGATAAAGAAAGAAAAACCCCACTAACTAAACTGAAACAAAAAAAAAGAGAAAGAAAAAGAAAGATTGGGCAGTCCAATTGAGGATAAACTTTAAAAAGAGAGAAAAAAAAACACATCCTTCCAGTCATCTCCGAACCTTCATGGATAAGGATTTTCTCCAGAGAATAAAGAAAAATAAATAACTAAATAAAGATGAACTAAATCATTGAAAATATTGAATAAAGGGTCGCCAGACTTGTTCAAAATCAAAGGATGTATCAAATGTCCGGCTTCTAATTTTCTCCAAACTTAGACATGACATGATGGAGGAGAGCCAATAAAAAACAGTAGGCAGGTGAGATTCTTTCCAGTGTAACAAAATAGCTCTCCTAGCCAGTAAAGTTGAAAAAGCTTATCACATGTTGAGCGGAAGCAGACACTTTGCTTGCTTCCTCTGGGAAAATCCCAAAAATTGCTGTAAGTGGATTAGGTTGAACATCCATATCTATAACTTTAGATAATATTCCAAACACATCCCTCCAAAAATTATTTAAACTTACACATGACCAAAACATATGGGTTAGAGTAGCCACTTCTGCGTTACATCTGTAACAAATAGGGCATATATTAGGAAAAATATGCACCAATTTATCTTTGGACATATGGGCCCTGTGGACTATCTTAAACTGAATTAAAATATGGCGTGCGCAGATAGATGAATTATTGACTAAATAATAAATTTTACTCCATTGATTATCTGAAAGTGAATGTTGAAGTTCTACTTCCCAGGTGCGTTGAACCCTATCATTAGGCGACATACGAGCATTCATTAACTGTTTATAAATGATAGCTATTAATCGTTTTTGAAAAGGTTTAAACTGAAAAATAACATAAGACAAATTTAAAGAGCAGGCCAAGGGGTAATTTGGTAAAAATTCACGTAAAAAATTCCTAACCTGTAAATATCTGAAAAAAATGTGTATTAGAGATATCATATTTATCCATTAACTGTGAAAAAGACATTAAACAGTCTTGTAAAAACAAATCTAAAAAAGTTTTTATTCCCTTAATTTTCCATGTTAGAAAAGCCTTATCCAAAGTTGATGGTTTAAAAAAGAAATTAGAATAAATATTACTAGAAAATAAAAAATCATTTAATCAAAAAATCTACGAAATTGAAACCAAATTTTTAAAGTATGTTTAACAATAGGGTTAAGAGCTTGTCTACCTATTCTGGAGAGCGAAAACGGAAGAGGAACTCCTAATAAAGAAGCTAACAAAAACCCCACTACTGAATTTGGTCATCTATATCATAAATCCAAACAGTAATATAACGAATATTAATTGCCCAATAATAAAATCTAAAGGTTGGTAAAGCCAGTCCTCCATCTTTTTTGATTTTTGCAATAAAAGTTTATTCACTCTAGAGCTTTTATTATTCCAAACATAAGACAAAATCAGAGAATCTATTTTATCAAAAAATGTTTTTGGAACAAAAGAGGGAACTGCTTGAAATATATATAAAAATTTCAGTAGAATAACCATTTTTATAGCATTTATTCGACCTATCAATGACATCGACATAGGTGACCATTTGGAAAGCGCTTGCTGAGTATATTCAACTAAAGGGAAGAAATTATACCTATATAGGTCTTTAAAATTTTTTGTAATTTTGATACCAAGGTAAGTAAAATGGTTTTTGGCAATATTAAAAGGTATTTAATCATAATAATCAACATAATTATTAATAGGAAATAATTCACTTTTATGTAAATTAAGTTTATATCCAGAAAAAGTACCAAATTCCATAAATATAGATAACATAGAAGGAATAGATTTCTTGGGATTTGAAATGTAAACTAATAAACCATCTGCGTATAACGAAACTTTATGTAATTTATCCCCTCTCCTAATACCCTGCACAGAATTAGAATCCCTAAGAGCAATAGCAAGTGGTTCTAAAGCCAAATTAAATAATAAAGGACTAAGAGGACAGCCCTGACAGGTATCTCTATATAATCTAAAGTAAGGAGACTTTTGATTGTTAGTTAGAACCACAGCTACTGGGGCATGATAAATCAATTTAATCTAGGAAATAAATCCTAGACCAAAATTGAACCTTTTCAAAACCTGAAATAGATAATGCCACTCCACCCTATCAAAGGCTTTCTCTGCATCCAAAGATACAATACATTCAGATTCTTTGGCTGAGGGGGAATAAATGATATTTAGTAATCTTCGAATATTAAAATGTGAGTACCTATTTTTAATAAATCCTGATTGATCGTTTGAGATAACATTAGGCAAGATACTCTCAAGCCTATTTGCTAGAATCTTAGAGAGGATTTTAAAATCTACATTCAGTAA
This sequence comes from Hemitrygon akajei, assembly GCF_048418815.1. Lineage (NCBI taxonomy): Eukaryota > Metazoa > Chordata > Chondrichthyes > Myliobatiformes > Dasyatidae > Hemitrygon > Hemitrygon akajei. The sequence goes on from NC_133152.1 coordinate 51,346,123, forward strand.
AGAAATAGGTCTATAGGATACACATTCCAGAGGGTCTTTCGTTTTTTTGGAATCAATGAAATTAGTGCTTCATAAAAAGTTTTAGGAAGTTTCCCAGAGGATGTAGAATCGGTGAACGTTTGAAGAAGAGTTGGCATAAGCATTTCATAAAAGGTCTTATAAAATTCTACTGTATAACCATCAGGTCCTGGAGCTTTACCTAATTGCATAGAGGATATAGCCTTGGCTATATTTGAGGTATGTTTAACCTTTGCAAAAATCTATTCATAGTGATATTACTATCAGAGAATTCAGATTTATAAAGATTAGAATAAAAGTCCATAAATATCTTACTAATTTCATAAGGATCTAAAGTTTCTGTTCTATCTGGTCGGCGAATCTTTAAAATCTGTCTTCTGAGCATCCCAGCCTTTAACTGACCCACTAAAAGTTTAGCAGATTTTTCCCCATGTATATAAAATAAACTTTTAGATTTAAAAATTTGCTGTTCAATGGGTAGGGTCAGAAGTAAATCATACTGTGATTGAAGTTCGACCCTTTCTTTATATAGGTCTTCAGTAGGTTTAACTGAATATGCTTTATCTATCTGTTTAATTTTATTAATAAGCACTGACAATTCCGCTTTAGTTTTCTTTCTCAAGGTTGCTGATTATGAAATTATCTGTCCCCTAAGAAAAGATTTCAAGGTGTCCCATATAACCAGATTTGACATTCCTTCAGTTGTATTAAATTCAAAAAATATAGAAATTTGCTCCTTAATAAAATTAACAAAAGCTGGATCCTGTAACAATACGGGGTTCAATCTCCACTGTGAAATTTTCAAAAATCTATCCGGAAGTTTAAGATTTAACTTTAAAGGCGCATGATCTGAAAGCGCAATGATGTCATACGCACATTCAACAACGGAATTTAACAGGCGTGTATCTAAAAAAAAGTAATCAATTCGAGAATATTTGTGATGGACGTGTGAAAAAAGAGAAATCTTTATCATTGGGATGTTTACATCTCCAAATATCGACAAGGCCATATTCTAATAAAAAAGAGTTAATACAAGCAGCTGCTTTATTAGGAAGCGACGGATTGGTTGATGACCTGTCAAACGCCGGATTTAAGCAACAATTAAAGTCACCACCCATGATCAGCTTATATTCATTGAGATTCGGTAACTCTGAAAAAAGTTTCTTAAAACAATTAGAATTATCTACATTAGGTGCGTATACACACACCAGAGCTACCTTTTGCTCGCATAATAAACCAGTAACAAATAAATATCTTCCTATCAAATCAGTAGTCGTATTAAGGTGTACAAAAGGTATTTTGGGACTAAGAAATATAGAAACGCCTCTTGTTTTACTATCCAACAGCGAGTGAAATAGAGGCTCTTTCCAGAAGTGGAAAAATCTATCCTCATCCTGTTTTCGTATATGATTTTCTTGCACAAAAATAATATCAGCATTGTGTTTTTAATTTCTTAAAAATCTTTTTACGCTCAATGGGGTGATTGGCACCGTTCCAATTCCAAGATATTAATTTTATTAACATCCATGTTTAAAATTGAGTTTAATATTATATAAAAGAAATGTTACACAAGTACAGATTAAACCAAAAGGCACGGGTACAACCAGAAGGAGTGACGCATTTATGAAAGAGAAATCCATCAAAACAACTGCCCAATCAAGAAAAGAACCTATTCTAATAGACCCTCCCCCCTCCCCCCACCCAACAGATAGAAATGAAGGAACCAATAGGCTGGTCCCATGCTAACTAATAACCTTTGACCCTGTTCTCCATCTTGCAGCTCCATATATAAAAAAAGCAAAAATCCCACAGAAAATAGCCATAATAAAAGGCACAAACAGAATTCAACTACTATAATGTTGTGTCTAACATTAATAAAAACATAATCAACAATGGCCATCTTAGAATCAGCTAAAGTAGCTTAAACACATATTCAAAAGAAGGAATAAATCCGAGCAAATAATGTTACAAACAATATTCTTTCTCTCGAAAAAGAAAAGTAAGTGAATATATATATATAACAGACCTAAAACTATAAGTATTGAAACAAATAAAAGAAATAAAAAGATTAATACACAACAGGTCCTACACAGACCACTAAAGTACAATACTATAAAGGTTCCCTACAAAACAGTTATATATGTACTAATTATTAATAAGGTAAAAAAAATTAATTCGACCACGTCCCATACCAAAGAATGATAAGATATAGCATGTACTTAACTCAAAAGCTCCATAAACAACTCATACAGCAGATACTTCAAAATTGCCTATTGAATAATCGGTGTAACTTTAATATTTTATTCAGTAGGCTTAACCTTAAGGTTTTTAATATACTCCCATCCCTCCTGAGGAGAATAGATTCTCAATGATTGAGATTTTTCAGGAAAAATTATCAGCTTTGCTGGAAAGCGAAGGGAGGGATTTAAATCTAATTTATACATTTCACTCATAACGTCTCGATATTTCTTTCTTTCGGCAAAGGTTTCGGGAGGATAATCTTCAACTATACGAATCTGTGTTGAATTAAAGAATAATTTCCGTTTCTTTCTGGCTTCTCGAAGAATAACTTCTTTAGTCGTATAATAATGCAAAGAAAGTACAACTGCTCGAGGACGTAATTCGGCTGAACGCGGAGAGAATGGAATTCTGTGAGCTCTGTCGATTAAGGGGCTAGCTTTGAGGGTCTCATTGAAAAGTGAGTACAGCATATCTGAAAAGAATTTTAACAGATCGCCAGCTTCAGTATTTTCAGGCAGTCCCAGAATACGCAGATTCCTCCAACGCCCTCTACTATCTAAACCATTCTTTTCTTCGTTTTAGATAGTTCTGAGGTAATTTCATTGATTTTCTTTTCCATTGAAGATATCTTCATTCCTTGATCTTTAATAGTTTGCTTGAATAAATCATGCTCACTCTCGATCCTGTTTGTAGTCTGCTGAAGTGTTCGAAGTTGAGAGTCCAAGTTTTTCGGAGAGTCTTAAATCGTAGAAATAGCTTTTTCGAGCTTCCTGTTTGAACCGGTCAGCTTATCAATTTTAATATTAAGCGATCCGAATTCCGACTTCATGTCTTATATTGAAGAAAATATTCCCGCTAGTGTAACAGATTCCTCCGTTTTCTTGGTTTGTTCCATTTGTTCCATTTCAGGGAAAGTCTTGCCGCTTCTCAATTCAATACCAGAACGACTTTTTTCGGCCATTGTAATTAAGTCGTAAATCCTTCAGTAGAAGTAGTAAGTCATCAAAACTAAAAGGGATCTGTTAGTGGGATATAAAATATATTAAAAGAGAGAGAGCCACTAGAAATGTGACCTACTCCATACGCTGCAAAATGGAGAATCCCCAGCACACTTTCCACCACACATAAGTTCACCAAGGTTTTTGATGACACACTGAAACTCTGCAGACTCCTGAGGAAGAAGAGGCTCTGTCATGCTTTCTTTGCAGTTGTATTTATATGAAGGTGTACCTAATAAAGTAGCCACTGAGTGTACGTATGTTTCAGTTCAGGTGATGAATGTCCACTTTAGGTATTTCTAAAAAAACCTGAAAATGAAAACATACGTATATCATACATTCTCTGCATAACTCAAGTATAATCATAGTTTACGTATAACTTTGTAAACTGAATTACAAAAAATCCTTAAGAATATTTTTACAAACATAATCTACAGCAAAAAAAAAGTGTTGAATTGTTGAGCAACACACAAAATGCTGGAGGAACTCAGCAGATCAAGCAGCATCTATGAAGGGGAATAAACAGTCGATATTTCAGGAATGAGATCCTTCATCTGGACTAGAAAGGAATGGGGCAGACATCAGAATACAAAGGTGGGAGGGAGGAGTATGATGTAAGAAGCTGGGGGATGATAGGTGGAAGAAGTAAAGGGCTGAAGGAGAAGGAATCTAATAGGAGAGGACAGTGGATCATTGAAGAAAGTGAAAGCATAGGGAACCACCTTCCCCCTCGCCTGATCTCAACTATCATTTGCTAACATGTACTCCTGCCCTCCCCAACCTTCTTCTTTTGGCTTCTGCACACTTCACTTGCAGTCTGGATGAAGGGTCTGGGCCCAAAATATCAACTGTTTATTCCCTGCCTGACCCACTGAGTTCCTGCAGCATTTTGCTCAATATTTTCAACATCTGCAGATTCATGTGCATGTGCAGATTCATAGTATCTATCGGCTGACAAAAGTTTGTTTCAGTAGATCACAGCGAGGTAGCTGCTCTGCTACTTACGAAATGCTGAGCCCGAATGAGGCTGTCTGCAAATATTTTAGCACCGGGTTCCCCACAAACATTCAGTGTGCTAGACAGGTTTAGAGGCAGTGCTCCAGGCCAGTAGCGACGGCACTTCCTGCCGGCCGCCCGAGGCCAACTGGTGATCCCCGGCGTGAGTGTATCACTGCGTTTAGGCGATTCATGACCTTGAGTGCGGTGAAGTTCAACAGTGGGCTGACAGGGAATGAGGAAAGCTGCAGCTGACTCATATTGTTTCCTCCCGGCCCAGCGGTTGGGGATCACGGAATTACACAGTGTAGTGCTGGGGGTGGGGGGGGGCGGGGGGGGAAGCTACACGCATACGCACTGGGCAGAAAGAATTGAACTAAACCCCCGCAACCCGGAAACAATCTCTCAACAGTATTTATGTATTTATTTTTCTTTTTTTTCTCGGGATCTACTGGGAAAGTCTCAAAGATTAACTAGTCGATCGCGATCGATGGGTTGGTGACCACTACTGTAGATCATTGGCTGTTGAAATTTTTTCTGATTGACTGGGATTTCAATAACAGATAATCGTAACATTTATTGTAATTAAACTTAGAGCAACTATTGCAGGTGCTTGTATGGATACATGTTTTTTTATGTCTTACCCAGATGTGAAATGGCCAAATTTAAACAGGTTAAACCAGGGAGCGCTGAAGCTGACGTGAAATGTGAAAAAGTGTCCGCGTTCAACTGGAAAGTTTTTGTTTCCGTTGTGGTCGTTATTTTGCTTGTAATTCTTGGTGGTATCGTGGCATATGTTTTGTGGAAGAAACACAAACATGAAACAGGTATGTGAATGAACTACTGTGTGCATAGAACATAGAATATTACAGCACAGTACAGGCCCTTCGGCCCATGATGTGTCGACATTTTAACCTACTCTAAGATCAATCTAACTCTTCCCTTCTACATAGCTCTTGTTTTTTGTTTCAGATTCTGATGCTGATTTACTTCTTTATTTATCACGTGTACATTGAAACATACAATGAAATACATATTTGCGTTAACAACTGACACACCCAAGGGTGTGCTGGGGGCAGCCTGCAAGTGTCAGACACATTCCAAGGCCAGTACAGCTTGCCCACCACGATCAGCACAACAGCAACATAACACACTCTACAGAGCAACACAAGCAGAAACAACTACCGAACAAAATAAGACAACAACAGCCAAACAAGCCGCTTTCCCAGCCTCCCACTCGTAATACAAACAGGCCTCCAACCCCGGGACAGGTCAGCTCCTGGTCTCCAGATCTTGGTTTGGCTCTGGTCTCTCAAACACACAGATATCAGACTCCCAATCTCCAAACTCTGGCTCAAACTCCCAGACTTGCAGACATCAGGCCTCAACCTTCAATCTCTGGCCAGGACTCACTGTCTGCTTGCTGACCTCTGGACTTCGATCTTCAGCTTCAGCCTCCAGACCACTGACCTCTTGATATCAACCCCAGGACTTGATAATCACAAGTTTGACCTTTGGGCCTCAACGGACCCAATTTCCGTGATTGTTGACTTTTGATCACAGACGTTCGGAGGTGGAGGTGGGGAGGAGAATGGTGAAGGGTTCACCAGCCCTCATAACTCCCTGCCCATACATGCTTCCAACTTGAAATCTAGCAACTTGGGTATTAGTACCTGTCGAACCTGATCTGACCCAACCTCTGGATCACTGACTTTTGACCATAGAGAGTTCCAACCTAAACTCGGAAAACTGGCTCATACCCCTGACTCTTCATTCTCCCTCATCCCTACTGAACCTCTAAATCCCGACGCTATCTCCAAGCTATCTACAAACCCATCCTCTGCTGAAATCCTCAGTCACCTCTCTGCTACTTAAACAACTCTGTTCCACCGCCCTACTTGCTGATTACCAGTAGCTCCTGCTACAAGTGCTCTTCAGCTTTTAAATATTAGTACAGTATTCATTTTCCAAGTCCTTCCCTGGCCTTGGACAACTGCTATTCCTTCCCTTCAACCTTATACAATCTTGCAATCTCAAAATTCCTGATCATCTCTGAACTTAGCATCCACCAGTCCTCTAATCTCTGGAATTTCCCCCTGGAATCTTTCTTTCTTTGACGTTCACCAACAGATTTACCTCTGTGATCCTGCTGATATATGTGATTTATTATTACAAATATCAGTGCCATAGTTTGTCACTGATTCTATTGTATTTCTTTGTTCCACTGTGAATGACTGCAAGAAAATGAATCTCAGGTTAGTATAGATGTACTATGATAATAAATTTACTTTGAACTCACTGTCTTAATTTGCCAGTATTTTTGTCAACACTCTTATTAAATTCTTCAGAATATCATTCCCAGTACATTCATTGGGATAGCATTCCTGCTCTGATTCATCAGCCTTTAATTTTGATTCATATGGAGAAAAGGAGTAGGATGAGATGGAAATGTTGTGCACAAGCCCCATACCAAGAAGAACATGGAAAGAGTCCATGAAGGTGAACACCCATCAATCTTAACAGCACTGGCTGTTTAGGCCTGTTGGGCCCTGCTACTCTGGTTCTGCGTTCAGACTTCAAACATTGCAGACTGTGGAAACCTCACAAATATTTTGTATAACACAGTAGTAATGTGATCAGAACATAGCTGTCCATTTTTAAATGGGTCCCATTGGGCAGTGGTAGAATCATCCATCAAACTGATATGAGCCAAACATAACCGTTGTGATGGCAACCGTTGGTGAGGTCACTTTGGTAAAACAACCTCCCACACACCATTCTTGTAGATTGACACTAGAATATGATTTGCGACTTAAACTCCCATTAATTTCTTTTAAAAATATGGCAAAACAAAGTAGAAATATGATAAATCAATTTGAATTTACTTAAATCTTATATCCGTCCCACAATATGAGGGAGTAAAAATCATTGTGTAATGACTGTTGCAATGTACAGACATGAATTTATAAGTCTAATGGCTGGTAGAATGAAGCTGTCCCGTAACCTGTTGGCCCTGGCTTTAATGCTGCAGTAGTGTTTGTCAGATGGAAGCAGCTGAAACAGTCTATGGTTGGGGTGACTGGTGTCCCCAATGAGATTCCCAGCCTTCTTTACGTAACCTGCTGCTGTAAATGTCCTCAGTGGAGGGAAGTTTGCACCCATAGATGCGCTGGGCTGTCCGTACCACTCTCTGCAGTGCCCAGCGATCGAGGTTGGTGCAGTTCCCGTACCTGGTGGTGATACAGCCAGTCAGGATACTCTCAATGGTGCCCCTGTAGAAGGTCTTGAGGATTTGGTTACCCATGCCGAACTTCTTCGTTCATCTGAGGTGAAAGAGACGCTATTGTGCTTTTTTTTTGCCACACAGCAGTGTGTACAGTCCAGGTGAGATCTTCAGTGATGTGTATCCCGAGGAACTTGAAACTACTCACTCTCTCAACTATAGTCCCATTGATGTTGATCAGGGCGAGCCTGTTTCCGTTCCTCCTGTAATCCACGATCAGCTATTTTGTTCTTTGGACATTGAGGGACAGGTTGTTATCTTGGCACCATTGTGTCAGGGTGTTATCCTCTCCTCTGTTGGCTGTCTCATCACTACTAGAAATAATTTCACTGTACTTCTTGTGTTTTTGTTTTTGATAGGTAACCAGACCATTCAAAGCCCCAGGGTAAGTACATAATATCTCTCCAATATTTAAAAGGCACATGTATTAAATTATAATAACTGCAGAATTAAAATTGAAATCATAATGTAAACAGACTGCAATTTAATTCAACTAATGTCCTGTTATGTTTTCCATGCACATTATTTTTATCTTGAAACAATGCATAATCTCACCAGTTGCAAAGCATGTTTAACGGTAATATCAGCTGATGGCATCTGAAGCGTTAAGTGTTTAAGTACAGAATTTACTAATAAGGCCTTGAGACTAAGGGAAGAATTAGGCCATTCAGCCCATTGAGTCTGCTTCACTATTCACCATGGTTGACTTATTTTCCATCTCATTGGATGATTGTGAGTAGTTTTGGTCCGCAAATCTCAGAAAACATCCAGGAATGTAAGGGTTAAAATGTGAGGCTAATTTGATGACTCTAGTCCTGTGCTTATTGGGGTTTAGAAGAATGAGGGGAGATCTCATTGAAGCCTACTAAATATTGAAAGGCCCAGGTATAGTGGATGTGGAGAGGATATTTCCTATACTGTAATTGGGGAGTCTAAGACCAGAGGGCATAGCCTCAGAACAGTGGGACATCCCTTTAACAGAGATGAGGAGAAATTTCTTTAGCCAGACGGTAATCTGTAGAGGCAAGTCATTGGGGATATTTAAAATGAAGGTTGATAGGTTCTTGATTAGTAAGGACGTCAAATGTTATAGAGAGAAGGCAGGAGAAAGGGGCTAAGAGGGAAAATAAATAGCCATGATCAAAGGCTTGATGGATATAGGAAATTCTGTTCCTGTGTCCTATGGTGTTATAGAAACTAGTTGAGATGATGTATTGTGTCTGTTGTGGAGGGGAGGAGTAATAACATGGTGTAATGTTGGGGAGTCAGTGCTGCACAGTGTGGTTGGCAGAACCAGGGATGATGAGGAAGAGTATGGATGATAAGACAGGATGCTTTCAGGTAAGCTGTCACTGGTGATATTGATTGATAGATATTTCTATTTTGGGCTGGTGACCCAGATAAACATGATGAGAATGTGGAATGTGGGACAACATTGGGAGTCTAATGTGAAGATGGAGAGTGACGTGGAAGGTGATTTGAGAATATCATGGAAGTTGTTTCGACTGTCAGTTGCTTCAGGAGGGTTTGTCTCTACTAATGGAGCAATAATAAATATCACAGTAATAGAGACTGATTTAACGATTATATCCATGAAGGAACATTTTTCATAATTCAGCTGACGGAGGAAGGCAGAGATGTTACCAGCCGATGAATCTGCAGGTGACCAAAGGTGAAATGATGAGAGTTCTCCCCACTTTGGGAATCACAGAGTCCTTGTGCCATTTATGATAATGATGAGAGTCAGTGTAGGACATCATAAGGGAAATACCATGTGTACATTCATTCTCATAGACAGAGTGACAAAACAGTGACAAATCAAATAACACTTACAAAATGTGATTTTCTAAACTGGTGATTACAATAATTTGTTTACCTCTGCAGAATCACAATGGAGATGGAAAGGTGATGCAGCCTCTCACAGGTGAGGAAAATACTCTCAGAGACGAGGAAAGAGCAGAGTAAAGTGGGGGAAGTAAGTACATTCAAGTGACCTCTCATATTTTTCACACAGCCAATTTGGTATCTTTTGCAGTTTTATATTGTATCTGGCTCACGTCAGCTTGCAGTGGCTGCAGTATGTCTGTGTCTTAACTGAAATGTTCACATACAGGCAGGTAATTTTTGACCAACCGGTCTACTGGAGAAGGAAATGCTAAGAACATTACTCAGCTTAAACCTTTTCTCTATGTCAGGTTCCCTCCTTGTTGAAAGCTGAATAATTCATCCCAATAGCAATGCGGTTTTGAGAGGACTAGAATGCAAGAGCAAGGACGTGATGCTGAGAATTTATAAGGCATTGATCAGACTGCACTTTCTCTCAATCTTAAAAATACCCAAGAAATCTGCCTCCGTAGAGTTCCATAGATCAGTGGTCCCCAACCACTGGGCCGCAAAACGTGTGCTACCGGGCCGTGAGGAAATGATATGATTTGGCAAAATGAAATGATATGAGTCAGCTGCATCTTTCCTCATTCCCTGTCACACCCACTGTTGAACTTGAACGCACACAAGGTCATCAGTTGCCTAAACGCAGTGATACCCTAGCGCCAGGGATCAGTGGTTGGCCTTGGGTAACCGGCCGCCTCGTCGCGCTGGCGAGAAGTGCCGTTGCTACTGGCCTGGAGCGCGGACAGATGGGCGCCGCCTCTAAACCTGTTTAGCACACCGAATGTTCGTGGGAAACCTGGTGCTAAAATATTTGCAGATGACCTAATTCGGGCTCAGAGTTTCGTAAGTAGCAGAAAAGCTACCTCACTGCGATCTACTGAAAGTCATCCCTTGAGCCAAACTTTTGTCGGCCGATAGATGCTACCGACATCTGGGAGGGGGGGTGCACGGGCGCGCGTGCCCTGTCGCACTCTCGCTCGCTCGGTCACTCTCTCCAGACTGCGACCGCTGCGGCCCCGGCACGGGGACCTCCGACCCTTACCTTGTCCTCTCACCCCACCCACGACCAGCCGCACCTGGCCAAGGCGTCTGACGGCAGGCAGGCGGGAAGCTGGAGTTTGGGCCCGGAGGCTGTCTAATGAAGCAATGAAGCCCTCAAAACTGCTTCAATACCTTGAGTCCAAGCACCCTGCACTTAAAGCAAACCCATTGAGTTTTTTGAGCGGAAAAAATGTGAGTAAGTGGGACAGAAGCAATGCTGAGACCCACGAAAACTAAATTGCGGAATAGACTGGACATAAGGAACCCCCCCTTTGAGTATCGCTCTCTCCCATCACCCCTCGATGGGACCGTCTTGTTGCAGGGAAACAAGCCCAGGGCTCCCACTGATTCAGCAATACAGTATTGGTGTGTTGCAATGATTTTATATGTTCAAACGAGGAAAATATGCGCTGTGTGTTTAATATCCAAACGTTACCTAAAATGTTATGAACCCTTTTGCCCTGCAACTTACCTCCCGTATGTTTTTAATTCTTTGCATATTTGGCTACTGTACGTTCACAAATTTTTCTCCAACTCCCTAATATGTATTGTGAGCATTTGTGGTTCCATCTCTAACCCTTTTGGGACTCCTAAGGCCACAGGACTTATGACTAAACCATAACACCTTGTCAAATGCCTCCTGCAAATTCCAACTACAACTCATCTTCTGACTTTGCTCCACTTGTCTCTGGTTGAGAATTTTTTCAAATTCCTAGATGAATTCTTATGTCAGTGGTGGACACTCTTTTGGAGAGGGTTCTTGGGGACAGGATTTAAGAGCATTTGGGAACAAATAGACTTATTAGGGATTGTCAGCGTGGCTTTCTGAGGGCCAGCTCATGCCTCACAAGCCTGACTGAGATTTTGAGGAAGTAACAAAACAAATTGATGAAGGTAGAGCACTGTTGTGGACTTTTAGTAATGCTTTAGACAAGATTCTCCATGTTAGGCTCATCCAGATAGCCATGAGACATGGGATTCATGGAAACTTGGCTGCATGGATTCAGAATTGGCATGTCCACAGAAGGCAGAGAGTTGTAGTAGATGGAATGTATTCTGCCCAGTGGTTGGTGACTAGCATTGTTGTGCAGAGATTCCCTACAATTTGTGTTTTTATAAATGACTTGGGTAAGAAAGAGGAGAAGTGAATTAGTTTGCAGATGACATGAAGGCTGGAGGTGTTCTGGATGGTATCAAAGGTTGATGTAGGTTATAAAGGGATGTGAAGTTGGGTGGAGAAGTGCCGGATGAAGTTCAATCAAGGGAAGTATGAAATGATACATTTTGGAAAATTGAACTTGAAGGCATTCCTTCTTCTTATTGGGCCGTTAGTTCCCAGTAGAGCATAGACCGTGAAAACCCTCCCTTGGAATTCATCAATGTTTCTGTAATCTATTGTATTCACTGTATAGGTAGCTTCACCCTGTTGGCCAGCCTTACCCATTTCCAACTCTCACAATGGGTTGGACTTTCAGAGGCTACTTGAAGACACAGTACAAGGTTATTGACAGGGTTCTTAGCAGTGTGGAGGAACAGAGGGATCTTGGGGTCCAGATCCATAGATCCCTCGAAGTTGTAGCTCAGGTTGATAGGTTGATTAAGAAGTCCTGTGGTATGCTGGCTTTCAGTGGTAGGGAGATTGAGTTCAAGAGCCACAAGATAATGTTGCAGCTCTCTAAAACTGGTTCAAACACACTTGAAGTATTGTGTTCAGTTCTGATTGTCTCATTATAGGGAAGGTGTGGAAGCTTTACAGAGGGTGCCAAGGAGGTTGACACTATTTCCCTTCAAGGAGCCTTGCTGAATTTGCTTGTTTAAATTATGATGTTTCTACTGTGCTGCTATTTCATCCTTAATTAAGTCATTTTGACCATTATTTGCAAAACCAGTTTGTCTCCCTTTCTGTTGACAGTCCTTTGGTTCTTCTTCAGAACTTAAGGATTTGTGGGAGATCTATAAACAGCGCATCCACTATACAATGGCCACAACTTTTCGGACCGAGGATACAGGCCATCAGGGTCTTGTCTGTGTGCTCAATAGTTTCATCATGTAAAATCTGTTTAATTCCTTTGCTGTTTCTTCACTGCCCATCATTGTTTTTTTGGGTCTCATTTTCTAACTACTGTCTGTTCACTTAAACCAGTCTTTCTTTTGTATACCTTTGCGATATACCTTTGAGGAATATGAAATATATTCCTCAATAATTTGCCCTCAGTTTATTTTTTATTGCCAATGTCATCATTCAGATTCAGTTTATTGTCATTTAGAAACCACAAATGCAATGCAGTTAAAAAATGAGACAACGTTCCTCCAGAATGATATCACAAAAGCATATGACAAAACAGACTACACCAGAAAATCCACATAATGATTGACAATCCCCAATCCAGAGTCCGGAGAGGCTGCTGCGTATTAATATTGCGCTACTGTTTTAGCGCGTTCCCCGGAAAGGAGCTCCAAATCCACCGGACAAACAAGACCAAAAACTAAAGCTACAAGACCTGCACAAAACCACATAGTTACAACAGTGCAAACAATAGCATAATTGATTAAAAAAAACAGACCATGGGCACAGTAAAAATAGTCCAAAGATGTTAAGGGACTATAAGTTCAAAAGAAATCACCACACAGTTTCTTTGCTGGATTCTGCATTTATCCCAATCTTCAGGTCTACCTATAATTTTTGCTTCCTTGTGTGTTTCTTCCTCCAACTTAATATTCTCCTGAACATTGTTGGCCAGTCATATTCCAATTAGCTCTTCCTTAGAATCTGTCCTCCTTATTGGGAACAGCGTAATGTGTATGTTATGCATCAGCTCAATATTATCAACATGCACAAAATTCATGGGACAACGGGAGAAAGGATTGTCCAAAGCTGTGCAGATTGAAGTCCATCGGAGTCAACATTGGTGAATGTAATTGGCCTTCACTAGACTAATAAAACAGAAAATGTTGGAAAACTCTGCTGGTGAACAATATCTGTGTAAAGAGAGACAGTTAATGTGTTAATGAGAAACTGTGAACACTTCATCAACATGTTAATACGCTCAAAATGCCGGGAACTCAGCAGGTCCGCCACCATATATGGAAATGAATAAACCCAGGATACAATCGCCACTCAAAATGTTGACAGTTTATTCATTTACATAGATGCTCCCTGACCTGGTGAAATCCTCTAGTATTTTGTGTGTGTTTCTCTGGATTTCCAGCATCTGCAGAATCTCGTGTGTTACCAACATGTTAACCCTGTATCCATGGATGCTGCTATCTGCCAAGTGCTTCTCGCAATTTGTGCTTTTGTTTCTAGATATTCAGCATCTGCATTTTGTTTTATTTTGGACATTATGTTTATTTAAAGCTTCAGATATGAATCCACAGTTTGACATTACTTTTTCAGAATATTCGCAGTATCTGACATATGACATTTATTTGCAGATTTTCAGAAATAACCTGAAATGGACTATAATTCCGATCCAACCTCCAATACGGCTCAAATCTTTCATTCTTTGTGAAAAATCCTGAATTCACATAATAGACACAATCCATTGTGCACCAAACTTGGAATTGTAAATAATTAGCTTCACCAGTCACAAATGTCTAAGCATTCATGTGAACCAAGAACATTTATTTTAAGTGAATGTCGGGAAAAATTTCGATGGACATGTAAAAAGGAAGGAGATGGTTTTGATGTTTCTTGGTACATGTGACAACTAAAGCTAATAACTGTCAGGGTCCTGAAGAAATACCGGTTTAATACCACCCAAAAACCCCCAGGGAAGCTCAAATCACAGTTTATGCACATCAAAGATGATCTGGGACTCAGGACAATTGCCGTTTGCAGGATTCCTTGTGAATGTGGAGCAACGTATATTGGCCAGACGGGACACATGGTGGAAACCCACATCAACGAGCATAGAAGGTGCATCCGTTTGGGTTATCTGGAGAAATTGGCGGTAGCAGATCATTATATTCACTATGGCCATAAGACTGAGTTAGACACAAAATTACTATGCCATGCCAATGGCTTTTGGGATGACCTGGTGAGAGAAGCCATTGAGATAAAGCTAGAGGAAAAGAATTTCAGCAAAGACAAATGTCTCCCTCAAAGTAAGAACTGGAATTTGATTGTAAGCAGGGTGGGACAGCAGAAAACTGATTGGATGAGGACTAACCAATCAGGAAAGGAATACAGGTTGTTAGAAGCCTGCGGTCGTACTGTGAGTGTTACTTTAAGAGCAGCTGAGTGAGCTGGGACTATGACGTCAGTCACAGGCTGCTGCGGACGTGGAACCTGTGGAATACTCCGTATTTACCTTTTCTCTACATTACAGCGTGGATTACAAATACAGTCAGCCCTCCTTATCCGTGGGGGATTGGCTCCAGGACCCCCTGCGGATACCAAAATTTGCAGATGCTCAAGTCCTTTATTTAACATGGATTAGTGTGGTGGTCTTTAGGACCCAGCAGAACCCCGGACTTTATTTCACATTTCTCCGTGCGGTGGACATTAGGACCTGGCAGTGAAGTTCTGAATCCGCAGTGTTTCTGTTCACGAAAATAATCATTATCGCGATTGAAAATAAGATGAAAGTAATAAAGCGATCGGGAAGAGGCGATACGCCATCATTCATTGGAAAAGCGTTAGGCTACAGTTGGTCAACAATCGGAGTAATTTTAATGGAGAATGTGAAAGGCCCTGCCCCGATGAAAGCTACAATTATTACTAAGCAACACAGTGGTTAAATTATTGAAATACGTATGTTTCTTAAGTGTTTTATATGCACAGAAAGGTAAAATATGTACTATATACTAAGAAAAAATGTTTGACTAACTGATGCTAAATAATACCAGATGTACCTGTTTTGATTTCAAATCCGACTTAAAGACTGACTCAGTAATGGAACTCATTCATAGCCCGGGGACTGCCTGTACTTTTAAGTCATTTCTAGATTATAATACCTAATACTATGTAAATAGTTGCTATACTGTATTTTTTTGGGAATAATGACAAGAAAAAAATAATCTGTATATGCTCAAGCAATGAGTGCTGGAGAGAGAACTTCAGGGTTTTCCCGATCCACGGTTGGTTGAATCCGCGCATACAGAATCTGTGGATAAGGAGGGCCGACTGTATCTCTCTCCCATCGTTTATTACGTGGATCACTGAACTTTTCTACTTTACCATTTTAAGACTTCCTGAGCTTGATGGTTATACATACGCTATTAAATTTTGTTTATCTCGTTTAAGTTTCTATATACTATGTATATACTACTAAAGGTAGTGGTTTTAACATTAAAACCTGACTCAGTGTATAATCTATTGCTGCTGGTCTAGACGTATTGCAAGGTCTAGACGTACACAGGCATAATTCCTGATGAAGATCGCAGAGTTTCATCAGTTATAATTGAACCCCGTACCTGGCTAGAAGCCCGAGAAGAGTTTATTCGTGACATTGTAGTTATTGAAAGTGTATTGATTCACCAGCTGTCTATATTTGTATGTATGATTACAAAAACTCAATATGCTTTGAGTTCACCACAGAATGTCTCTCTGGTGTTTCCCGCTCCATGTCCCTTCCCTTCCCCTTTTCCCAACCGTAACTCCCCTCTCCCCGCTCCCTTCCCACTCAGTCCACAGCAGAGACCCACATCAGAATCAGGTTTATCATATGTCAAGAATTTTTTTTTGCAGCAGTACAGTGCAATACATGAAATTATTACAGTGCCATGCAAAAGTCTTAGGCACTCTATATACATGTGCTTAAGAATTTTTTTATAGTACTGTACATTCACATTGCTTCTTTGAAGGGAGTCCTCCCCTCCTGAATCTGAGATTAGCACTTGGAAAGAAAAAAGTTAAATTTGATTCCTCCTTGGTCAATTCTCAAATGTGCAATACAAAATGGGTGTTTGTAAGACAAAATGGTGTTAGTTTAGAATGTGGGAATGTTTTGAGAAAGTACAAGGAACCAGCCCACAGCAGTATTTGCAGAATTTAGTGTGAGCACTAGTCTGTAACACATTATCCCAGTAGATAATGGTGGAAAATATGTTTGTCTGGGAAGGGGGAGAAGATTCTGCAGGTGTAAATATGATCTGGCACTTCCCCATGCATTAGAGTAAGGGATCTTGAAGGATATAAAAAGGGGCAATTTTGTTGTGCTAGTGGGAATCTTAAGATGGGTTGTGACTTATTCGAAGAGCTGGATATAGAGACAAGGACAACAAGAGGGAGACAAAAGTCATTGGACACTTGTAGTGCTTTCTATCACTACGTTGTGTGGTTTGGATCAGTGATTGATTTTGTCTTTTTTACTACTTTATTAATCATTAATAATTGCCAATAGGTAAACTTTTTAATACATTGTTCATGACATGACATAGAAGCTCTTTTTTACAAAATAACAAAGGCTGAAAATGTAGCACAAATTTATTTTATGATATAAACATAGATAATATGTAACATTGAGCATTGAACCATTGTGTAGAATAGATGCTATGAAATGGAAGATTAATGTAGGATGCCATCAACAGGAAGGAAAATTAAATTCAAATTACACTGGACAACGTAGATATTGCTTCCTCAGTACTTTATCATGTTTCTTTTGGATTTTGGGCTGCTGATAATGAAAATCACAAAGTTTCCCTATCATGCACCATTTTCTTAAAAATCGACTATATTTATCATTTCAATTCATAAGTCGTCAGAATAACTGATGCCAACAGTAAGGAAGGCATTATTTGTTGGTCCACAAATTAAACAGGTCACCAATGACAGGCAATTTGAAGAATGGCTAGTGGGACTGGAGAAAATCGCCAGGAATGCATTCAAGCATGTTGAAAATTTCCTTGGCCACTACAGAGCACCAGACTGTGCAACTGGCTGACAACATGCTTCAAGCACACAAAACCATGAGTGTAACATGTCACTCAATTCGTTTTTGCATTGGCATTTAGACTTCTTCCTTGCAAATCTTGTTCCGGTCAGTAATGAGCATGGGGGAAGGGTTTCACCGGGACATTGCAGTCATGGGGGATAAACAGTATCAGGGCAACTGGACTCCATCAATGTTGGCTGATTATTGTTGGACACTTCAGCAAGAAACTTCAGACACTGTGTACCAATGCAAATAGTCAATAAAATGTTTTTAGCCGAGTCGAACTATTGCAAAATGTCAACACCGCTGCGATAAAACACATTATATTCAATAAATGCTAGTTTCTTGTTTAGCCAAATTCCTACATGATACAAGTAATCTGAAATTATATTTGTTTTCAGCTTCAAGCGGTCAATCATAAACAAAATAACAATTCTGAAGAAGTAACACTTCCAAAAAGATTTGTTGTCCAAGTATAAACGGAGAGGGCCTCCAAGAAAACAATGTGCTTCAAGCATACAAAGAGTGCTTGGTTACACGAAGCAAATGCTTTGATAGCATCAGTTAACACTTAACGCCACATTTCACTTTCTGTTTTGATGTGAATTGCTCTGCAACTTTCTGCAGTTTTATTCCATTTAGATAATGCTCTTTTATTTTGTTCCACCTTCCAAAATGAACAAGTTCACTTTTCCTAATTATACTGCCTTTCACAATTTATCTATAAACTCTTACTACCCTTATTGCATGTGATTCCTTAATTAATCCAATCTAATGAATAAAGACTTTTTAATATCAACCAGGTTCAGTCTCAGAGAGCCTCATTTCAGCCGTCACAGCACGTGATCGCAGGGGAAAGAACCAGGAGAAGAGGCACATTTGGTGGAGATTGAAGAGTGAATCAGGGAGTCAGAGAGTAAACAGCCCCTTTGGAATTCTGAAAGAGGAGATGAAGATGTATCTGATGGTTACAACATGTGGAAAGTGGTGGGATTACAGACCATTATCCATTGAATGTAAAGGGTAGGGATTTATCGGCAGTACTTCTGATGGGCCGGCCTTAAGCAGAAGTCACCCACAGACTGATCAGTGGACCTGAAACCCGGACTGAATGTTTTAATCTCTGGAAATAGGGTTAGTTGTGTTATTTCATTGTATGTTGACTGTACTTCTTCCTATTGACTGCTGGATATTGTTTCTACATTCACTCAGCTTAGTCTCTTCAAAACTTCAGTGACTGGATTCTAGTTCATTTGTTTTCATTTTTAAAATCTTTTTATTGATACATAATCTACAGCTATAAAATGATACAGAACCTCAACAGATTAATATATATACAATTAATAAAGCTGATTGTAATTAATAAAAATGGGGAAAAAATTTATATGTAGAAAAAAGAAGGAAAAAAAGAACCCCATCTAACTAGGAATAAAAAACCCACTGACTACAAAAAAAAGGGGGGAAAACCATTAGGAATCAACCCCCCAGAGCAATACGTTTGACCATCATCTAAATATATTAAGAAAAAGAGTCATCAACCGCCAATTCATATCTATAAAAAAAATTGGAAGGAAAACATATAGCATCATTCAAATTAAATGATAATATTTGGCAAAAAAGCCCCATCTTCTCTCAAAATTTAATCGGGGATCAAAAGTTCTACTTCTAATTTTTTCCAAACTGAGACATAACATTACTTGAGAAAACCTTTCAATTAATGTAGGGGAAGAGATATCTTTCCATTTTAATAAAATAGCCCTTCTTGCCAATAGTGTAACAAATGCAATTACATGTTGATCTGAAGATGAAATACCCTGAATATGATGCGGAACTATTCCAAATAGAACAGTCAATCTATTAGGTTGTAAATTAATTTTCATAGCTTTAGAAATTGTAGAAAATAAAGATTTCCAAAACGATTTTAATGAAGACCATGACCAGAACATATGTGACAAAGTAGCTACTTCAGTTTTACATCTATCACAGTAGTTGTCTATACTAGGAAACATTTTAGATCTCTCCTTTGTTAAATAATAACGGTGAACAATTTTAAATTGAATTAAACAGTGGTGGGCACATATAACTTAGATCAAAATTTTTCCCCATTCTGATGTTTGGTCTGAAGAACAATTAACTTCATGACTACGTCTGCATGCTTTAACGCACTGAGTCAAAGCCACGATTGTCTGATTAGATAGTTGCATCAATGAGCAGGTGTACAGTACCTAATAAAGTGGCTAAGTGGATAGCTGCATACAGTTGCAAGAAGATGTTTGTGAACACTGCAATTACCTGGCTTTCTGCATTAATTACTCATAAAATGTGATCTGATCTTAATTTAAATGACAATAAAATCTGCCTAAACTAATAATACTCAAACGATTCTACATCTTCTCGTCATACTGAGTACATCATTTAAACAATGACAGTCTAGGTTCAGAAAAGTATGTGATCTCTGGGGTAATGCCTTCTACAAAGCTATTTGGAGTCAGTTGTTCCAATCAATGAGATGAGATTGGAGGTGTGGGCTGTAGAGGTAACCTGCCCTTTAAAAAAAAGACACACCAAGTCAGGTTACTGGCAGATGCTGGACTTCTCAAGAAAGATTTCTTTATATGCACCATGCCTCACTCAAAACAACCTTCAGAGGACCTTAGAAGAAGTATTGTAGAGATGCATGAAGCTGGAAAAGGCTACAAAAGCATTTGTAAAATTGTCATCAGTCCACAGTAAGAGAAATTGTCTCCAAATGGAGGAATTTCAGTACTGTTGCTACTCTCCCTAGGAGTGGACGTCCTGCAAAGATCACAAGAGCACAATGTGCAATGGTGAAGGAAGTTAAACAGAATCCATGGGTAACAGCAATAGATCTGCAGAAATCTCTACAACTTGCTAAACTCTCTGTTCATATGTCCACTATGAGAAAAACACTGAACAAGAACAGTGTTCATGGAAGGACATCATGGAGGAAACCACTGCTCTCCAAAAACAAAATTGCTGCACATCTCAAGTTTGCAAAGACCACCTTGATGCTCCACAATGCTTCTGGGTCAATATTCTGTGGACAGATGAGACAAAAGTTGAACTCTTTGGCAGAAATGCACACTGTTATGTTTGGTGGAAACTCATTTGCTGCTCCAGGTTGACAAATACAGTGCTGTGCAAAAGTCTCAGGCACCCGAGCTATATAGTATGCATGCCTAAAACAATTGCAGAGTACTGTAGATACTAGATGGATAGCTACTGATAGACGGTGAATGAGATGGTGTGAACAAGGTCCAGTCACTGAAGCTTTGATGAGACTAAGCTTAGTGAATGTGGAAACGATACCCAGCAGTCAATACTGTCCACAATGTTGGACAAAAAATATGACCTTAGTTAATGAAGATTGGCTTCGAGTTTTGAAAAACATAAATTCAGTGCGTTAAAGCATGCAGACGTAGTCATGAAGTTAATTGTTCTTCAGACCAAACATCAGAATGGGGAAAAATTTTGATCTGAGTGACTTTGACGATGGAATGAATGTTAGTACCAGATGTGATCTGAATATCTCAGAAACTGATCTTCTAGGGTTTCACACACAACAGTCTTTATGAGTTTACAGAGACTGGTGCAGAAGCAAAAATCACCCAGTGAGTGGCATTTCGGTGAGTGAAAACACCTTGTTAATGAGAGAAATGAGAGGAGAAACATCAGACTGGTCCAAGCTGACGGGAAGGTGGGAGTAACTCAAACAACCGCCTGTTATAACAGTGAATTGCAAAAGGGCATCTCTGAAAATATACCACGTCAAAGTAGTTGGGCGACAGCAGCAGAAGATCACAGACATACATTCAGTGCCCCCTTTATTGCCAGATACAGGAGGTATCTAATAAAATGACCACTGAGAGTCTGTTGCTTTCCATCCAGCTAGCTGTCTATGTAGCTATTTTTATAGTTACTTACACTAATATTTCATGTCTTCTACTTTTGCCACAAAACAAAGAATTTCACAACGGGTGTTAGTGGTAATGAGCCTGATTCCGATTCGGAAGTCTGGTCCCTCCATCGTTCCCTTGTCCATGTGTCCCATCCCACTATTCTTCCTCCTGCCACTTATCCCAGAAAGCGGCCAAAGTGTTCCTCCTGCTCATTCGCCTTCTCCCCCACCTCCATTCGAGCACCAAACAGTCATTCCAGGTGAAGCAACACTTCACCGATGAAACTGCTGGGATCATCTATTGTGTCTAGTGTTCCCAATGCGGCCTCCTCTACATTGGTGAGACCCGATTGGGGGCCCGTTTTGTTGAACACCTCTGCTCCATCCACCATAAGCAGAATTTCCGGGTGGCCAACCGGTTCAGTTCCTATTCCCATTCCTGTTCACTGACTCCTCATTTACTACAGTGAGGCCACTGTGATGATAGGGGAGCAACACCTCATATTCCATCCTTCTTGCCTCCAACCTGATGGAATGAACATCGATTTCTTTCTCTGGTAAAATGATTTTCTCCCCCCCCCCTTCTTCTATTCCCCACTCTGGCCTCTTATCAGCTGCCCATCACTTCTCCATGGTGTCCCTTTCTCACATGGTCCACTTTTTCCTTTCAGATTCTCTCTTTCTCAGTCATTTGCCTTTCCCACCTACCTGGCTTCACTCATCACTTTCTAGCTAGTCCTCCATCACCCTTTCCCACCATTTTATTCCAGCATCTTCCCCCTTCCTTTCAAGTCCTGCTGAAGGGTCTTGGTCCAAAAAAGTCGACTGTTTATTGATTTCCCTTTCAGATTATTTGTGAAGCAATACCACCGCCATCCAGGAGGGGGCGCAGGTGTCCATGGGAAAGATTCACATGTGAACTGTACTTTCATTACAATGCTAAACCCAGTCTGTGTTTTCTGCATTTAATGAAGTTTTGGTGTTGTTCATTTTTAATCTGTCACAGATGATGGATGCTGCGTGATGTGTTGCCCGGTTACAAATCTGCACTGCAAAATATCAGACAGTGCACCATATGCAATTAAATGACTTAACTTTATAAATCTCGATCTGGATAGAGGGTTAGTAAAGAAAATAAAAAGTAAAAGGGCCCATTTTAAGGAAGAAGTCAATTGCGCATCGTTGGAGCTCACTGTTCAGTCATTTTTTCCCGTCGACCTCCAAGCATAGCCGGCACTCGGACCCTCGCTCCTCAGTCCACTGCGTCCGGTGGTCTTCCGACTCTCTCCGTTCGCGTCCTCTCTCTCCATCACTCCCTGACGAAAGACAGCGGAAATCTCTCTTCCAGACTCACAAGAAAGAACAACATTTCTCCCATTGGATAACATACATTCCATAGCCCCGTTATCTCTAGTCATAACCCAAACATTGCTGCTACAGAGAAACCATCACATTAGCAGTGAAACATTACATAGAAGCCATTACGTTAGCCTTAAGCAGTGAAACCTTACAGTGTGTTATAATTCAATGAAAGAAAATTCACTGACTGGCTCTGTAAATATTGTGGCTTTCAGGGCATCATAGAGGCTGGGTATTCCATGACACCATCTCCAGGACACAGTCCAAGAGTGTGATGGAATACAATCCACCTGCCTAGTCGAGTGCTGTTCCAACAACACTCAACACTCAACACCAGTCGGGGAAATCGCCTCTGTTTCATTGGCATCTCACCACCAAATTATAAGTTTATTCACCCTATTTCTGATACATTACTCCTGCAATATGTTGCATCAATATGATGTATTTCAACAACTTGGTATGTCTTCTTTGACAAGGTCACGCTTATTTTTAACCATCGCAGAGCCAACTAATCAGCCGGTCATGCCGATGCCATCCGTGTTAAAAGCTCCTAATACTGACTTCTGAACTGTTGCATTGATCTCACATATCCCAGACGTCAGCTACCATGGTAGGATTTGATTACAGGGCTCTACAAATCTGTCAATCCAGTAATCTAATTATGACCTTAACAAGGATGAATGAGGCTGAAAGTAGTTAACTAGTCTCAGTGAAGGGTCATGATCCAAAACATCACCTGTTCACTTCCCTCCATAGATGCTGACCAACCTGCTGAGTCCCTCCAGTGCTTTGGATGGCACGGTAGTGTAGTGGTTAGCACAAGACTTCACAGTACATGCTTCACAGGTTCAATTCCCACTGCCGTCTGTAAGGAGTTTCTACGTTCTCCTCATGACCGTGTGAGTTTCCTCTGGGTGCTCCAGTTTCCAACTACAGTCCAAAGACGTACCAGTTGGTACATTAATTGGTCATTGTGAACTGTCCCATGATTAGGTTAGGGTTAAATCGGGGGGTTGCTGGCTGGCACGGGTCAAGGGGCCAGAAGGGCCTGTTCCATGCTGTATCCCAATAAATAAATAAATGTGCGTGTTGAATAGAGATTGTCTAGGGATGGTGGGTGAAATGGATGGGTGAACTAGGATCCAACAACATAAGTTTCGATGAGGCAATGTTTACTGAAAGTAGAAACAATCACAGTTAACTGTGAACACAATGAAATAGCATTGCAATTTACTTCCCATAAATCAGGGGTCCCCAACCCTTTTTACACCATGGAGCCCCTATCATTAACTGAGGGGTCCTCAGTAAACCCCTACCATAGATTAATTCAGCATCTGCAGAATCTTGTGTGTTTTTAATTTTACAGAACTTTGTTTAGGGTTTGAAGCCCACTTGATCAGTCTGTGGGTGTCTTCTGCTCAATGACAGCCCATCAGAAGCATGGCCAGCAAAATCCTTCAAATCTGTAAAAGACCCATTTATTCTGACTCTTTTCTATCTGATAAGATATGTCTAAATCAATGCTCACATTGTTTTTTCAAGATATTAAGTGGGACCTTATGAAGTGTTTTTCAAAAATCTAGATATACTACATCTGCAGATACCCCTCGATCTGCTCTCCATGTGACATCCTCAAAGAACTTCAGCAAGATGTCAGATGTGGTTTCTGGGAGTACAGTTAGACGAGAAGCTAGACTGGACTGCCAACACAGATGCCTTGTGCAGGAAGGCACAGAGTCGACTGTACTTCCTTAGAAGGTTGGCGTCATTCAATGTCTGTAGTGAGATGCTGAAGATGTTCTATAGGTCAGTTGTGGAGAGCGCCCTCTTCTTTGTGGTGGCGTGTTGGGGAGGCAGCATTAAGAAGAGGGACGCCTCACGTCTTAATAAGCTGGTAAGGAAGGCGGGCTCTGTCGTGGGCAAAGTACTGGAGAGTATAACATCGGTAGCAGAGCGAAGGGCGCTGAGTAGGCTACGGTCAATTATGGAAAACCCTGAACATCCTCTACATAGCACCATCCAGAGACAGAGAAGCAGTTTCAGCGACAGGTTGCTATCGATACAATGCTCCTCAGACAGGATGAAGAGATCAATACTCCCCAATGCCATTCGGCTTTACAATTCAACTGCCAGGAGTAAGATGTGTTAAAGTGCCGGGGTTAGGACTCAATGTACTTAAGTAAACTACTTAAGAACTTTTAAAAAGCTATTATTAATGCTTTTTGAGAGAGTGATTTAGATGCATATCATATTTTTATTGAGTTAAGTATTGTATGTAATTAGTTTTGCTACAACAAGTGTATGGGACATTGGAAAAAAATGTTGAATTTCCCCATGGGGATGAATAAAGTATCTATCTATCTATCTATCTTTCATAAAGCCACATCCTTCCCTTTCACGGTTTAGTCATAATAAGCTTTACAAAATGATTAACTTGTCTCCTCTGGCATATTGCCTGCAATAGATGTGAAACTCATTGGTCTAGAGTTCCCTGTCTTTTGACTTAAATTAAACACTTCAGCTAGCAGGGACACCTGATAATAGCAAATATGTTCTCTTCCAGGACCACAAACGTTCCTTAATCATAGCTTGAAGAAGATGTCAACTCAATGGAAAATCTTTTACACACATGATTTAAAATGATAGAAATAATTTCCTGTAACATAGCACTAAAGTAATTAGCTCTAACCAAGTGGTTTGCCCCATTTATAACACATTGTCCATTGTCACTCCAGGACGATACTAGGTGAACATGGCACGAGCAGCATGCGCAGCAGTATTGTAAATTGCTAGGAAGTCCTTGCTGTCTTCAACATCATTCAAAAGGGTCATGTTTGGTGTTTTCAATTCCTCTGGTACCCTCCTGAAACTGAATAGGTTTTTAAAAAAATAAATCAGCCAATGGGTCCATTAACTCTGCAGCGACTTCCTTTTGAGCTCTTGAATGGAGGCCACTGGGTGCTGCCAACCCGTCTTCCTTTGAGTTTGTCTAACACTTGTTCCACGGGATTGGGATTCTTCCATGTTATTTGAAATTAGTGTATCTTTAATCTGGGCGGTATATGCAGTTTCATTCATAAGGAATACTGATGCAAAAACTGATCTGACATATCT
Source organism: Hemitrygon akajei (assembly GCF_048418815.1). Lineage (NCBI taxonomy): Eukaryota > Metazoa > Chordata > Chondrichthyes > Myliobatiformes > Dasyatidae > Hemitrygon > Hemitrygon akajei. The sequence continues at coordinate 51,371,860 of NC_133152.1, forward strand.
GTCATTTCTTTGTTTACTGAAATCAATTCAAATTTATGAGGAGTACAGGGTGTTGAACTATCAAAGTTAGACAATTCACGGCACAACTCTTAATTAATCAATGCTTGTACTTTATTGTCTCTGCATAAACATCAATGTATCTATGCTGACCCCAGGCCAATAACTTGAAATATGAATTCTACTGTTCCCCCTGTACCAATACTCACTCAAACCATTTCTCCAATTTAAAACACTTATACAATTTATAACACCGAAATATGGGATCTCATATTTTGCCGAATTATTAATTCTTCTCACAGCCTCTTGCATGGGGGCTTCACTTCATTGTCATACAGTCATAGTCACAGAAAAAGGACAAATGGCCCAACTAGCCGTGCTGAACCTTTAATCTGCCCAGTCCCATCGACCTGCACATGGACCATAGCCCTCCATATCCCTCCTTTCCACTACTCCTCTCTCGGTGTCATCCGCAAATTTGCTGATCCAGTTTACGTCATCCAGATTGTTGATATAGATGACAAACAACATTGGAGTCAGCACCACTCACTGCGGCAAAGGACAAGTCACAGGCCTCCAGTCAAAGACAGACAGACAGACATACTTTATTGATCCCGAGGGAAACTAGGTAGGCAACCATAAAGAGGCAACCATTTGCAACGCCGAGTCAGATTACAGAGAGGAGGTGCAGCGGCTAACGGACTGGTGCAGAGCCAACAACCTGTCTCTTAATGTGAACAAAACAAAAGAGATGGTTGTTGACTTCAGGAGGGCACAGAGCGACCACTCCCTGCTGAACATCGACGGCTCCTCGGTAGAGATCGTTAAGAGCACCAAATTTCTTGGTGTTCACCTGACGGAGAATCTCACCTGGTCCCTCAACACCAGCTCCGTAGCAAAGAAAGCCCAGCAGTGTCTCTACTTTTTGTGAAAGCTGCGGAAAGTCCATCTCCCACCTCCCCATCCTCATCACATTCTACAGGGGTTGTATTGAGAGCGTCCTGAGCAGCTGCATCACTGCCTGGTTCAGAAATTGCACCATCTTGGATCGCAAGACCCTGCAGGGGATAGTGCGGTCAGCTGAGAAGATCATCGGGGTCTCTCTTCCCCCCCATTACGGACATTTACACTACACGCTGCATCCGCAAAGGAAACATGTTACGTACCCGTGTCACGTGACTGGGGTTGAAGTTATACTGGACTTGAGGTAATGGTCTTGTGATGGTGGTGTTACGTATTTAGGCAACAATAAATATATATGAGTTAGGCAAGGGTTTTTATAACAAATAACACGTTTATTAAACACTGAAAACAAACCCGCTCAAAAGTAAACAAACTCAAACATGACCGGGACTCAGCTGCTGGGCAGCTGCTCAAACAGTTCTTAATAGCTTTGCAGTCCCAAACAGTCTTTAAAGCGGTATTGAAAAAAAAAACAGTTCTTTAAAGCGGTATACCGAAAGAAAACAGTTCTTTAGAGCGATATGCCGAAAGTTCAAAAGCTCACAGTACTTTTAAAAGGAGAGAATTTTTAAAGCGATGTAAATTCTCTTCCACGTCGATGTCCTTCGATTCCCCGGCGTCGAACTTTCCCACGTCGAATTTTATTAAATATAACGGCTTAAAGGTACTGACCTTCCTTCCGCACTATTCTCAATCTCCCGCTATTCCCAGCGGAGACTAACACGAGAATAGTCAATGAAATCCTTCCGAATGAGGATCAAATAAGGTCGAGACCAATCCACCGTCGAAAATCGATTCTCCTCGATTTTTATCTTCCAAACTTTTCTTCACTCTCCACCAGCAAAGAAACCGCTGGCTATGACCTTTTAAACTTTAGGCATTATATAAAACTTCATTTTCCAACTAAACTGCGTCATCACATTAAATCACGCAGTGACATGAAGTCATCTTGGCAAATCTAGCCACGAACTGCCCCACCTGACAGGGTGGGTCTTCCTTTTATACCCTGTAAAAAAAAACCTGTCACATGACCTCTACTGGCGGGAAAATGACATCACTCCATCATCACAAGACCATTACCTCAAGTCCAGTATAACTTCAACCCCAGTCACGTGACAAGGGTACCACTGTCACGTGTCACGGGTACGTAACAGTGGAGTGACGTCATTTTCCTGCCAGTAGAGGTCATGTGACAGGTTTTTTTTACAGGTTGTAAAAGGAAGACCCACCCTGTGGGGAGGGGCAGTTCGTGGCTGGATTTGCCAAGCTGACTTCATTGCCACTGCGTGATTTAATGTGATGACGCAGTTTAGTTGAAAAATGAAGTTTTATATAATGCCTAAAGTTTGAAAGGTCATTGCCAGCAGTTTCTTTGCTGGTGGGGAGTGAAGATAAGAACTTGGAAGATAAAGATCGAGGAGAATCGATTTTCGACGGTGGATTGGTTTCGACCTTATTTGATCCTCATTCGGAAGGATTTCGTTGACTGTTCTCGTGTTAATCTCCGCTGGGATAGCGGGAGATTGAGGACAGAGTGTGGAAGAAGAGGTTAGTGCCATTAAACCATTACGTTTCATAAAAAATTCGACGTGGGAAGAGTTCGACGCCGGGGATCGAAGGACAACGACGTGGAAGAGAATTTAAATCGCCTTAAAAAGTCTCTCCTTTTAAATGGACTGTGAGCTTTTGAACTTTCGGCATACCGCTTTAAAGAACTGTTTTTTTTTCAATACCACTTTAAGAACTGTTTGAACTGCAACGCTATTAAGAACTGTGAATCTGCCGCACAGCAGCTGATTTCCGGTTACGCTAGTGTTTGTTTACTTTTGGGGGGTTTGTTTTTCAGTGTTTAATAAACGTGTTATTTGTTTATAAAAACCCTTGCCTAACTCATATATATTTATTGTTGCCTGAATACGTAACATAAATATGGGAGCTCGTCCGGGATTGGATCGTTTGAGTTTAAATGCTTGTTAACTTTTAAGTCGGTGTTTTGGTAACGGGGAATACTCGATTCTTTTGTTTGATTGGCTTGTGAGTGGTATTCGGCAACGATGAATATTGATGAGTTTCTGGATTCGCCAGACGCGGACTTGTTAGCAAAGGCGAAAAAAACTGAGGTATCTGAGATAGCTCGTAGGGTGCAACTTAAAGGTATTTTGAAGACTACATCAAAAGCTGTAATACAGAGAAAAATCGCATCACATTTTGTGGATTCGGGTGATTTTGATGAATCGATTTTAGAATCGTTTCCAATATGTAATTTGGAGATGCAGTTGCAAATCGAACAAATGATGTTAGAGAGGTGTAAATTAGAAGCTGAACAGAAGCAGAGAGATTTTGAATATGCAATGGCAAAAATTGAGGTCTGGGAATCAGTCTTCTGATTCTAAAAAACCATTTATTGCTAGCCAAGAAATTAAATTGGTCCCTCCATTTAGTGAAACAGAAGTGGAAAGATATTTTCAACATTTTGAAACTATTGCTGGGATGTCAGAGTGGCCGAAAGATAAATGGTCAGTGTTGTTACAGAGTGTAATTAAAGGCAAAGCACAGCAAATTTACACAGCTTTAACTGCTGCGCAAGCATTAGATTATGATATTGTGAAAATGCATATTCTCAAAGCATATGGATTAGTCCCAGAAGCATATAGAGAAAGATTCAGGAGTTTGAAAAAGTCTGTGGAAAAGACTTATGTGGAATTTGCCTATGATAAAGCTATGTGTTTTGAGAGATGGGTTTCTTCTAAAAATGTAAATGAGGACTATGATACATTGAAAGAGCTGATTTTGATGGAGGAATTTAAAAGAAGCATTCCTGTTGAAGTAAGGACCTACTTAAATGTGAGGGATACTGATAAATTGCAGGACTGTGCTAGATTAGCTGATGAGTTTGTTTTAATCCATAAGAATAAATTTCCTCAGGGTAGAATTTTTAAGAGGAAAAATAACATGGAGACTCAAGGTAAATCAGAAATTAAATCAGAGGTTAATGAGAAAGGTAAGGAGGAAGGAAAACCTGTGAAGGAAAGACAGTTTGGTCTTATTTGTAACTATTGTAAGAAGCCTGGCCATGTAATAGCTAACTGTTTCAAACTGAAAAAGAAAGAGAAGGAAGCAGTTCCAGATGCTTGTGTGCAACATACTGAAGCACCTGTAAAGTTACAGGGTTTGGTAAACACAAAGCCTCATTTGTTAGAGTCTGACCAAGTTAGAAAGGGATATGATCATTTTATAACTGAAGGGTTTGTATCCTTGAAAGAAGGATCTACTCTAGTGCCAATAAAAATCCTTAGGGATACTGGAGCTTCTCAATCACTGATGTTGGACAGCGTGTTGAAGTTTAATGAAGAGAGTGATACTGGTGAGGTAAATTACATAAGAGGTGTTGGAAGTGATTTTATGCCTGTACATTTACATAAAGTAAATTTAAAATCAGGGTTAGTTACAGGATTTGTTAAAGTAGGATTACAGCATAGCTTACCTGTGAAGGGTATTTCTTTATTGTTAGGTAATGACTTGGCAGGTGGACAAGTTTTTCCTGAAGTGCATTTGACAATGGAGTCAGAGGAACCAGAGATGAATTCTAACACAGATTCTTCCTGTGTTGTGACTAGAGCTATGGCTAAAAAGATTGTTGTGCAGAATGAGGTTGTTACTCATGACTGTTCAACTCAGGATTCGAGTTTTGAGGATGTGTCAGAGACTTTCTTACCTTTGTTGTTTGAACAAGATTCTGGGAGTATGTCTGACTATGAAGATTTATCTCTGTCTCGGAAGGAGATGATAGCAGAGCAGAATAGAGATCCTGAGATTATAAAGTTGAGAGAGCAAGCTTTACTAGGTAGTGAAATTGAGAAGGTGTCAGTAGGATATTACTTGGGAAAAGGAGTGTTGATGAGGAAGTGGAGGTCGCCTACAATTCCTGCAAGTGAGGAATGGAATGTTGTTTATCAGGTAGTTGTTCCTAAAGTTTATCGAAATGAGATTTTGACTTTAGCTCATAGTGTGCCTTTAGGTGGACATCAAGGGGTAAGGAAAACTGTGGACAAAATTTTAAAACATTTTTACTGGCCTGGTCTAAGAAAAGATGTGGCGATGTTTTGTAAAATGTGCCATACTTGTCAAATTGTGGGTAAACCAAATCAGGTTACACCAGTAGCTCCATTACAACCTATTCCAGCATTTGGTGAACCGTTTTCTAAAGTTATTGTAGATTGTGTTGGTCCATTACCAAAGACAAAAACTGGTTATCAGTATTTGTTGACTATCATGTGTACTTCGTCTAGGTTTCCAGAGGCAGTACCACTTAGGAATATAAAAGCTAAAACTGTGACAAAGGCTCTTATAAAATTCTTTACTTATTTCGGATTACCTAAGGAAATACAAACTGATCAAGGCAGTAATTTTATGTCTGGATTGTTTCAACAGATAGTTTATAAATTGGGAGCTAAGCAAATCACTTCGTCTGCATACCATCCAGAATCGCAAGGTGCCTTGGAGAGGTTTCATTCTACCCTCAAGAATATGATTAGGACATATTGTGTGGAAAATGAAAGTGACTGGTATGAGAGTATAAACTTACTTTTATTTGCAGTAAGGGAATCGGTACAGGAATCTTTAGGTTTTAGTCCATTTGAACTTGTGTTTGGGCATAGAGTTAGAGGACCTTTAGCTTTATTGAAAGAACAGTGGATTAGTAAGGAAGTACACACTAATTTGTTGGACTATGTTTTGAAATTTAAGGATAGGTTACATAAAGCTTGTAGCTTAGCCAAGGAAAATTTAAAGTTGGCTCAGGAGAAAATGAAAACTTGGTATGATAAGGAAGCTAGGTTGAGGATGTTTAAGCCTGGAGATAAGGTGTTGGTTCTTTTCCCAGTGCAGACAAATCCTTTACAAGCTAGATTTCATGGTCCTTATGAAATTGTGTCTAGAATCAATGATGTGGATTACGTAATAAAAACTCCAGATCGTAGAAGGTCAACACAACTTTGCCATATAAATATGATTAAACCATATTTTGGGAAACAATCTGATACTGTGACTGTTGTGGTTAGTGAGAATGAGTTTGATTTAACTAGGAACATGATAGATGATTCATCTGACTTTCATTCTAAATCCAACATTGTTTCTGTTAGGTTACCTAATTCAACCATTCTGGAAAATATGGATGAGAAATTAGCACATTTACAGCTAGAGCAGAAACAACAGATGAAGGAATTAATTTTTAAATATAAGGATTTGTTTCCAGATGTTCCGAGAAGGACTACTATAGCTTCACATGATGTAGATGTTGGAGATGCCAAACCTATTAAACAACATCCATATAGGATGAACATGGAAAAATGTGAACTTGCTGAGAAAGAAATTGAATACATGTTAGAGAATGATATTATTAGGCATTCTAACTCGAATTGGAGTTCACCATGTGTTATGGTGCCAAAACCTGATGGTAGTATTAGGTTTTGTACGGACTATAGGAAGGTGAATGCTGTAACGAAAACAGATGCATATCCAATTCCTAGAGTAGATGATTGTGTAGATAAGGTTGGGAAAGCAAAGTTCCTTACAAAGATTGACTTATTGAAAGGGTATTGGTGTGTTCCATTAACGGACAGAGGTAGAGAGATTTCTGCATTTGTAACTCCATCTGGGTTATATGAGTATAATGTTCTTCCGTTTGGGATGAAGAATGCCCCAGATACTTTCCAGAGGATGATTAACTCTGTTATTCAGGGATTGAAAGATACTGATGCTTATATTGATGATTTAGTGACAGGAAATGATACTTGGGAAGCACACATTATTGCGGTGGAGAAATTGTTTGATAGGCTTTCAAAAGCTAACTTAACTATTAATTTAGCTAAGAGTGAATTTGGACATGCCACTGTGACTTACCTTGGTTATGTTGTAGGTCAAGGTAAGGTAGTTCCTGTTCAGGCAAAAGTTCAGGCAATTTTAGAGATTCCCACTCCAACGGGAAAAAAAACTCTTAGAAGATTCTTGGGAATGGTAGGATATTATCGGAAATTTTGTAAGAATTTTGCTAATGTTGCCCTTCCATTAACTAACCTTTTGCAGAAGAATGTGAAGTTTATGTGGACAGTGCCTTGTCAAGAAGCATTTGAAAAATTGAAAACAATGATATGTCAACAACCTGTGCTTAAGGCACCTGACTTTGGAAAAACTTTTTTATTAGCTGTAGATGCTAGTGATGAGGCTGTGGGAGCAGTATTGATGCAAAGGAATGAGGGTGATGAGGTTGATCATCCAGTAGCTTACTTTTCTAAGAAATTTAATAAGCATCAAAGAAACTATTCGACAATAGAGAAAGAATTGTTATCTCTTGTTTTAGCTTTAGAATATTTTGAGGTATATGTTGGTACAACTCAAAAACCACTTATTGTTTACACTGATCATAATCCGTTAGTTTTTCTGAGTAAGATGAAAAACAAAAACAGAAGATTATTAAATTGGAGTTTGATGTTACAAGAGTACAATATTGTGATAACATATTAAAGGTAAAGATAATGTGGTTGCTGATTGTCTATCTCGATGTTGAATGTACAATGTCATTTTTTTTATGGAGTGGTTTTTTTTCTGATTGTAACACTCCTGCTGTATTGTGAGTTGTAAGATGTTATATGATGGTATTGTATAGTGTGTATGTTATATAATTTATACATTTGTTTTTCTTGTAAAAATTTTTGAAATTTTTGTTCTTGTCAGACCAAAAATATTTTTTTTTGGAGGGAGGTGTTACGTACCCGTGTCACGTGACTGGGGTTGAAGTTATACTGGACTTGAGGTAAAGGTCTTGTGATGGTGGAGTGATGTCATTTTCCCGCCAGTAGAGGTCATGTGACAGTTTTTTTTTACAGGTTATAAAAGGAAGACCCACCCTGTGGGGAGGGGCAGTTCGTGGCTGGATTTGCCAAGCTGACTTCATTGCCACTGCGTGATTTAATGTGATGACGCAGTTTAGTTGAAAAATGAAGTTTTATATAATGCCTAAAGTTTGAAAGGTCATTGCCAGCAGTTTCTTTGCTGGTGGGGAGTGAAGATAAGAACTTGGAAGATAAAGATAGAGGAGAATCGATTTTCGACGGTGGATTGGTTTCGACCTTATTTGATCCTCATTCGGAAGGATTTCGTAGACTGTTCTCGTGTTAATCTCTGCTGGGATAGCGGGAGATTGAGGACAGAATATGGAAGAAGAGGTTAGTGCCATTAAACCATTACGTTTCATAAAAAATTCGACGTGGGAAGAGTTCGACGCCGGGGATCGAAGTACAACGACGTGGAAGAGAATTTAAATCGCCTTAAAAAGTCTCTCCTTTTAAATGGACTGTGAGCTTTTGAACTTTCGGCATACCACTTTAAAGAACTGTTTTTTTTTTCAATACCACTTTAAGAACTGTTTGAACTGCAACGCTATTAAGAACTGTGAATCTGCCGCACAGCAGCTGATTTCCGGTTACGCTAGTGTTTGTTTACTTTTGGGGGGGTTTGTTTTTCAGTGTTTAATAAAGGTGTTATTTGTTTGTAAAAACCCTTGCCTAACTCATATATATTTATTGTTGCCTGAATACGTAACAAACAGCATTATGAAGGACCCCATGCACCCCTCATACAACCTCTTCTCCCTCCTGCCGTCTGGGAAAAGGTTCCGAAGCATTCGGGCTCTCTCGACCAGACTATGTAACAGTTTCTTCCCCCAAGCTATCAGACTCCTCAATACCCAGAGCCTAGACTGACACCTTATTACGTAGTTCAGTCTAGTTTTTTGTAATCTGTCATGTAACACGATGGTCCTGAAAAACACTGTCTCATTTTTACTGTGTACTGTACCAGCAGTTATGGTCGAAATGACAATAAAAGTGACTTGACTTGACTTGAGTGTCTGTATACCCACAGAGAAAGATCCTACCTCTTGTGCCCTTTTTCAAAACAGAATCCAAAGTGGTCATCTATTCCAGTTGATTATTTAAACTTTGCATGAGCTGAATTGATTTCTCAGTGTTGTCCCCCTTTTCCCGAATCAGAAGGAAAATAAAGAAATGATACAATACAGAAGTTAATTATTTTAATGAAATGATAACACAGAATATGAAACTAAAAAACCACATCCCCAAAATAACAAGTGGTAAACTTCAATAGCAAACCTCAACCAATTTACATTTAGTAATTAGTCAGAAGCAATGGAAAGTTCTGTTAAGTTGATTACATTATTGGTCGTATGACTGTCAACTTTCAACACTCAGCGGTCCTTGATACTTAGAAGTAACTTTTATAGGTCAATGCCCAAAGGCAGAAGAAAACAAGAGAAATGCGAAGTACCTCTACACTTCAAAGTTCAAAGTAAATTTATTATCAAAGTATGTATATGTCCCCATTAGACCTGTTGATCAAAATCACTAGACACGCAGGTGAAAAATGGGACATTGCATTAGGCACTGACTGTACACCTACTACATGAGTTCCCATGTAGGATTCTCTAAAGGTTAACATGCAAGTTGAGATGGTGGTGAGGAAGGCAAATGCAATGAAATCATTCATTTTGAGAGGACTCGAATATAAAAGAACATCACACTGAAGCTTTATGAGACGTTGGTCAGACTACACTTGGAGTATAGTGAGCCGATCGAAACTGGCATGTGACGTGAAATTTGTTAATTTAGCAGCGGCAGTTCATTGCAATACATAATCTAAGAGGAAAAAAACAAATAACAAAAAATAAATAAACAAGTAAATCAATTATGAATGTTGATTAGATTTTTTAAAAACATGCAGAAACAGAAATACTGTATATTAAAAGAAAAGTGAGGTCATGTCCAAAGATTCAATGTCCATTTAGGAATCGGATGACAGAGGGGAAGAAGCTGTTCCTGAATCGCTGAGTGTATGCCTTCAGACTTCTGTACCTCCTTCCCGATGGTAACAGTGAGAAAAGGGCATGCCCTGGGTGCTGAAGGTCCTTAATAATGGATGCTGCCTTTCTGAGACACCACTCCCTAAAGATGTCCTGAATACTTTGTAGGCTAGTACCCAAGATGGAGCCTACTAGATTTAGAACCTTCTGCAGGTTCTTTCGGTCCTGTGCAATAGCCTCTCCATACCAGACGGTGATGCAGCCTGTCAGAATGCTCTCCATGGTACAACTACAGAGGTTTTTGAGTGTCTTTGTTGGCATGCCAAATCTCTTCAAACTCCTAATGACGTATAGCCGCTGTCTTGCCTTCTTTATAGCTGCATCAATATGTCGGGACCAGGTTAGATCCTCAGAGATCTTGACACCCAGGAACCTGAAGCTGCTCACTTTCTCCATTTCTGAGTCCTCTATGAGGATTGGTATGTGTTCCTTCATCTTATCCTTGCTGAAGTCCACAATCAGCTCTTTCGTCTTACTGACGTTGAGTGCCAGGTTGTTGTTGTGGCACCATTTCACTAGTTGGCACATCTCACTCCTGTACGCCCTTCATCACCACCTGAGATTCTACCAACAATGGTTGTACTGTCAGTAAATTTATAGATGGTATTTGAGCTATGCCTAGCCACACAGTCATGTGCATACAGTGAAAAGAGCAGTGGCTAAGCACAAACCCCTCAGGTGTGCCAGTGTTGATCATCAGCAAGGAGGATATGTTATCACCAATCCACACAGATTGTGGTCTTCCATTTAGGAAGTCGAGGATCCAATTGCAGAGGGAGGTAGAGGCCCAGGTTCTGCAACTTCTCAATCAGGATTGTGGGAATGGTGGTATTAAATGCTGAGCTTTAGTTGATGAACAGCATCCTGAAGTAGGTGTTTGTGTTGTCCAGGTGGTCTAAAGCCCTGTGGAGAACCATTGAGATTGCGTCTGCCATTGACCTATTGTGGTGATCGACCCCCATATCTAAGAAATGATTTGTTGACATTGGAGAGAATCCGGAGGAGGTTCATGAAAATGATCTGGGGATTGAAACGTTAATGATGTGGAGCATTTGGAGTTCAGAACGGGGGGAGGGTGGAATCTTATTGAAGCCTATTGAATATTGAATGGCCTAGATAGAGTGGATGTGGAGAGGATGTTTTCTATAGTGAGGGAGTCTAGGAGCAGAAGGTACAGCATCAGAATAGAAAAATATCCTCTTAGAACTGAGATGAGGAGGAACTTCTTCAGCCAGAGGCTGGTGAATGTGTGGAATTCATTACCACAGACGGCCGTGGAGGCCCAGTCACTGGGTATATTTAAGGCAGAGCTCCTGATTAGCAAGGGAGTCAAAGACTATGAGGTTAAGGTAGAATAACCTAACTCTGCTTCTATGTCTTATGGGCCCTCAGCTCAACTTCCCCCTCCACCTAAAGCATCAGCCATTTCACTTTCATTCTCTCCTGCTGCACTGACTAGAGTTTCCTCCATTTGCCTCTCACCCACTGGCACGGTAGTGCACAGATATCTCCATCCTTGTCTTTCCATTTCACACCTTTCACTCTTGTGAAGTGAACGATCATGCTAAAGAAATAAGATCTGTCCTCACTCAACCACACTTTCTCTTTCAATATTTTTATTAATTTCTACATAGAAGAATACAGAGTACAAGATATATATTACAAGTCAAAAAAGGATAAAATAATACCAAATACATTATATTTGAATCACACTTGCAATCTCATTACACTATATTCATGTCAATTAAATTAAATCGTAATATTGAAATGTGATAATTTTATTATACAAAAAAGAATCTAAGCCCACTACCAAGATCGAAGCTGTTTGGTAAAGAAAGAAAAAAAGAAAAAAAATCTTCATCATATGGTGCAATATGTTATTAGCCAACATCTGTACCTTAAGAGCAAATCAAAGGTTTTGAAAATAGTTCAAAAATGGTCCCCACAATGTTTGAAAGTCTTGACTAGATTCAGAAATTGAACAACGGATCTTCTCTAAATTTAAGCATGACATAAGATCATGTAACCATTGAGTGTCAGTAAGCGGAACGACATCGTTCCATTTAAGCAAGAGCGCCCTCCTAGCTATAAGAGAAATAAAAGCCAAAATGTGCACATCAGATGTCTCCAAAATAAAGTCCTTTCCTCCAACAATACCGAATACGGCAGTCGAAGGGTTAGGCTTAAAATTTACTTTGAAAAGTACAGAGAAAGTTTGGAATACTTCCATTATTTTTCAACACCTGGGCATGTCCAAAACATATGAATTGGTGAAGCTTCTCCATTGTTACATCGATCACAATAGGAAGATATATCCAAACAAAAATGAGATAGCTTATCCTTGGTCATCTGGGCTCTCTGTTCCACGTTAAATTGTAGGAGGGAGTGGCAGGCACATAACGATGAAGTGTTAACCAATTTAAAAATTTCATTCCAAGTTTCCTCAGAAATTGAAGACTGTAAATCTTGTTCCTAAAGATTTTTTAATTTTGTCTAAAGGAGCATTTCTCATTCCCAGCAACATACCATAAATATTGGATATTGAACCATTATGAAAAGGTTTCAAATTAGAAATTACCTCTATTAAGTTCTTATCGGGACTTTTAGGAAATATATATAATTGAGATCGCAGAAAGTCGCTAATTTGTAGATATCGAGGAAAGTGGGTTTTTGGTAAGCTATATTTAGCTGACAATTGCTCAGACGAAAAGAGACTTCCTCCAACAAAAAGATCCTGAAAGGCATTTAATGCCCAAGCTATCCCATTCTTTAAAAACTAGATCGGTCATAGAAGGATTAAAAATAAATTAGAAAAAATGGGACATGAAAGAGAAAATCTCAATAAACAGAAGTATTTTCTAAATTGTATCCAGATCCTCAAAGTACGTTTAACTACCAAATTGTCAGTTAGTTTAGTTAAAGGTAAAGGAAGTGAGGATCCAAGAAGAGAAATGATAAGAAATTTATTTACAGAATTAGCTTCTAAAGCAGGGGTGTCAAACTCATTTTAGGTCACGGGCCGGATTGAGCAAAATGCAGCTTCATGCGGGCCGGATCAGTCGGACGTGTGCGAACGCAGCTTTCGTTGCCTCCGTTTTTTCAGCCTGCTCTCATGTGTCTCAGTCTCTGCTATAACTACAAAGTGTTTCACTTTACAAATTCCGTTTCTTATGAAGAAGACTGCCGAGCAAGACTGCCGAATAAACACTAAAAACCCTGAAAACCTGGTACCTGAATAAACTCAGCATTAGCCATATCATACGCCATAGGCGCTTCGATTACTGGGACCAGCTTTAATAGTAATTAGATATTATCTCGCGGGCCAAAGATAATTCCACCACGGGCCTTGAGTTTGACATATATGTTCTAAAGAAACCCACACTGGACAGTACTCACAGTTAATATAATATGACCAAAACGTAAGATTTCGTATATTGACTGCCCAGTAACAAAACCTAAAATTTGGTAAAGCTAAACCTCTTTTCTTTTTAGCTTTTTGAAAGTGAACTTTACTTAGTCAAGAATGTTTGTTTTTCCCATATACAAGAAGATAAAATAGAATCAAGAAAATCAAAAAAGGATTTAGGAATAAAAACAGGTATGGCCTGAAAAAGATATATAAATTTAGTTAAGATATTAATTTTAATAGAATTAATTCGGCCAATCAACGATAATGAGAGGGGCGACCAGTTTGATAGTGCCCTTTTTACATAATTCAGTAAGGTAAGAAAATTTTCTTTAAGTAGGTGTTCATAATTCTCAGTAATTGTTACACCCAAATAGGTAAATTGATTTCTTACAATTTTAAAAGGAAGGTTGGTATTAATTGATACCAAATTATTCAAAGGAAAAAGTTCACTCTTATATAAATTCAGTTTATATCCTGAAAACTGGCTGAAACAGGACAGTAAAGAAAGCGCAGGAGATAACTTCGTCACAACATTAGAAATAAAAAGCAATAGGTCATCAGCATAGACAGTAACTTTGTGGGTAGTATCTCTCCTTAAAATACCAGTGATATTACCAGATTCTTGAAAAGCAATGGCTAAGGGTTCTAAGGCCAGATCAAAGAGCAAAGGGCTCAAAGGACAGCCTTGTTCCACACTGATGTTTAAATGGTTTGGAATTCTGAAAATTAGTAAGAAATAAAGTAAAGCAAAGAGAAAATAAATAAAATAATTTCATCCATTGAATGAAATAGGGCCCAACATTAAATTTTTGTAAGGTTCTAAATAAATAATTCCATTCAACCCGATCAAAAGCCTTCTCAGCATCTAAGGATATCACGCATTCCGATATCTCCTTAGAAGGAGAATAGATAACATTTAATAGACGATGAATATTAAAGTGGGAATATCAATTTTTAATAAATCCGGTATGATCATCAGAAATGATAGATGGTAAAATATTTTCAATCCTACAAGCCAGAACTTTGGATAAGATTTTAGTATCAACAATAAGTAAGGATATTGGTCTATATGAAGAGCATTCAGTTGGGTTCTTATTCTTTTTAAGGATAAGCGAAATAGAAGCTTCATAAAAAGATTGCGGCAACCTACCCAACTTAAAGGAATCTGAAAAGACTGAACATAAATGAGGTATAAACAGTGAGGAAATAGCCTTATAAAATTCTGCAGAAAATCCACCAGGGCCCGGAGCCTTCCCCGAATGCAATAAACGTACAGCCTCGGCAATTTCCTCGTAAGAAATAAGTTGATCTAACTGTTTTCGGTTATCAAACAGAAAGTGTAGGAATGCTTAATTGGTCTAAAAAATTATTCATTACAGTATTATATTTAAGAGAGTCAGAACTATAAAGCTTAGAATAAAATTCTTTAAAGGTATCATTTATTTCTAAATGGTCAGTTGTCCTATCACCATTAGCTTTACAAATTTCTTTAATTTGCCGTTTAGCTATAAAGGTTTTTAATTGGTTAGCCAATAATTTACCTGTTTTGTCTCCATGAATATAAAATTGACTTTTATCTTTTAGGAGTTGAGTTTCAATTGGATGTTAAAAGAAGATCATATTTAGTTTTAATTTCAACACACCTTTTATATAAAACAGGATCTGGAGCCAAGGCATATTTTTGATCTAATTGTTTCAACCAATTAGTTAAATCAAACCTCTTTTTATTAGCTTTTCTCTTAACACTCGCAGTATAAGAAATAATTTATCATCTAATATAGGCCTTGAAGGCATCCCATATAATAAGACTAGAAGTCTCTTCCAGCGTGTTCTCTTCAAAAAAAAAAATTGTCTCTCCAGAAACTTTAAAAAATCCTTATCAGATAGCAAAGTTAGATTAAAATTGCCAAAATCTGTTTAGTTGAGGGAGACCAGGAAGATTTAAAGTCAAAAACACAGGAGCATGATCTGAGACAGTAATCTCTTTACATTCACAGGATTGTACTAATGGAATCATTTGGCTATCAATAAATAAAAAACAATCCTACAAAAATACAGGTACCCCCCGTTTTTCGAACGTTTTCTTTACAACACCTCGCTGTTACAAAAACCCTACATTAGTTACCTGTTTTTGCGAACAGGTGTTTTCGCTGTTATGAAAAAAGGCAGCGCGTGCACCGAGCAGTCGAGCTCCTCCCCCGGAACTGCATTCTAGCCGGCATTGCTTAAACACGTGCCTGTGAGCATCTGTGCTTTATGTCGATTTATTTTGTGCATCCGTTAGCAAGATGAGTTCTAAGGTATCGGTAAAACCTAAAAGAGTGCGTAGGGATGTTACACTTAGCGTAAAACTAGACATAATAAAGCGTTTCAATCGTGGTGAACAAAGTAAGGATAGAGTGAGTTTGGCAAAGGGTTTGTGGAAGTTGTCGAAGATGATGTTGAAGAGGTTTTGGCATCCCATGATCAAGAACTGACAGGGATCAGTATGGAGAGAAGACAGATACAGGGTTCTGAGTTGGATGATCAGCCATGATCATACTGAATGGCGTTGCAGGCTTGAAGGGCTGAATGGCCTACTCCTGCACCTATTTTCTGTGTTTCTATGTTTCTATGAAGAGCTGATGAAGAGGAAAGGATAACAATTGAAACCAAACGCAGTAGCAAACGGCCCGAAAGTGAAGTCATCCAGGAACTGAACGTGAAGCAATTGCGTGAGATTTTCACTGCAATTGACAACACTGCAATGATGGCAGAAAAATATGCTTTTAATTTTGAAAGGGTACGTAGGTTTTGGGCATATTTTCAGGATGGTTTGAGTGCTTATAAAGAACTGTATGATAGAAAAATGCACGAGGCTAAGCAGTCAAGCATACTGTCGTTTTTCAAGCCTTCCACATCAGCCACAGCAGACGACGAAACTCGACCTTCAAGTAATAGCATTACTTCATTATCTAATTTTCCTGACACTATAACAAAACGCCCATTAGTATCAGACGCTACTTTATGTTGGACAAAGGGAACTGTGCTATCTATAAAGATTGAAACTCCCCTAGACCTATGCTGAAAAGAGGAATAAAAATGAAGTTCTCTCCATCGGCTAAAGAGGCGTAAATTGTCGCATTTATGTATGTGAGTTTCTTGTTAAAAAATAATTGGGACCTCAAGTTTTTTAAATATAAGCAAAAATCTTACTCCGTTTCAAAGGGTGATTTAATGCTTTCACGTTAAGATTAAGTAAGTTAATAGTTTCATCCATTTTTAATACTATTTAAAAGAAAGGTTACAGTAATAACCACTGGAATGTATATTAAAACCAAACAATGAACCTTGAGATAGGGTAACCAAGCAACAGTTTTGGCTGAGAGTCCAAAACAGCTTCCAGAAAAAAAAACATTTCTACCCCCCCACCCCGCAAAGTGAGAAGGTCGACCAATAGACAGCTGACAACTACAACTAATAACAACATCCCCCCCCAAAAAAAACTACTGGTTTAGCTCCAAATTGATTTCAAGGTTAGCTGTATTCCAACCTAGACAACACAGAGACAAAACTTAACCCTTGTAACAAGAAAACATATAGATTAATTATTACAATTTCAAAATGATAAAGTGAAAGATACCCATACTAAGCCTTATTGATAGAAAAAAACCTCAAGAATAAGAATAATATAATAATAATTGCTATCGATGCAATGCTCCTCAGACAGGATGAAGAGGTCAATACTCCCCAGTGCTATTAGGCTTTACAATTCAACCGCCAGGAGTAAGATATGTTAAAGTGCCGGGGTTGATTGTATTTAATGTATTTAAGTAAACTACTTAAGAACTTTTTAAAAGCTATTATTAATGCTTTTTGAGAGAGTGATTTAGATGCATATCATATTTTTACTGAGTTAAGTATTGTATGTAATTAGTTTTGCTACAACAAGTGTATGGGACATTGGAAAAAATGTTGAATTTCCCCATGGGGATGAATAAAGTATCTATCTATCTATCTATCTATCTAAAAAACCTATCAAAATTCAAAACATGAACACACAAGGTATTAACTCGTTAAAACCTTATTCTCTAAGTAAAGCATTAAAAGGTTCAAAAAGGGAGTTAGCTACAAAGGTTTACCAAAAGTAAAAGAAGCAATGATTCATGGAGAAAGATACTGAACAGTTAATCTCCTGATTCTAAGAATTCCTGGTCTTCTTCAGTCGAACGGAACCATTTCTTAGAGCCATCCCTCAGTATAATTCTGAGCCAAGCAGGATACCGAAGAGAAGGCTTGAAACCTTCGTTAAAAAGTCACGACATAAACTTTTTGAACTTAGCATGCTCATTCATGACCTCGGGTGAAAAATCCTTGACGATTCTAATCTTCTGGCCATTATAATCAATCATTCCTCTTCGATGGGATTCACAAATTAGAAGTTCCTTTGTTTGAAATTCATGAAAACAGATTATTACTGATCTGGGTCTTGCTCCTGGAGCTGGTCTGGCCACAGGCGATCTATGAGCTTGATCAATCATAGGTAAAGATGGTACAATTTTAGGAAATAATTGTGCCAAAACACTTGCAAAGAATTCCATAGGCTGATCACCTTCCATTAACTCTTCAAGGCCCAGAATTCGTAGCTTATTTCTTCTGCTTCTACTTTCTAAATCGATAATCTTCTGTCTTAATTTTTCATTAGATTTTGACTGTTTTTCACAAAGCTTTTGCCGGTCATCAATTTTTGCATCCAAAATCGTCAGAGTTGCCTCATTCTCTTCTATCCGTTTATCATGTTCAGTTAATGTTTTTTGAATAGAATCCAATTTTGCATCTATTTGTTTAATTTCAGCGGAAGATTCCTTTCTGTGTTTTCGAAGCAACTCCATAATAGATTCCAAAGATGCAGGAGGATCATTTTCTTTTTCAGTACCTTCAGCACCACTTGTACTCATAGTAAAACAGTATCACGTTTAAAAGTAAGGTTTCAAAACAGGTTGGAAACAGTAAAGTAAGTAAAATAGGAGCAATTACAAAAAACTTCTACTCCATCTGAGACTACCGCAACCACACTTTCAACCATCCTTTTGTCTTTTCTCTACTCATCAGCCAACAAGGTACCAGATGAAGCATTTTCCCAATTCAACAGACTGTGTTCGCTTTTCGAATAGCTGTCTTCTGTACACTGGAGGGACAAAATACAGATTGGATAACTATTTTCAGTGTGCAAGGGCAACGCTTAACTTCCTGTCATCTGACACTTGAACTCTTCATCTCAACCTTGACCCACTGTAATTTGCTTACCACTGGACAGATTAATGGCAGATGCTATCGCCCTGGCCCTTCACTCATCTGGAGCATCAGGACAATCAGACTATTGTTCTTTCGCCACAACTCTGCCTTCAATACTAAAATACCAAGCAAATTCATCTCCAGACTCCAGACCCAGGAAGTCAACACCTCCCTCTACAAATGGATCCTCAATTTCCTGACCAACAGAATGCACTCAGTCAGGATAGGCAGAAAGATTTTTGCCACAATTACTCTAAACACTGGTGCTCCACAAGGTTGTGTCCTTAGCCCATACTCTACTCCCTGTACACTCATAACTGTGCGGCCAAATCTGTCCTAACTCCATCTACAAGTTTGTAGATAATACCATTGTAGGGACAATATTCCAAATGATGGTGAGTCAGTACAGGAAGGAAATAGAGAGCTTAGTGAAATGGTGTTATGACACCAATCTTTACCTCAATGTCAATGAACACAAAAGGACAGGTCACTGATTTTGGAAAGAGGGTAGTATACATGCCATTGTCTACATCAATGGTCTTGAGATTAAGAGGGCTGAGAGCTTCAATTCCTGAGATGAATATCACCAATAGCCTCAACCTCCATGTGGTCATAATGCAATATTCCAGACTCAACAAGAATTCACCAGATTCAGGTAACTCCTTTTCTGTCTTCGAATCAGCTCTGACCATTTCAAAATCTTGACCAGCGGTTTTGTGTTTTTAAACTCTATGACCAATTATTCAGAAAGCTATTGAAGGTCAGTTTTATGTCAGTACATCCAAAATGGTGATGATAATAAATTGCTCTTCCTTGGATCAACTTAAGCACATACATACTGTATATAGCATGTGGACTGAAGAACAGAAAAATCACAATTGCAACAAAGTACAATTACTCAGCACTCTGACTCATCAACCACTTCCCTTAAATTCTTGTGTGAGTTAGCACACAAAATAAATGAATTTCATGAAACATTTCAAACGAAACTACTATAACATTTCAACTAAACCGCAATCTACAGAAAACAGAATTAACACACATGACTTGTAAATAATGGGGAGATATGTACTTCCTGCATTCTGTGGTCTGTTCCTGCAAAACTATCAAAAAACAAGAATTAGCTAGGTTTACACAAGTACTGTGCAAGTGATTTTGTTTTATCCTGCCATATTTTGACACAAAATTAATGAGCATTTTAGAAACAAATGACATTCTAGCTTCAATCTACAAGAATGGTGTGTGGGAGGTTGTTTTATCACAGTGATCTGATGAAGGGTCTCAGCCCGAAACGTCGACTGTTTGCTCTTTTTCGTAGACGCTGCCTGGCCTGCCAAATTCCTCCACCATTTCAGGTATAATTTTAAGATGATGCTTGGAAAGTATAGGAGAGATTTCAGAGGTAAGATTTTTTTTATATAAAGTACAGAGAGTGGGGAGGACATGGATCAAAAATCAGGTTTAATATCTCTGGCGTATGCTGTGAAATTTGTTAACCTTGCAGTAGCAGTACTGTGATAATAAAGTGAAAAAGAAAATCGTGAATTACAGATACATATATATATATACTAAATTAACTAAGTAGTGCAAAAATAGAAAATTAAATAAAGTAGTGAGGTAAAGTTCATGGGTTCAATGTCCATTCAGAAATCTGATGGCAGAGGGGAAGAATCCTCGGTCAAAACAACTTTCAGAGGACCTTAGAAGAAGAATTGTAGAGATCCATGAAGCTGGAAAAGGCTACGAAAGCATTTCTAAAGACCTGATAGTTTATCAGTCCCAGTCCACAGTACGAGAAATTGTCTCCAAATGGAGAAAGTTCAGTACCGTTGCTACTCTCCCTCGGAGTGGGCATCCTGCAAAGATCACAAGAGCACAATGTGCAATGGTGAAGAAGGTTAATCAGAACCCATGGGTAACAGCAAAAGATCTGCAGAAATCTCTACAACTTGCTAAACTCTGTTCATGTGTCCACTACAAGAATAACACTGAACAAGAACGGTGTCCATGGAAGAACACCATGGAGGAAACCACTGCTCTCCAAACAGAAACATTGCTGCACGTCTCAAGTTTGCAAAGACCACCTGGATGTTCCATAATGCTTCTGGGACAATAATCTGTGGACAGCTGAGACAAAAGTTGAACTATTTGGCAGAAGTGGACACTCTATGCTTGTTGGAAAAAGGATACTGCATATCAATACCAAAACCTCATAACAACTGTGAAGCATGGTGGAAGGAGCATCGTTCCTCAGGGACTGGACAGCTTGTGATCGTTGAGGGAAGAATGGATTCAAAAGTGTATCAAGACATTTTACAGGAGAATGTCAGGGTAGTGGCCTGTCACCTAAAGCTCAATAGAAGTTGGATATTGCAACAAAACAATGATTCAAAACACAAGAGTAAATCAACAATAGAATGGTTTAAAGAGAAGAAAATTCATGTTTTGAAATGCCAAGTCAGAGTCCAGATCTTAACCCAATTGAGATGCTGTGGCATGACCTGAAGAGGGATTTCACTAAGGTATCCCGGAAATATTGATGAACTGAAATCGCTTTGTATGGAGGAATGGTCTAAAATTCCTCCAAGCTGATGTGCAGGCTGATCAACAGTAACTGGAAATGTTTGGTTGAAGTTATTGCTGTACAAGGTGGTCACACTAGTTATTGAAAGCAAAGGTTCACATACTTTTTCCAACAAATACATGTAATATTGGATCATTTTTCTCAATAAATAAATGAACAAGTCTAATGATTTTGTGTTATTTACTTAAGTGGGTTCACGTTATCTAGTATAGGACTTAAGTGAAGATCTGATCACATTTTAGATCATATTTATTCAGACACAGAAAGAATTTTTAAGGGTTCACAAACTTTCTATCACCGCTGAACATACTGTGCAAAGGTGTAAGGTGCATATATATAGCTAGAGTGCCTAAAATATTTGCCTAATACTGTGGCAATTTTATATATTGCACAGGCAAGGAGAGGGGAATCATGGTTGGGAAAAGGGGAAGGGAGAGGAAAGGTAGCAGGAAATACCATAAAGATATTCTTTAATAATCAATAAACCAATTGTTTGGAAACAAATGACCTTGCTTGATTTCTCAGGGCTGGGTACATCTGCACCCGTACCATCCTCCACCCCAGCAGTCCTTCTCTGCCACGTGTTCCACACCCCTCCTGCAGCACAACACCATCACCATTCCCAACATATTTGCTCCTGCCAGATTAACAAACACATCCTCTACTGCACGTCGACAGATTCAGTGCTGTGCTAAAGTCTTAGGCACCCTAGATGTATACATGTACCTAAGACAATGGCAGAGCACTGTAGATACTAGATGGATACCTACTGACAGAGGGTGAATGAGATGTTGTGAACGAGGATCCAGTCACTGAAGTATTGAAGAGACTGAGCTGAGTGAAGGTGGAAACAATATCCAGCAGTTAATAGGAAGAAGTACAGTCAACATACAATGAAACAACACTACAACTAACCCTATTTCCACAGATTAAAACATTCAGCTCAGGTTTCAGGTCCACTGATCAGTCTGTGGGTGACTTCTGCTTAAGGCCAGCCCATCAGAAGCACTGCTGATAAATCCCTACCCTTTACATTTAATGGATAATGGTCTGTAATCCCACCACTTTCCACATGTTGTAACCATCAGATACATCTTCATCTCCTCTTTCAGAATTCCAAAGGGGCTGTTTTCTCTGTGACTCCCTGATTCACTCTTCAACCTCCACCAAATGTCCCTCTTCTCCTGGTTCTTTCCCCTGCAATTACGTGCTGTGACGGCTGAAATGAGGCTCTGAGACTGAACCTGGTTGATATTAAAAAGTCTTTATTCATTAAATTGGATTAATTAAGGAATCATATGCAATAAGGATAGTAAGAGTTTATAGAGAAATTGTGAAAGGCAGTATAATTAGGAAAAGTGAACTTGTTCATTTTGGAAGGTGGAACAAAATAAAAGGGAAGTGTTACTTCTTCAGAATTGTTATTTTAATTTTGTTTATGATTGACTGCTTGAAGCTGAAAACAAATATAATTTCAGATTACTTGTATCATGTAGGAATTTGGCTAAACAAGAAACTAGCATTTATTGAATATAATGTGTTTTATCGCAGTGGTGTTGACATTTTGCAATAGTTCGACTCGGCTAAAAACATTTTATTGACTATTTGCATTGGTACTCAGTGTCTGAGCTTTCTTGCTGAAGTGTCCAACAATAATCAGCCAGCATTGATGGAGTCCAGTTGCCCTGATACTGTTTATCCCCCATGACTGCAATGTCCCAGTGAAACCCTTCCCCATGCTCATTACTGACTGGAACAAGATTTGCAAGGAAGAAGTCTAAATGCAAATGCAAAAACGAATTGAGTGACATGTTACACTCATGGTTTTGTGTGCTTGAAGCATGTTGTCAGCCAGTTGCACAGTCTGGTGCTCTGTAGTGGCCAAGGAAATTTTCAACATGCTTGAATGCATTCCTGGTGATCTTCTCCAGTCCCACTAGACGTTCTTCAAATTGCCTGTCATTGGTGACCTGTTTAATTTGTGGACCAACAAATAATGCCTTCCTTACTGTTGGCATCAGTTATTCTGATGAGTTATGAATTGAAATGATAAATATAGTCGATTTTTAAGAAAATGGTTCATGGTAGGGAAACATTGTGGTTCAAGATCGGCAACCCAAAATCCAAAAGATGCATGATAAAGTATTGAGGAAGCAATATCTTCGTTGTCCAATATAATTAGTATTTAATTTTCCTTCCTGTTGATGGAGTCCTACATTAATCTTCCATTACATAACATCTATTCTACACAATGGTTCAATGCTCAATGTTACATATTATCTATGTTTGTATCATAATAAATTTGCAATACATTTTCAGCCTTTGTTATTTTGTAAAAATAGAGCTCCTATGTCACGTAATGAACAATGTAATAAAAGGTTTACTTATTGGCAATTATTCATGATTAATAAAGTAGTAAAAAAGACAAAACTAATCACTGATCCAAACCACACAACGTAGTGATAGAAAGCACTACAAGTGTCCAATGACTTTTTGTCTCCCTCTCTCTCCCTCTTGTTGTCCTTGTCTCCATACCCAGCTCTTCGAATAAGTCACAACCCACCTTAATATTCCCACTAGCACAACAAAATTGCCCCTTTTTATATCCTTCAAGATCCCTTACTCTAATGCATGGGGAAGTGCCAGATCATATTTACACCTGCAGAAGCTTCTCCCCCTTCCCAGACAAACATATTTTCCACCATTATCTACTGGGATAATGTGTTACAGACTAGTGCTCACACTAAACTCTCCAAACACTGCTGTGGACTGGTTCCTTGTACTTTCTCAAAACATTCCCACATTCTAAACTAACACCATTTTGTCTTACAGACACCCATTTTGTATTGCACATTTGAGAATTCACTAAGGAGGAATCAAATTTAACTTTTTCTTTCCAAGTGCTAATCTCAGATTCAGGAGGGGAGGACTCCCTTCAAAGAAGCAATGTGAATGTACAGTACTATAAAAAAATTCTTAAGCACATGTATATAGAGTGCCTAAGACTTTTGCATGGCACTGTAATAATTTCATGTATTGCACTGTACTGCTGCAAAAAAAAATTCTTGACATATGATAAACCTGATTCTGATGTGGGTCTCTGCTGTGGACCGAGTGGGAAGGGAGCGGGGAGAGGGGAATTACGGTTGGGAAAAGGGGAAGGGAAGGGACATGGAGTGGGAAACACCAGAGAGACATTCTGTGGTGAACTCAAAGCATATTGAGTTTTTGTAATCATACATACAAATATAAACAGCTGGTGAATCAATACACTTTCAATAACTACAATGTCACGAATAAACTCTTCTCGGGCTTCTAGCCAGGTACAGGGTTCAATTGATAACTGATGTTTCGATGACAAACTCTGCGATCTTCATCAGGAATTATGTCTGTGTACGTCTAAACCTTGTTACGTACCAGCAGCAATAGATTATACACTGAGTCAGGTTTTAATGTTAAAACCACTACCTTTAGTAGTATATACACAGTATATAGAAACTTAAATGAGATAAACAAAATTTAATAGCGTATGTATAACCATCAAGCTCAGGAAGTCTTAAAATGGTAAAGTAGAAAAGTTCAGTGATCCACGTAATAAACGATGGGAGAGAGATACAGTCAGCCCTCCTTATCCGCAGATTCCGTAAGCGTGGATTCAACCAACCGTGGATCGGGAAAACCCATAAGTTCTCTCTCCAGCACTCATTGCTTGAGCATATACAGATTATTTTTTCTTGTCATTATTCCCAAAAAAATACAGTATAACTATTTACATTGTATTAGGTATTATAATCTAGAAATGACTTAAAAGTACAGGCAGTCCCCAGGCTATGAATGAGTTCCATTGTTGAGTCAGTCTTTAAGTCGGCTTTGAAATCAGAACAGGTACATCCGGTATTATTTAGCATCAGTTTTCTTAGTACCGGTATAGAGTATATATTTTACCTTTCTATGCATATAAAACACTTAAACATACGTATTTCAATAATTTAACCACTGTGTTGCTTAGTAATAATTGTAGCTTTCATCGGGGCAGGGCCTTTCACATTCTCCATTAAAATTACTCCGATTGTTGACCAACTGTAGCCTAACGCTTTTCCAATGACCGATGGCGTATCACCTCTTCCCGATCGCTTTATTACTTTCATCTTATTTTCAATCGCGATAATGATTATTTTCGTGAACAGAAACACTGCGGATTCAGAGCTGCACCGCCAGGTCCTAATGTCCACCGCACGAGAGAAATGTGAAATAAAGTCCGGGGTTCTGCTGGGTCCTAAAAACCACCTCACTAATCCATGTGAAATGATGGACTTGAGCATCTGCAAATTTTGGTATCCGCAGGGGATCCTGGAACCAATCCCCCACAGATAAGGAGGGCGGACTGTATTTGTAATCCACGCTGTAATGTAGAGAAAAGGTAAATACGAAGTATTCCACAGGTTCCACGTCCGCAGCAGCCTGTGACTGACGTCACAGTCCCACCTCACTCAGCTACTCTTAAAGTAACACTCACAGTACAACCGCAGGCTCGTAACAACCTGTATTCCGTCCCTGATTGGTTAGTCCTCATCCAATCAGTTTTCTACTGTCCCACCCTGCTTACAATCAAATTCCAGTTCTTACTTTGAGGGAGACATTTGTCTTTGCTGAAATTCTTTTCCTCCAGCTTTACCTCAATGGCTTCTCTCACCAAATCATCCCAAAAGCCATTGGCATGGCAGAGTAGTTTTGTGTATAACTCAATCTTATAGTGAATATAATGATCTGCTACCGCCAATTTCTCCAGATAACCCAAATGGATCCACCTTCTATGCTCGTTGATGTGGGTTTCCACCATGTGTCCCGTCTGGCCAATATACGTTGCTCCACATTCACAAGGAATCCTGCAAACGGCAATTGTCCTGAGTCCCAGATCATCTTTGATGTGCATAAACTGTGATTTGAGCTTCCCTGGGGGTTTTTGGGTGGTATTAAACCGGTATTTCTTCAGGACCCTGACAGTTATTAGCTTTAGTTGTCACATGTACCAGGAAACATCAAAACCATCTCCTTCCTTTTTACATGTCCATCGAAATTTTTCCCGACACTCACTTAAAATAAATGTTCTTGGTTCACATGAATGCTTAGACATTTGTGACTGGTGAAGCTAATTATTTACAATTCCAAGTTTGGTGCACAATGGATTGTGTCTATTATGTGAATTCAGGATTTTTCACAAAGAATGAAAGATTTGAGCCGTCTTGGAGGTTGGATCGGAATTATAGTCCATTTCAGGTTATTTCTGATAATCTGCAAATAAATGTCATATGTCAGATACTGTGAATATTCTGAAAAAGTAATGTCAAACTGTGGATTCATATCTGAAGCTTTAAATAAACATAATGTCCAAAATAAAACAAAATGCAGATGCTGAATATCTGGAAACAAAAGCACAAATTGCGAGAAACACTTGGCAGATAGCAGCATCCATGGATACAGGGTTAACATGTTGGTAACACACGAGATTCTGCAGATGCTGGAAATCCAGAGAAACACACACAAAATACTAGAGGATTTCACCAGGTCAGGGAGCATCTATGTAAATGAATAAACTGTCAACATTTTGAGTGGCGATTGTATCCTGGGTTTATTCATTTCCATATATGCTGTCGGACCTGCTGAGTTCCCAGCATTTTGAGTGTATTAACATGTTGATGAAGTGTTCACAGTTTCTCATTAACACATTATCTGTCTCTCTTTACACAGATATTGTTCACCAGCAGAGTTTTCCAACATTTTCTGTTTTATTAGTCTAGTGAAGGCCAATTACATTCACCAATGTTGACTCCGATGGACTTCAATCTGCACAGCTTTGGACAATCCTTTCTCCGGTTGTTCCATGAATTTTGTGCATCTTGATGATATTGAGCTGATGCATAACATACACATTACGCTGTTCCCAATAAGGAGGACAGATTCTAAGGAAGAGCTAATTGGAATATGACTGGCCAACAATGTTCAGGAGAATATTAAGTTGGAGGAAGAAACACACAAGGAAGCAAAAATTATAGGTAGACCTGAAGATTGGGATAAATGCAGAATCCAGCAAAGAAACTGTGTGGTGATTTCTTTTGAACTTATAGTCCCTTAACATCTTTGGACTATTTTTACTGTGCCCATGGTCTGTTTTTTTTTATCAATTATGCTATTGTTTGCACTGTTGTAACTATATGTTGTAACTATGTGGTTTTGTGCAGGTCTTGTAGCTTTAGTTTTTGGTCTTGTTTGTCTGGTGGATTTGGAGCTCCTTTCCGGGGAACGCGCTAAAACGGTAGTGCGATATTAATACGCAGCAGTCTCTCCGGACTCTGGACTGGGGATTGCCAATCTTTATGTGGATTTTCTGGTGTAGTCTGTTTTGTCATATGTTTTTGTGATATCATTCTGGAGAAACGTTGTCTCATTTTTTAACTGCATTGCATTTGTGGTTTCTAAATGACAATAAACTGAATCTGAATGATGACATTGGCAATAAAAAATAAACTGAGTGCAAATTATTGAGGAATATATTTCATACATATATATATAAATATATATGAAATATATTTCATATTCCTCAATGGTATACCGCAAAGGTATACAAAAAAAACGACTGGTTCAAGTGAACAGACAGTAGTTAGAAAATGAGACCCAAAAAAACAATGATGGGCAGTGAAGAAACAGCAAAGGAATTAAACAGATTTTACATGATGAAACTATTGAGCACACAGACAAGACCCTGATGGCCTGTATCCTCGGTCCGAAAAGTTGTGGCCATTGTATAGTGGATGCGTTGTTTATAGATCTTCCACAAATCCTTAAGTTCTGAAGAAGAACCAAAGGACTGTCAACAGAAAGGGAGACAAACTGGTTTTGCAAATAATGGTCAAAATGACTTAATTAAGGATGAAATAGCAGCACAGTAGAAACATCATAATTTAAACAAGCAAATTCAGCAAGGCTCCCTGAAGGGAAATAGTGTCAACCTCCTTGGCACCCTCTCTAAAGCTTCCACACCTTCCCTATAATGAGACAATCAGAACTGAGCACAATACTTCAAGTGTGTTTGAACCAGTTTTAGAGAGCTGCAACATTATCTTGTGGCTCTTGAACTCAATCTCCCTACCACAGAAAGCCAGCATACCACAGGACTTCTTAATCAACCTATCAACTTGAGCTACAACTTTGAGGGATCTATGGATCTGGACCCCAAGATCCTTCTGTTCCTCCACACTGCTAAGAACCCTGTCAATAACCTTGTACTGTGTCTTCAAGTAGCCTCTGAAAGTCCAACCCATTGTGAGAGTTGGAAATGGGTAAGGCTGACCAACAGGGTGAAGCTGTATAGGCCAATCCCCTATACAGTGAATACAATAGATTACAGAAACATTGATGAATTCCAAGGGAGGGTTTTCACGGTCTATGCTCTACTGGGAACTAACGGCCCAATAAGAAGAAGAAGGAATGCCTTCAAGTTCAATCTTCCAAAATGTATCATTTCATACTTCCCTTGATTGAACTTCATCCGGCACTTCTCCACCCAACTTCACATCCCTTTATAACCTACATCAACCTTTGACACTATCCAGAACACCTCCAGCCTTCATGTCATCTGCAAGCTTACTAATTACTTCTCCTCTTTCTTACCCAAGTCATTTATAAAAACACAAATTGTAGGGAATCTCTGCACAACAATGCTAGTCACCAACCACTGGGCAGAATACATTCCATCTACTACAACTCTCTGCCTTCTGTGAACATGCCAATTCTGAATCCATGCAGCCAAGTTTCCATGAATCCCATGTTTCATGGCTATCTGGATGAGCCTAACATGGAGAATCTTGTCTAAAGCATTACTAAAAGTCCACAACAGTGCTCTACCTTCATCAATTTGTTTTGTCACTTCCTCAAAATCTCAATCAGGCTTGTGTGGCATGAGCTGGCCCTCAGAAAGCCACGCTGACAATCCCTAATAAGTCTATTTGTTTCCAAATACCCTTAAATCCTGTCCCCAAGAACCCTCTCCAAAAGAGTGTCCACCACTGACATAAGAATTCATCTAGGAATTTGAAAAAATTCTCAACCAGAGACGGGTGGAGCAAAGTCAGAAGATGAGTTGTAGTTGGAATTTGCAGGAGGCATTTGACAAGGTGTTATGGTTTAGTCATAAGTCCTGTGACCTTAGGAGTCCCAAAAGGGTTAGAGATGGAACCACAAATGCTCACAATACATATTAGGGAGTTGGAGAAAAATTTGTGAACGTACAGTAGCCAAATATGCAAAGAATTAAAAACATACGGGAGGTAAGTTGCAGGGCAAAAGGGTTCGTAACATTTTAGGTAACATTTGGATATTAAACACACAGCGCATATTTTTCTCGTTTGAACATATAAAATCATTGCAACACACCAATACTGTATCGCTGAATCAGTGGGAGCCCTGGGCTTGTTTCCCTGCAACAAGACGGTCCCATCGAGGGGTGATGGGAGACAGCGATACTTGAAGGGGATTCCTTATGTCCAGTCTATTCTGCAATTTAGTTTTTGTGGGTCTCAGCACTTGCTTCTGTCCCACTTACTCACATTTTTTCCGCTGAAAAAACTCATCGGGTTTGCTTTAAGTGCAGGATGCTTGGACTCAAGGTATCGAAGCAGTTTTGAGGGCTTCATTGCCTCATTAGACAGCCTCCGGGCCCGCACTCCAGCTTCCCGCCCGCCCGCCGTCAGACGCCTTGGCCAGGTGCGGCTGGTCATGGGTGGGGTGAGAGGACAAGGTAAGGGTTGGGGGTCCCCGTGCCTGGGCCGTGGCTGTCGCAGTCTGCAGAGACTGAGCGAGTGAGACTGCGACAGGGCGCATGCCCGCCCCCCCCACCCCCCTTATAGGTAGGTAGCGTCTATCGGCCGACAAAAGTTTGGCTCGAGGGATGACTTTCAGTAGATCGCAGTGAGGTAGCTGCTCTGCTACTTATGAAACCCTGAGCCCGAATTAGGTCGTCTGCGAATATTTTAGCAGTAAGTTCCCCACGAACATTCAGTGTGCTAAACAGGTTTAGAGGCGGCGCCCATCTGTCCACGCTCCAGGCCAGTAGCAACGGCACTTCTCACCAGCCGCGTGAGGCGGCCGGTAACCCGAGCCCAACCACTGATCCCTGGTGCTAGGGTATCACTGCATTTAGGTGACTGATGACCTCGTGTGCATTCAACAGTGGGCGTGACAGGGAATGAGGGAAGGTGCAGCTGACTCATATCATTTCATATCGCCAAATCATATCGTTTCCTTGCGGCCCAGTAGCACGTTTTGCGGCCTGGTGGTTGGGGACCACTGATCTATGGAACTCTATGGAGGTGGAGTTCTTGGGTATTTTTAAGATTGAGAGAGAGTGCAGTCTAACCAATGCCTTATAAATTCTCAGCATCACTTCCTTGCTCTTGCATTCTAGTCCTCTCAAAACCGCATTGCTATTAGGATGAAGTATTCAGCTTTCAACAAGGAGAGAACCTGTCATGAAGGAAACGTTTGAGCTGAGTAATGTTCTTAGCATTTCCTTTTCCAGTAGACCAGTTGGTCAAAAAAATTACCTGCTTGCATGTGAACATTTCAGTCAAGATACAGTCTTACTGCAGCCACTGCAAGCTGACGTGAGCCAGATACAATATAAAAACTGCAAAACATACCAAATTGGCTGTGTGAAAAATATGAGAGGTCGCTTGAATGTACTTACTTCCCCCACTTTACTCTGCCCTTTCCTCGTCTCTGAGAGTCTTTTCCTCACCTGTGAGAGGCTGCATCACCTTTCCATCTCCATTGTGATTCTGCAGAGGTAAACAAATTATTGTAATCACCAGTTTAGAAAATCACATTTTGTAAGTGTCATTTGATTTGTCACTGTTTTGTCACTTTGTCTATGAGAATGAATATAACATGATAGTTCCTTTATGATGTCCTACACTGACTCGTCATTATCATAAATGGCACAAGGACTCTGTGGTTCCCAGCGTGGGTAGAACTCTCATTATTTCACCTTCAGTTAACTACAGGCCCATTGGCTGGTACCATCTCTGCCTTCCTCTGTCAGCTGAACTATGAAAAATGTTCCTTCATGGATATCATTGTTAAATCAGCTTCAATTACAGTAATATTTATTGCTCCATTAGTAAACCCTCCTGAAGCAACTGACAGTTGAAACAATGTCCATGATCTTCTCAAACCACCTTCCATGTCACTCTCCATCTTCACATTAGACTCCCAATGTTGTCCCACATTCCACATTCTCATCATGTTTATCTGGGAGTTCACCAGCCCAAAACAGAAATGTCTATCAATCAGTATCACCAATGACATCTTACCTGAAAGCACCTGTCTTATCATCCCTACTCTTCCTCATCAGCCCTGGTTCTGCCAATCATACTGTGCAGAACTGACTCCCCAACATTACACCACGTTATTACTCCTCCCCTCCACAACAGACACATCACATCATCTCAACTAGTTTCTATAAGACCATAAGACACAGAAACAGAATTTCCTATGTCCATCAAGCCTTTGATCATGGCTGGTTTATTTTCCTTCTCAGCCCCATTCTCCTGCCTTCTCTCTATAACATTTGACACCCTTACTAATCAAGAACCTATTAACCTTCTTTTTAAATATCCCCAATGATTTGCCTCTACAGATTAATTACCCACTGGCTAAAGAAATTTCTCCTCATCTCTGTTGAAGGGACGTCCAACTAATCTCAGGCTTTGCCCGCTGGTCCTAGACTCCCCCGTAACAGGTAACATTCTCTCCACATCCACTCTGTCTAGGCCTTTCAATATTCAGTAGGTTTCAATGAGATCTCCCCTCATTCTTCTAAACGCCAGAGGGCACAGTCCAGAGCCATCAAACTCGCCTCACATATTAATCCTTTCATTCCTGGATGTTTTCTGAGATCTGGGGACCAAAACTGTTCAGAATCTGCCAATGAGATGGAAAATAAGTCAACAATGGTGAATGGTGAAGCAGACTCAATGAGCTGAATGGCCTAATTCAGCCCCATGTCTTGTGGCCTTATTAGTAACCTTGGTACTTAACACTTCAGATACAATCAGCTGATATTACCCTCCAACATAGTTTGTAACTGGTGAAATTATGCATCGTTTCAAGATAAAAATAATGTGCAGGGAAAACATAACATGACATTATTTGAATTAAATTGCAGTCTGTTTGCATTCTGTTGTCAATATTATTTCTGCAGGAATTACAATTTATTGCGCGTGCCATTTAAATATTGGAGAGATATTATGTACTTACCCTGGTGTCTGGAATGTTCCGGTTACCTATCAAAAACACAAAGAGGTTTCCGCAAAAAGTACTGTGAAATTAATTTACCATATTTCTATTTTGCTCTACCATATGTAATTAATGGAGTTTAAGTAGCAAATTACATTCTCGCATCAATCTACAAGAATGGTGTGTTTGAGATTGTTTTTCCAAAGTGACATCACCAGTCTGAAACTGGAGTGTTCCCATCACAACGGTAATGTTTGATGAAAGATTCCACCGCCGTCCGATGGAACCATTTTAAAATGGACAGCTACATTCTGATCATGTTAATATTGTGATAAACAATAGACAATAGGTGCAGAAGTAGACCATTCAGCCCTTCGAGCCTGCACCACCATTTTGAGATCATGGCTGATCAACTACTATCAATACCCGGTTCCTGCCTTGTCCCCATATCCCTTGATTCCCCTATCCATAAGATACCTATCTAGCTCCTTCTTGAAAGCATCCAGAGAACTGGCCTCCACTGCCTTCCGAGGCAGTGCATTCCAGACCCCCACAACTCTCTGGAAGAAGAAGTTTTTCCTTAACTCTGTCCTAAATGACCTACCCCTTATTCTCAAACCATGCCCTCTGGTACTGGACTCTCCCAGCATCTGGAACATATTTCCTGCCTCTATCTTGTCCAATCCCTTAATAATCTTATATGTTGCAATCAGATCCCCTCTTAATCTCCTTAATTCCAGCGTGTACAAGCCCAGTCTCTCTAACCTCTCTGCGTAAGACAGTCCGGACATCCCAGGAATTAACCTCGTGAATCTACGCTGCACTTCCTCTATAGCCAGGATGTCCTTCCTTAACCCTGGAGACCAAAACTGTACACAATACTCCAGGTGTGGTCTCACCATGGCCCTGTACAAATGCAAAAGGATTTCCTTGCTCTTGTACTCAATTCCCTTTGTAATAAAGGCCAACATTCCGTTAGACTTCTTCACTGCCTACTGCACTTGCTCATTCACCTTCAGTGACTGATGAACAAGTACTCCTAGATCTCTTTGTATTTCTCCCTTACCTAACTCTACACCATTCAGATTATAATCTGCCTTCCTGTTCTTACTCCCAAAGTGGATAACTCACACTTACTCACATTAAACGTCATCTGCTAAGTATCTGCCCACTCACTCAGCCTATCCAAGTCACCCTGAATTCTCTTAACATCCTCATCACATGTCACACTGCCACCCAGCTTAGTATCATCAGCAAACTTGCTGATGTTATTCTCAATGCCTTCATCTAAATCGTTGATGTAAATCGTAAACAGCTGTGGTCCCAATACCGAGCCCTGTGGCACCCCACTAGTCACAACCTGCCATTCCGAGAAACACCCATTCACCGTTACCCTTTGCTTTCTATCTGCCAACCAGTTTTCTATCCATGTCAATATCTTCCCCCCAATGCAAAACAAAATGGTCGAGATGTTTCCACAAAGTCTCCAATGTCTGAAGACAGAACCACAGCAGTAAGCAAAATTCCAGCATTTATCCCAACTCTAGAAGTGCATCCATCAGGGTATGAAGGGAACCTCTCAGTACTTCTCTCAATGATACTCAGCTGTTAAGTTTGGCCTAAGTTCACCTTCATGGACTCTCTCCATGTTCAAGCTGGTATGGGGCTTGTGCGCAACATTTTCATCTTATCCCACTCCTTTTAAACTTAGAACCACTTTCTCCATATGCACCAGAATTAAAGTCCAATTTATCACAGCAGGAATGCTATCCCAATGAATTTACTGGGAAAGAAATTCTGAAGAATTTAATAGGAGTGTTGGCAAAAATACTGGCAAATTAGACAATGGGTTGGATAGCCTCAAAGAAAGATTTGGGCAGTAAATTCCTGAGATTAGAGGACTGGTGAATGGTAAATTCAGGGATGATTAGGCATTTTGAGATTGCAGGATTGCATAAGGTTGAAGGGAAGGAATAGGGGTTGACCAAGGTCAGGGAAGGACTTGAAAATGGGAATTAGGATCTAAAACTTGAAGAGCACCTGTGCCAGGAGTTAATGTTAATCAGCAAGTAGGAGAGCAGGTCAGACAGGTGTAAAAGTAGCAAAGGGGTAACTAGGGATTTCAGCAGAGAATAAACTGACATCATCCGGTCAAGATGGCACCAAGGTGGCTACATGTCTATGTAGGTCTGTAGCAGTGGATTTGGGGATAGTGTGAGGAGCTAGGCGTCAGGTTAGGGTTGAGGGACGCAGACAGGGTTGGATGTCAGGCACAGTAAATGAAGAGTCAGGGGTAGGAGCTGGTGTTTGAGTCAAGTTGCTGCGAGATGTGATGTCCATCGATGTCGCAGCTCAGACAGTTTTTTTTTGGGTTCATATGGATGGTTTGGGGATAGCATGGGGATTGAGAGGTTCGGTTTGGATTTAGAGACAGGGATGAGGGAGAATGGAGAGTCAGGGGCATGAGCCGGTTTTCCGAATTCAAGTTGGAATGCTCCACGGTCAGAGGTCCCCTAGAGATTAATGTGAGGTCAGAAGTCGAGACCAGAGACACTCTTCTGTTGAAAGTCAACAATCCCGGAGACTGGGTTGGTTGAGGCCCGAAGGTCAAACCTGTGACTGGCAAGTCCTGGGGTTGATACCCAGAGGTCAGTGGTTCAGAGATGAAAGCTGAAGACTGAAGTCCAGAGCTCAGCAAGATGGGAGGCAGACAGTGAGTCCAGGCCAGAGACTGGGGATCAGAGGCCTGATGAGTGCAAGTCTGGAAGTCTGAGCCAGAGTCTGGAGGTGGGATGTCCGATATCTGAGAGCTTGAGTCCGGAGCCAAAACCTGGAGGCCCGGAGGCGGCCTGTTCTGGGGTTGCTGGCCTGCGTGTGTTAGAGTGCGAGGTTGGGAAAGCGGCTTCTTTTGCTGTTCTTGTTTTGTTCTGTTGTTGTTTTTGTTTGTGTTGCTCTGTAGAGTGTGTTATGATGCTGTTGTGCTGATCGTGGTGGGCAAGCTGTACTGGCCTTGGAATGTGTCTGACACTTGCAGGCTGCCCCCAGCACACCCTTGGCTGTCAGTTGTTAACACAAACAACACATTTCAAGGTATGTTTGAATGTACATGTGATAAAGAAATAAATCAGAATCTGAAAAAAACAAGAGCTATGTAGGAGGGAAGGGTTAGATTGATTTTGGAGTAGGTTAAAAGGTCGACATAATGTCATGAGCTAAAGGGCCTGTACTGTGCCATAATATTCTATGTTCTATAACTCAGTCACATACCTTGTTTATGTTTGTGTTTCCTCCACAAAACATATGCCACGATACCAAGAAAAATTCCAACCAAAGCAATAGTCACAACAACATGAACGGTAACTATCCCGTTGCGCTCTGCTTTACACTTCACGTCAGCTTCAGCGCTCCCTGGTTCAACCTGTTTAAGTTTGAGCGTTTCACATCTGGGGAAGACATACAAAAACATAAATCCATACAAGTACCTGTGATAGTTGCTCAAAGTTTAATTATAATAAATCTGTTACAATTGATCTGTTATCGAAATGTCATTGTATCACAAGTCGATCAGGAAGAGGTCAACTGTCAATGATCTACAGGATCTTTCACTTCCACCTGAGTGGGCAGACAAGGCCGTGGTTTAACATCTCTCCCGAGACACTGCACTGGAATGTCATCCTAGATTCGGGGCACAAGTGTCAGAAATTGGACTTGAACCCACAACCTTCTGACTCACGGATGGTGCAGTGTTGACTTCTGAATAACAATGTTAATTTAAAAACATCCCAGAAGACATGATGTGATAAAGTAATGTAGACATTAAGGGGTGGTTGAGTCCCTTTGTCTGTGTAATGTTGTAAAGTTTAGATAATGTTGTACAGTCTGGTCTGTTGCAAAATGACCAAAAGACCTGAATATATAAATAACTGGAAAGGGAAGAGAGAGATGACAGTTACAAACGACCAGTCCAAATGCAAACAGACAGGAGGAGTGAGGTAGCTGAAGTTGTGATAACAAGTCATTCACAATGCTGAGTGACTGCCTATGTTTTAATTCCCATGGTCTTGTCTAAAACTGGAGCAGGTTCGGTGCTCAACAAACAACACGACACACAGACACAAATCTGCTGACTTTGGAAATCTTGAGCAATGCCCACAAAATACTGCAGGAACTCAGTGGGTCAGACAGCATCTATGGAAGGGAATGAAAGTTGATATTTTGGGCCGAGACCATTCATCAAGACTGGAAATGGAGGGCAGAAGCTAAAAGAAGGTTGTGGGGGGCAGGGGGAGGGCAGGAGTACAAGCTGGCTGGTGATAGCTGAGGTCAGGTGAGGGGAAGGTGGTTCCCTACACTTTCTCTTTCTTCCATGGTCCACTATCCTCTGTTAGATTCCTTCTTTGTCAACCCTTTACGATCAACATTCTGGGGGTTACCATTGACAGGAAACTGAATGGTCTCGCCCATATAAACACCCTGGCTTCCAGAGCAGGTCAAAAGCTAGGAATCCTGTGGCGTGTAGCTCACCTCCTAACTCCCCAAAGCCTGTCCACCATCTACAAGGCTCAGGTCAGGAGTGGAATGGAATACTCGCCACTCGCCTGGATGAGTGCTGCTCCATCAACAATTGAGAAGCTTGACACAATCCAGTACAAGGCAGCCCACCTGATCAGTGCCCCTTCCACAAGCATCCAATCCCTCCACCATCAAAGAACAGTTGCAGCAGTGTGTACTATCTCCAAGAACTACTGCAAAAACACACCGAAGCTCCTAAGGCAGCTCCTTCCAGACCCACGACAACTACCATCTAGAAGGACGAGAACAGCAGATACCTGGGAACACCACCAATTGGAAATTCCCCACCAAGTCATGGCTGTTCCTTCATTGTTGCTGCGTCAAAATCATGGAATTCCCCAGATATCATAAAAAGATTGTTTCGAATTTAAGACTGAGAAGCGGATCTTTTCTAAATTTAATTAAGACATAATATCACGTAGCCATTGAAGATGTGTAGGAGGGGTAGACTCCTCCCATTTAAGCAAGATCCTGGCGAGACCACACTTGGAGTATTGTGTACAGTTTTGTTCTCCAAGGTTAAGGAAGGACATCCTGGCTGTAGAGGAAGTGCAGCGTAGATTCACGAGGTTAATTCCTGGGATGTCCGGACTGTCTTACGCAGAGAGGTTAGAGAGACTGGGCTTGTACACGCTGGAATTAAGGAGATTGAGAGGGGATCTGATTGCAACATATAAGATTATTAAGGGATTGGACAAGATAGAGGCAGGAAATATGTTCCAGATGCTGGGAGAGTCCAGTACCAGAGGGCATGGTTTGAGAATAAGGGGAAGGTCATTTAGGACAGAGTTAAGGAAAAACTTCTTCTCCCAGAGAGTTGAAGGGGTCTGGAATGCACTGCCTCGGAAGGCAGTGGAGGCCAGTTCTCTGGATGCTTTCAAGAAGGAGCTACATAGGTATCTTATGGATAGGGGAATCAAGGGATATGGGGACAAGGCAGGAACCGGGTATTGATAGTAGATGATCAGCCATGATCTCAAAATGGCGGTGCAGGCTCGAAGGGCCGAATGGTCTACTTCTGCACCTATTGTCTATAAGATTGCTCTTCTTGCTAAAAGAGAGGTAAAAACTAAAACCTGTAGGTTAGGAGTATTTAAAGTTATATCTTCATTTGCATTAATACCAAACAAGGCAGTAAGGGGATTTGGGTCAAATTGGACCCTACAGCAGATACTTGGGAACACCACCAATTGGAAATCCCCCACCAAGTCATGGCTGTTCCTTCATCGTTGCTGGGTCAAAATCATGGAATTCCCTCCTTAACAGCACTGTGGGTGTACCTACACTTCAGGGACTGCAGTGGTTCAAGAAGGCAGCTCATCACCACCTTCTCAAGGGCAACTGCGGATGGACAATAGATGCTGGCTTAGCAGGCAATGCCCACATGCCGTAAATGAATAAATTAAACTAAATCCCCTTCCACCTATCACCCTCAGCTTCTGACATCATACCCCTCCTCCCACCTTTTTATTCTTTCCCAGTCCAGATGAAGGGATTCGTCTCCAAAATATCGACTGTTTATTCCCCTGCATAGATGCTGCCTGATCAGCTGAGCTTTTCCAGCATTTTGTGGGTTGCTCAACACATTTTTTCTTGCTCTAGAATATGTCTGTATGAATATATTTGAGGAAATTTTGTAAGTTAGTTATAAATCAGGTTATAAAGTTATGCTTAAACTACGATTACATGAGTTATGCAGAGAACGCATGATTGAATATACGTTTCTATTTTTAGGCTTTCTTAGAAATACCTAAAGTGGAAATTCATCACCTCAATTGCAACATACACTCGGAATCCCTTTATTAGATACACCTGTACTCCTGCTCATTAATGCAAACATCTAATCAGCCAATCAAGTGGCAACAACTCAATGCATAAAAGCAAGTTGACATGGTCAAGAGGTTCACTTGTTCAGACCAAACATCAGAATGGGGAAGAAACGTGATCTAAGTGACTTTGACTATGGAATGATTGTTGGTCTCAGACAGGGTGGTATGAAATCTCAAACTGCTCATCTCTTAGGATTTTCATACACAGCAGACTCTAGAGTTTACAGAGAATAGTGTGAAAAAACAAAAAAAAACATCCACTCCATGGCAGTTCTGTGGGCAAAAAAGCATCTTATGAAAGAGTTCAGAGGAGAAAGGCCAGACTGGTTCAAGCTGACAGAAAGGTGACAGTAACTCAATTAACCATGTTTCACAACAGTGATGTGCAGGGGAGCATCTCTGAATACACAACACATCCAACCTTGAAGTAGATAGGGTAGAACCGCAGAAAACCACGACGATACTCATGGTGTCTTCATTAGGCACAAGAGGTACTGGAATAAAGTCATCACTGAGTATCTATGACAAGTACAATGTAAAACTTACTTGCAACAGCATCACAGGCACCAGAGCATCAGAGACACGACATTCACAATAAAAACATCAACTAAACAGATTACCCACAGGTTTTACTGTAAAGAATGCAATTTGAACAAAGCCAGAGCAGCATTGTTTCTGTAGTGTGGTTACTTAAGGATGAAGAAAAGTTGTTCTCACCTTTTGCAGACCTGTAAGGAACACCACACTCTCTAAATTAAATTAGACTGTCAAAATGATTGTTTCCCCATAAAACAAAAAAAATACACAAATTCTGTTCCCATGTCTTCCGGTCATGTAGTAGGTTCTGGGGAGAAGGCAGGGGGTGGGGAGGATAATAAATCAGCAAATATTGAACAGCAGAGCAGACTTCATGGGTCGAATTGTCTAATTCTGTTCCTAGGTCTGATGCTCTTAAGGAATACAATAAAGAAACCCGAAAAAACACAATAATTATCAATACACAAACAATCCTATAAAACACAATGTACAAGTAACTGTTACACACACAGACTGATTATGTGTACATAAAGTGATGCTGGGTGACGTGTATGTAGTAGTGTGGGGAGTGGTGGGTTGGGTTAATGTGGGGAGGTGTTGATCAGACTGACAGCTTGGGGGAAGTAACTGTTCTTGAGTCTAGTGGTCCTGGCATGGTCGCTGTGTCGCCTCTTCCCTGGTGGTTTGGGGCAAAAAGAAAGGAGGTATTGAGAAAAATTAACAAGAGGTGGTACTTTCTGAACATGGATACCGTGGAGTCTGTTGGGCTTGAAATTCTGCCCTGTGTTCGTTTAGGAAGAGAGACAACTTACACCGGAATATTACAAAACGTGGCTTTATTGCAGAATTCGTAACTGGCACAGCGAATCCACGGAGTCGCTGGAGAAGGCGTTCTGTTTTCCCCTTACAATCTGCTCTTATTTATACCCCTTTTCCCCCCAGCACACCCCCGCTACATATTAGGTAATATCGGGCACTTGTGTCCATCTTATTGGCCCGCAGCCATATGCTCACGAGTTACCTGTTTCTTTTGTTTACTGAATCGCGTGACACTAATAGTATCGGTGTAGCGGGGTCCCCAGTTTCGCTCCCCCCTCCCTCGCATTCCAGCCTCCTAACATTATGTGTGTTACGTGAGCCACTCCTGACCTGTAATGGCAGTCCCGAATTAACCCCAACAAGTCTGAGGTACTTACACTGTCCAGTTCTTACACTCTTCAGTTGTTGAAGCTTCGCTTGAAAATGTTCCGTGAGGACATTTCTCACACACTGTATCATTGAAAGGTGTTCCTGAAACACAGAATCAATGCCATTGTGGGTAACTTGTAGAGTCTATAATACCAGTGTCAGAGAGACCTTGTTACTTTCCACACTCCTCTTCATACAGTTAATTTTCTTCACCTGTGAACAATGTTTAACAATGAACGAAGTAAACTAGCTATTTTTGCACTTCCACTTTCAGTGATGAAGTTGTCACCCGTAACATGTTGAATCCACTTCACTGAGTAGTTCTCAGTGTTTAGCAGCAAATATTTTTTTAACCTGTTCTGACATCCACAAATCCCTTCAGTCAGTTACTAATACACCCGTGCTTCTTAGTCACTCCACTGTGCGAATAACACTCCCAGCTCCGAGCAGCACAGGAAAGGAACAGGCTGTGGTGGTTTCTTTTCCTAATGGAGGAATAGTGTGTGGGCCTGTGTCAACTGAAGAATTTACTCAGAATTTGGAATAACAGTGAGAAGAAAGCAGATAAGGCAATACCAAAGTAACAATGATATCAGAGCTGAGGGGGAATATTTCTTGCCAGAGGGTGGTGAATCTGTGGAATTCCTTGCCATAGACAGCTGTCGAGGCCAAGTCATTCAGTATATATAATGAGGAAGTTGACAGGTTTTTGATTAGTAAAGGTGTCAAAACTGAACTGAAGAGATGGAGGAAGGGGTGGTTGGCTCACAAACAGAGAAATCCTGGAGAAGGTGCAGAGGGAGGATATGCAGGTGATAGAGAAGGGATACGCTCAGACAATGGTTTGAGATTTGTCTATTTTAATGCAAGAAGCATTATGAACAAAGCGGATGAGCTTAGAGTGTGGATCAGTACTTGGAACTATGATGTTGTGGCCATTACAGAGACCTGGATGGCTCGGGGCATGAATGGCTACTTCAAGTGCCAGTCTTCAGATGTTTCAGAAAGGACAGGCACGGAGGCAAAAGAGGTGGGGGTGTGGCACTGCTGATCAGAGATCGTGTCATAGCTGCAGAAAAGGAGGAAGTCATGGGGGATTGTCTACTGAGTCTCTGTGGGCGGAAGTTAGAAACAGGAAGGGGTCAATAACTCCACTGAGTGTTTTTTTAAAAATAGACCACCCAATAGTAATAGGGACATCGAGGAACAGATAGTCAGACAGATTCTGGAAAGGTGTAATAATAACAGGGTTGTTGTGGTGGGAGATTTTAATTTCCTAAATATTGATTGCTATCTCCCTAGAGCATACATGTCAAACTCAAGGCCCGCGGGCCAAATCCGGCCCGCGGTGGAATTATCTTTGGCCCGCGAGATAATATCTAATTACTATTAAAGCTGGCCCCAGTAATCGAAGCGCCTATGGCGTATGATATAGCTAATGCTGAGTTTATTCAGGTACCAGGTTTTCAGGATTTTTAGTGTTTATTCGGCAGTCTTCTTCATAAGAAACGGAATTTGTAAAGTGAAACACTTTGTAGTTATAGCAGAGACTGAGACACATGAGAGCAGGCTGTAAAAACAGAGGCAACGAAAGCTGTGTTCGCACGCGTCCGACTGATCCGGCCCGCATGAAGCTGCATTTTGCTCAATCTGGCCCGTGACCTAAAATGAGTTTGACACCCCTGCCCTAGAGCAAGGAGTTTGAATGGGGCGGACTTTGTTAGGTGTGTTCAGGAAGGTTTCCTGACACAATATATAGACAGGCCTACAGAGGACAGGCTGTACTTGATCTAGTATTGGGAAATGAACCCAGTCGGGTGTTGGGTCTTTCAGTGGGAGAGCATTTTGGAGATAGTGATCACAGTTCTATCTCCTTTACCATAGTATTTGAGAGGGATAGGAACAGACAAGTTAAGAAAGCGTTTAATTGGATTAAGGGGAAAATGAGCTATCAGGCAAGAACTTAGAAGCATAAATTGGAAACAGATGTTCTCAGGGAAGTGTACAGCAGAAATGACTTGAGAGAACAGGACCAATCAAGTGTGACAGTGGAAAAGTGTGTATGGAACTGGAGGAGATAGCAGAGGTACTTAATGAATACTTTGTTTCAGTATTTACTACAGAAGAGGATCTTGGCGTTTGTAGGGATGACCTACAGCAGATTGTAAAGCTTGAACATATAGACATTAAGAAAGAGGATGTGCTGGAACTTTTGGAAAGCATCACGTTGAATAAGTCTCCAGGATCGGATGAGATTTACCCCAGGCTACTGTGGGAGGTGAGGGAGGAGATTGCTGAGTTTCTGGCAATGATCTTTGCATCAACAATGGGGACGGGGAGGTTCCCGGAGGATTGGAGGGTTGCAGAATTTGTTCCTTTATTCAAGAAAGGGAGTAGAGATAGCCCAGGAAATTATAGACCAGTGAGTCTTACTTCAGTGGCTGATAAGTTGATGGAGAAGATCCTGAGAGGCAGGATTTATGAACATTTGGAGAGGCATAATATGATTAGGAATGGTCAGCATGGCTTTGTCAAGGGCAGGTTGTGCCTTACAAACCTGATTTAATTTTTTGAGGATGTGACTAAACACATTGATGAAGGAAGAGCAGTAGATGTAGTATACATGGATTTCAGCAAGGCATTTAATAGGGTACCGCATTGCAAGGGTTATTGAGAATGTAAGGAGGCATGGGATCCAAGGGGACCTTGCTTTGTGGATCCAGAACTGGCTTGCCCACAGAAGGCAAAGAGTGGTTGTAGACAGGTCATATTCTGCATGGACATTGGGGACCAATGGTGTACGTTCGTTTGATGGAGCGGGCGCCGGAGTAGAGGAAGACAGAGTAGGAAGGCTTTGTCTCCAGAGGCTTCGGCGAGCAGAGGCTGAGGACGAGCTTCACTCCAAGTGAGGTAAGGCCGAGTAAGTTCCTTTAAAAGAAGAATGTTTCAAAAGTTGAGACAACGTATTGGGTAGGTCATGACAGCTGAGATCGGCCCCGTGGTTTGTTCATCCTGCAGCACGTGGGAAATCAGGGATACTTCCAGTGTCCCTGACGACTATGTGTGCAGGAAGTGTGTCCAGCTGCAGCTTCTGGCAGACCGCATTGAGCGTCTGGAGCTGCGATTGCATTCATACTGGAGCATCTGCGATGCTGA
Organism: Hemitrygon akajei; assembly: GCF_048418815.1. Lineage (NCBI taxonomy): Eukaryota > Metazoa > Chordata > Chondrichthyes > Myliobatiformes > Dasyatidae > Hemitrygon > Hemitrygon akajei. The sequence goes on from NC_133152.1 coordinate 51,415,596, forward strand.
GAAAGTCGTGAATAGCACGTTCAGTGAGTTGGCCACAGCACAGGTAAAGACTACACAGGCAGAAAGGGAAGGGGTGGCCACTAGACAGCGTAGCAGTAGGCAGGAAGTGCAGGAGTCCCCTGGGGTCATCTCCCTCCTAAACAGATATACTGTTTGGATACTGTTGGGGAGATGTCTCATCAGGGAAAGGCAGCAGCAGCCAAGTTCATTGCACCATGGGTGGCTCTGCGGCACAGGAGGGAAGGAAAAGGAGTGGGAGAGCTATAGCGATAGGGGATTCGATTGTAAGGGGAATAGATAGGCGTTTCTGCAGCCGCAAACGAGACTCCAGGTGGATATGTTGCCTCCCTGGTGCAAGGGTCAAGGATGTCTCTGAGCGGCTGCAGGACATTCTGGAGTGGGAGGGTGAACAGCCAGTGGTCGTGGTGCACATAGGTACCAACGATATAGGTAAAAAACGGGATGAGGTCCTACAAGATGAATTTAGGGAGTTCGGAGATAAATTAAAAAGTAGGACCACAAAGGTAATAATCTCTGGATTACTACCAGTGCCACATGCTAGTCAGAGTAGAAATAGGAGGATATTTCAGATGACTACATGGCTTGAAAAATGGTGCAAGGGGGAGGGATTCAGATTTCTGGGGCATTGGAACCAGTTCTGGGGGAGGTGGGACCAGTACAAACAGGACGGTCTGCACCTGGGCTGGACTGGAACCAATGTCCTAGGGGGAGTGTTTGCTACTGTTGTTTAGGAGGATTTAAACTAATGTGGCAGGGGGATGGGAACAAGTGCAGAGAGACAGAGGGGTGTAAAATGAGGGTAGAAGCAAAACGTAGTAAGGTGAAAAGTAAAAGTGGCAGGCAGGCAAATCCAGGGCAAAAATCAAAAAGGGCCATTTTTCAACATAATTGTACAAGGGCTAAGAGTGTTGTAAAAACAAGCCTGAAGGCTTTGTGTGTCAATGCAAGGAGCATTCGTAACAAGGTGGATGAATTGAATGTGCAGATAGTTATTAATGAATATGATATAGTTGGGATTACAGGAGACATGGCTCCAGGGTGACCAAGGATGGGAGCTCAACATCCAGGGATATTCAATATTCAGGAGGAATAGACAGAAAAGAAAAGGAGGTGGGGTAGCATTGCTGGTTAGAGAGGAGATTAATGCAATCGAAAGGAAGGACATTAACCTGGAGGATGTGGAATCGATATGGGTAGAGCTGCATAACACTAAGGGGCAGAAAACGCTGGTGGGAGTTGTGTACAGGCCACCTAACAGTAGTAGTGAGGTTGGGGACAGCATTAAACAGGAAATTAGAAATGTGTGCAATAAAGGAACAACAGTTATAATGGGTGAATTCAATCTACATAAAGATTGGGAGAACCAAATTGGTAAGAGTGCTGACGAAGAGGATTTCTTGGAATGTATGCGGGATGGTTTTCTGAACCAACATGTTGAGGAATCAACTAGAGAGCAGGCCATTCTAGACTGGGTATTGAGCAATGAGGAAGGGTTAGTTAGCAATCTTGTCGTGCGAGGCCCCTTGAGTAAGAGTGACCATAATATGGTGGAATTCTTCATTAAGATGGAGAGTGACATAGTTAATTCAGAAACAAAGGTTCTGAACAAAGAGTAACTTTGAAGGTATAATTAGCTAAGATAGACTGGCAAATGATACTTAAAGGGTTGACGGTGGATATGCAATGGCAAGCATTTAAAGATCGCATGGATGAACTACAACAATTGTTCATCCCAGTTTGGCAAAAGAATAAACCAGGGAAGGTAGTGCACCCGTGGCTGACAACGGAAATTAGAGATATTATCAATTTCAAAGAAGAAACATACAAATTAGCCAGAAAAAGCAGCACACCTGAGGACTGGGAGAAATTCAGAGACCAGCAGAGGAGGACAAAGGACTTAATTAGGAAAGGGAAAAAAGATTATGAGAGAAAGCTGGCAGGGAACATAAAAACTGACTGTAAAAGCTTTTACAGATATGTGAAAATAAAAAGATCGGTTAAGACAAATGTAGGTCCCTTACAGTCAGAAACAGGTGAATTGATCATGGGGAACAAGGACATGGCAGACCAATTGAATAACTACTTTGGTTCTGTCTTCACTAAGGAGGACATAAATAATCTTCCGGAAATAGTAGGGGACAGAGGGTCTAGTGAGACGGAGGAACTGAGGGAAATACATGTTAGTAGGGAACTGGTGTTAGGTAAATTGAAGGGATTAAAGGCAGATAAATCCCCAGGGCCAGATGGTCTGCATCCCAGAGTGCTTAAGGAAGTAGCCCAAGAAATAGTGGATGCATTAGTGATAATTTTTCAAAACTCTTTAGGTTCTTCATAGCATGGATTTGTGAAAGGGAGGTCGTGTCTGACGAATCTTTTAGAATTTTTTTTGAGGATGTAACTAATAGAGTGGATAGGGGAGAACCAGTGGATGTGGTATATTTGGATTTTCAAAAGTCCCACACAGGAGATTAGTGTGCAAACTTAAAGCACACGGTATTGGGGGTATGGTATTGATGTGGATAGAGAATTGGTTGGCAGACAGGAAGCAAAGAGTGGGAGTAAACGGGACCTTTTCAGAATTGCAGGCAGTGACTAGTGGGGCACCGCAAGGCTCGGTGCTGGGACCCCAGTTGTTTACAATATCTATTAATGATTTAGACGAGGGAATTAAATGCAGCATCTCCAAGTTTGCAGATGACACGAAACTGGGTGGCAGTGTTAGCTGTGAGGAGGATGCAGGGAGAATTGGATAGGTTAGGTGAGTGGGCAAATTCATGGCAGATAATGTGAGGTTATCCACTTTGATGGCAAGAACAGGAAAACAGATTATTATCTGAATGGTGGCTGATTAGGAAAAGGGGAGGTGCAACAAGACCTGGGTGTCATTGTACACCAGTCATTGAAAGTGGGCATGCAGGTATAGCAGACGGTGAAAAAGATGAATGGTATGTTGGCATTCATAACAAGAGGATTTGAGTACAGGAGCAGGGAGGTTCTACTGCAGTTGTACAGGGCCTTGATGAGACCACACCTGGAGTATTGTGTGCAGTTTTGGTCCCCTAATCTGAGGAAAGACATTCTTGCCGAAGAGGGAGTACAAAGAAGGTTCACCAGATTGATTCCTGGGATGGCAGGACTTTCATAAGAAGAAAGACTGGATCGACTAGGCTTATACTCACTGGAATTTGGAAGATTGGGGGGGGGGGGTGGATCTTATTGAAACGTATAAAATTCTAAAGGGTTTGGACGGGCTAGATGCAGGAAGATCGTTTCTGATGTTGGGGAAGTCCAGAACAAGGGGTCACAGTTTAAGGATAAAGGGGAAGCCTTTTAGGACCGAGATGAGGAAAAACTTCATACAGAGAGTGGCGAATCTGTGGAATTCTCTGCCACAAGAAACAGTTGAGGCCAGTTCATTGGCTGTATTTAAGAGGGAGTTAGATATGGCCCTTGTGGCTAAAGGGATCAGGGGGTATGGAGAGAAAGCAGATACAGGGTTCTGAGTTGGATGATCAGCCATGATCATACTGAATGGCGGTGCAGGCTTGAAGGGCCAAATGGTCTACTCCTGCACCTATTTTCTATGTTTCTATGTCCGTGATCTGCTCTGGGACCCCTTCTCTTCATGATTTTTACAAATGACCTGGATGAGGAACTGGAGGGATGAGTTAGTAAATTTGCTGATGACACAAATGTTGGGGGTGTTGTGGATAGTGTGGAGGGCTGTCAGAGGTTACAGCCGGACATCGGTAGGATGCAAAACTGGAATGAGTAATGACAAATGGAGTTTAACCCAGACAAGTGTGAGGTGGTTCATTTTGGTAGGTCAGACATGATGCAGAATACAGTATTAATAATAAGACTCTGGGCAGTGTGGAGGACCAGAGGGATTTTGGGGTTCGAGTCCATAGGACACTCAAAGCTGCTGCGCAGGTTGACTCTGTTGTTAAGGCAGCATACGGTGCATTGGCCTTCATCAACTGTAGGACTGAGTTTAGGAGCCAAGAGGTAATGTTACAGCTATATAGAAACCTGGTCAGGCCCCACTTGGAGTACTGTGCTCATTTCTGGTCACCTCACTACAGGAAGGAAATGGAAACTATAGAAAGGGTGCAGAGGAGATTTACAAGGATGTTGCCTGGATCGGGGAGCATGCCTTTTGAGAATAGGTTGAGTGAACTGGGCCTTTTCTCCTTGGAATCACGGAGGTTGAGAGGTGACCTGATAGAGGTGTATAAGATGAGAGGCACTGATCATGTGGATAGTCAGAGGCTTTTTCCCAGGACTGAAATGGCTGGCATGAGAGGGCACATTTTTAAGGGTGCTGAGGTGATGTCAGGGTGTTTAGCATGGCTTCATATGTGGTAGGTCATGTCTAACCAATCTTAGACAGTTTTCAAGGAAGTAACTAGGAACGTTGATGAAGGCAAGGTGGTGAATGTTGTCACCGTGGGCTTCAGCAGGTCATTTAGACAAGGTCCCACACGAGAGGTTGGTCAAGGAGGTTCAGTTGTTAGGCATTCAAGGTGAAGTAGTAGCTTGGATTAGACATTGGCTTTGTGGGAGAAGCCAGAGAGTGGTACTAGATGGTTACCTCTCTGACTGGAGGCCCGTGGCTAGTGGAGAGGTGCGAGGATCGGTGCTGGGTCCGTTGTTGCTTGTCACCTAGATGAACAATCTGGATGATAATGTGGTTAACTGGATCAGTAACAACACTTTGGTAGTAGGGTACTAAGGAGAGTGGTAGAACAGTGGGATCTGGTAATACAGAATCAGAATCAGGTTCATTATCACTGGCATGTGTCGTGAAATTTGTTAACCTAACAGCAGTATAGTGCAGTACATGATAATATGGAAATAAAAATCAATCAATAAATAAATTGCAGTAAGTTTATCTATGTACAAACTTACTGTATGTTTCCACTATTGGGGAGTGGTTGCCAAGAATACAGAGAATACGTACACAACGCTGGAAGAACTCAGCAGGTATGTATTCTTTGATCCACAGCATCTGCAGTTGTATTTTTGTGCCAAGAATACAAATGTCCCAGATACACCCATGGTAGATAATGGTTAGTAAAATGTTTGGGGCAGTTTGGAGTTTCAATTCCAACACACCTGCTGTACACTGAAAATGTCAAACTCAGCAAAGAATCCACTTCACTGAGTTGTTCTTACCATATTTGGTGCAAATTTGGCTAACCTGGTTTGACTTTCCAACAGAATACCAGTCCCACTGGACTGCACTTAACAATTGCACTCCCACAACCTACCTTCCTCTTTTACTCCTAGGCCAGCTGGGCATGCTGTGTGCTGTTTGGCCCTCAGACAGTTTTCAGTGCAATAATACCCTGTCATGGGCTCACATATCGTATCGTGAGTGTAACTACATGGTTGTTCAATTTGAAGTCCCAGCTCTGTAAACAGAAAACATTTATGAGGTTGAATTAATATGAACTGCTTTCTCTTTCAACTCCAGCATTTGAATAGATATTTAATCTCTCTTGCACTCCCCAAATCTATCATCCTCTGTCTTAAAAATGCTCAGCAGCTGAATGGAAATAAAGCAAGGCAGACGTCTATCCCATTGCTTCATTAGGCACAAGGCCATTCATCCCATCGAGTCTGCTCTCCATTCTATCATGGCTGATGTCAGAATCAGATTTAATATCACTGGCATATGTTATTTTGCGGTAGCCTTATTTTGCAATACAGAATAATTTTTAAAAACTATCAATTACAATAAGAAATATATATATAATTAAATTCAATAGCGCAAAAAGAGAGCAAAGGAATAGTTTGGTGATGTTCATTGCCCATTCAGAAATCCAATGGAAGAGGGGAAGAAGCTGTTCCTGAAACATTGAATGTGTGACTTCTGGCTCCTGTACCTTCAGTACCATCAGGGCAGAGGTACAGAAACCCTGAAGAAAGCTTCTAGCTCGGGTGAGTCTTGAGAAAGTGTTAAACTCCCTGCCTAGCTTTGTACACAACACACTGCGATGGCAGCTGATGTACGTACGCCTTTGGAATGTGGGAGGAAATTGAAACATCCAGAGGAAACCCATGTGGTCACAGAGAGAACGTACAAACTTCTTACAGAGAGCGGCAGAAATCAAAGATCGATCTTACAACTGGCACTCTGTAAAGTGTTACACTAACTGCTACGTTACTAGACGTTCTTTTAATCTGAACCCAGTGAGTTATGGTCTACCAGGGGTCTGTATTCTCAATCCTAGAATCCAGATTTTAGATTCCCAATTCCTGGAACCCAGAATTCCCAATTACTATCCTGTCCCCTGAACTCCGATCGTTGCCTGGGCCCGAATGCCTGGTCCCTACTCTCCAATCCCAAATTCCTGATCACTGGCTTAAATCCCGAATTCCTGCTCCCTGTCTCCTGCCTAGAATTCTCAATCGCCTTCCTAGGTCCTGAATTCCAAGTATTTACACTCAGTGGCCACTTTATTCAGAACCCCCTTTACCTAATAAAGAGGCCACTGCGTGTATGTTCATGGTCTTCTGCTGCTGAGGCAAACCCATTTCAAGGTTTGACTTCCTGTGCATTTAGAGATGCTCTTCTGCACATCACTGCTGTTACATGTGGTGATTTGAATTACTCTCACCTTCCTGTCTGCGTGAACCAGTCTGGCCATTCTCCTCTGACCTCTCTCATTAACAAAGCGTTTTCACCCACAGAACTTCCGCTCTCTGTATGTTTTTCTTTTTCATTCCGTTCTCTAAACTCTAGAGAGAGTTGTGTGTGAAAAATCGCAGGAGATCAGCAGTTTCTTCGATACTCAAACCACCCTGTCTGGCACCAACAATCACTCCATGGTGAAAGTCACTTAGATTACACTTCTTCTCCATTCTGATGTTTGGTCTGAACAACAACTGAACCTCTTGACCATGTCTGCATGCTTTCATGCACTGAGTTGCCTCCACGTGACTGGTTGATTTGATATTTGCATTAACAAGCAGGTTTACAAGTGTACCTAATAAAGTAGCCACTGAGTGTAAATTCTCAATCCATACCTTGATTACACGATTTACACTCCAAACATTTCTCCGATCCAGTGTCACGGTCAGAGTATTCCCCATCTGGGCATTGTTCACACTGTGTGCTGAATTGACGAGTGCAGTGTTCAGATACTCTCTTACCTGCAACAAGACATGTACATGGGGAAAGGCAGGCATGGAGTTACAAAACAATCAGGTAACCAGTTACAATGCAGGTTATCAAAAAAAACCTCACCTGAGAAATGGTATTGTTACTAAACAAATAACAATAACTAAGGATCATTATGATACGCAACAGGGATTGTGTTAGCAAATTGGTATTGAGGTCTTTCTTTGATAGAGCACTTGGTTACATTCCAGTTCTGTGGGTTTTGAGGAGGTTGATAAGGCCAATGTGGGCTGCACAGTCTCTACCACAGTGGAGTGTGTGACTGGACAGGTTTGTGAGATGGTGAGTTTATTCTTCTATTTACACTGGGCTTCTGTGTGTTCCCAATTCAGAGGGCGCTACAGCACAGAAACAATCTCTTCTGCCCATCTAGTCCGTGCTGGTCTGGTCTTCTGTGTAGTCCCACCTATGGAGAATCATAACCATCCAGACCTCTCTCATCCATGTAGCCGTCCAATCTTAGGTCTTTCTTAGGTCTGGAAGCTCATTTCACACATGCACCTCCCTCTTATTGGAGGGAGATCCCCCTCAAGTTCTCCTTAAATATTTTACCTTTCACCTTGAACCTATGACCTCTAGCTTTAGTCTCACTGAACCTGAGGGGATAAAACCTGCAAGCATTCACCCTATCGATACCCCTCATAATTTTATACACGAGATCTCCACTCATTCTCCTTCACTCCTGGGAATGAAGTCCTAACCTAATGAACCTATCCCTGTAACTCAAGTCCTCAGTTCCCTGCAACATCCTGAGAAGTTGCTTGGATGCTCCTTCCCCATCCTGAACAGTTGAAGTTTAGGGACTCCTATTTTCCGATGAGAATTTACAACTTTCCGAGGTAGCTTTGACAATCTCCTCGAATGTTCCTAACGTTCCAAGTGGTAACTACTTCCTGCAACAAATCTCAGAACAGTTTGCTTCAGGAAGCTCGTGTGCCTACAAACAACACCATGGCCCACCCATCAGAGCTAATTGACCAGCACTGGGGTTGCAGGCCTGATGTCAGATCCCTCAAGAACTGGTCATACATGTGAATGAGAAACCAATTGCTCTGCAGAAACATTAAAGACAGGTCTTCAATTCTCTATAACCAAAGGAGAAAGAGCAGTCTTTTATCTCATACTAAAAGGGAAATGCCACTAATGAATCATTTCTTAATTTTAACCACTCATACCTTAAGCATTTTTATGTTTAAAAAATCTATAGTTTCTGTTGTGGTAGGGATTCCATACAATAGAGGCATGGCTTACCTGCTTCACATAATGGACAGCACCAATCTTTATATTTATACTCAAATTCTGTACAATCATTTGCATGTGAAGCTTCTATTAACACCAGTGGCAGGATCAGATAACCTGTAATTAAATAGTTAAATTAAGGGATTTTAATAGTGCTGGAGAAATACTTACTTTTGAAATCACACAGTATTACTGGTGATTATTTTGTAAGTTATTTTACTGTAATCCATAGATTCAATGTATTATCTCACAAAGCAGTACAGATTTACAACTATAATCAAAAGTGCAATTCTGCTTTCCATCAAACAGTTAGGACAACTTATTAGCAGATTTTCAATGTCTAGATAATTACAGAAAAGTACTTTTGTGATGAATACAGAATTTCATTGATAATTAACCAAAACAAAAACATAACAGTTACTCAGCTTATTTCAAAAGTCATTGTACTTGAAAGTTATTTGAACACAGAAAATGCTGAAATTTTTCAGCAGGTCACTTAGTATCTGAGGGAAAGAAACAGAGTTAATTTTTCAGGTTGACAAGTAAATTACTGCAGATGCTGGAAAATAAACAAGAAGCAAACTCTAAGATGTTCCATTGAAATTCCTCTGGTAGATCACTTGGTTAAACTCCAGTTCCACCTGTTCAGAGTTGAGAGGTGATAAAGCAAATGTCGGCCCCACAGACCTTACCACAGTGGAGCATGAGACAGGGCGGGTGAATAGTTTGTGAGATGGTGTGATTCTTCTATTTACACTGGGCTTCCAATAGTCATAGAGTCACCCACACTGAATGAGTGTTACTGAATATTCTGAAATAAAATTGGAACACAATCTTCACCTACCCACAATGACTCTACTGTTGTATTATTGAAAGCTGGAGCCACATTTTTCCACCTTTAACCTTGGGCTCCATCCTATCCAGACATTCTATGTGTTTCATCCCATCCTCCCCACTTTTGCTTTCTCACTTTCCAGATCTGACACTGGATTATTCATCAGTTAATTCTATTTTTCTCTCAGCAGATACTGCCTGACCAATCAAAAGCATGCATTAGTTTTACTGAAAACGTATAGTCAACTATGAAGTAATACAGTATATTGATCAGGTGAATGGTCTTTGAATGGGACCAACTACATACCTGCGAATAATATTGCAAGATTAGGGATCCCCATCCAATGGTAAACAATGCTGTCAACAATGAGATGTTTCGGTTGACAGTCTGTGATTTCCAATCCTCAGTCTTCTATTACACATCTGCAAAACATGACAGCAAATAATAACATCCTGTTATTGGTCCTGATGAAGGATCTCAGCCTGAACTCTCGACTGTTTATTCATTTCCATAGATGCTGCCCGACCTACTGAGTTCCTCCAGCAATTTGTGTGTGTTGCTTAGCATTTAGAAACAGTTTTTCCAACTTCAAATTTCAAACTGTACAAATACAAAAATGAAAAAAGAATAATAATAATAATAACAAATAAAGTAATAAATATTGAGAATATGAGTTGTCGAGTCCAGCGGTTGTGGAATCACTTCAGTCTTTGGGTGACTGAAGTTGTCTACGCTGGTTCAGAAGCCTGGGGATTGAGGGGTGATAACTGTTACTAAACCTAGTGGTGTGGGATTCACAAAAGGAACAGAATTAGAATATTTTAGACCTTGATTTATCAATGTATACAAATGCCACTACTGAGTCAAATGCCACAATGATAGTGGACAGCATAAAGCTAATCTTTCATTGCAAGATCTCCCAGCTCATTGATAATAGGCAACAGGTATGTGAGCATAGGTGGCTATTTGAGGACAGCAAACTCTGAAGCAATAAATTATCTCAGAATTGTAAATAAGGAGAATGCTGTTTTGATGACCCATTGGTGAAAACATCAACATGGGTTTAAAGGACTCAGTAAGGTCATTTTTTATGTGTGATTCCCAGCTACACAGACGCCCCTGCTGCCCCACCATGGTGCAGAAGGTTGGTGATGGGACCTTTGAAGCTTGTGAAGACATTCTTGAAGGTGGGTTTTTTCTGGCACTTGTATGGTGCAAATATTACTTGTTACTTCTCAAAGGTTCTACCCATTTTTGATCGGCTGCAGGAAGAATTCAGAGTTAAAGGGTCTCTCAGAACAGAAAGGTATGATGAAACAAGGGGAGACATTGATGGGAACCTGAAGGAGGCTTTTGTACATTCGTTAGCCAAGGCTTGGAGCAGGGGTTGTTAAGACATTAAGACAGTCACTGTTGACTGTCCATTTTTCTGATTAACCTGCCAAGTACCTCCGGTATCATGTTGTGAACGAGCCGTCAGCTTCTGACATTGAGCCAGAGAAATAACATTGTGTATGTTACTAATGTCATATGCCATCACTCTTGCCATCGTCGTTCTATCTTTTGAACAATCTATCTCTCACTTAAGTGTTGCTAATGTCCTAGGCAGTGCCCATCGTGCTTCGGGCTGGAAGAAACCTCAATTTGCCACTCGCAATGAGTGATTCTGCTTTATTTTTCTGTAACTCTCCTCCCTAACATTCCAACTGTTTCAATCACTTCATGTGTTCCAAGGTCAGGGTGTGAGCTAGCAAAATGATGGACTGCTGTTGCTGAAGGAGTTTGGTAAGCTTTCCACGTCCCATGGACTGGGTACACCTTCCATCTCCTCCACAATGCGCTTCAGTATGATCCAACTTTTACACAGCAGAAAGACTCTCAAAAGCTTGACCAACTACATTCATAGTGTAGCTTTGAGACTGGGTATTGTCATGAGCAGTGCGTGACTGCGTGCCATAGAGGGTTGGTGAGACTGAGATTTGGACATACTGGTTTACTTGAGTTTCTTGAGTAGGTTTCTTGAGTAGCTGTAGTTACTGACTGTTATATTAATTAGAGCCATTAACCCCTTCTGCTATCTTCTTTTGTGTCACTGGTGGCTCGCACCCATCAGAAAGGTGTATTACCGCCATCTACTGTAACGGAGTATGAAGGGAGTCATGAAAGGGATCTTATCATAACACACCCCCCAAAACAGTTTTACTTAGAAAGTTCACCAGGGCCCTGCACAACTTAATCGTCCCAGTTTCAGGTGCCAGAATATCCTGCAAACTAGGCAGCCCAGATCTACCCAATAATTACCAAAACAGATTCCTACATTCTAACGAATGTCTGTGGCACACCATGATCTCACGTTCCACTGTCTCTGGGACCTTACAGACATCACACCCCCATTCCCACACTCACCAACAAGCAGAGTGTAAACCCGGATGTCCAAACCTCAGTCTGACCAACCACACATCTTCTCTCCTATTCCTTCCCAAAAGGCACCTCCTCTGAACTGCTGGAAACAAATTTTAATACTAGCTCCCTGTCCCAATCCTATCCCACAATTTCTGTCATTTCCAAATCCCAGCCTACCTAATACAAGTGTCACAACCTCTCTGCCACCTGTCCCACACCCCTCCCGTGACGCTCCACCCTCATCATTCCCATCATCCTTTGCTCCTGCCAGATTTACAAACTCACTCTCCGCTCCACATTGACAATTACAGTACTGTGCAAAAACCTTAGGCACCCTAGTTAAAAATAAAGAACGAAACATATTTGGACTATATTCTACATCTGTTTACCAGCTGGATGTACTTATGCCTGGCACGATCTGCCTTTTTTGGCATGAATCAAAAGCTGTTTACCGTGTCTCCGCACACATGATGACAAGAAGCTAACACTAAAACCACAAGCCTCAAGACCACCCTGCATCTCAACGGCTGAGGTTGAGGGAACCTTGTCGTTGATGTTGAACAGGTTCTTACTCATCCTGCAGATTAAAGCCACTTCAGCAGGAAGCTTGTTGAAGGTGAGCCACAGAGTTGTGGTGAAGATGGTTGAACAACAGGTTGGAGAAATGATGCAGACTTCCTTGGCCATCGTTCACACTGTCACTCAGTGCGCTGTGGGACTCATGAACATTTTGTGTGCTAGAGATTCATTCTTGACCTCATAGTCTACCTGGCCAATGTCCTTGCATCTTACTGTGCTGTTGAGAGGGCTCTCACTGGCTGCTTCACCGTCTGGTACAGGGTGAGGGGTCACTGCACAGGATCAAACAAGCTGCAGAGAGTTGTAAACTCAGTCAGCTCTATCATGGCCACTAGCCTCCGGAGTACCCAGGACATCTCCAGGGAGCAGTGCCTCAAAAAGATGCCACCCATCAATAAGGACCCCCATCAGCCAGGTCGTGCCTTGGTCTCATTGCTACCATCATGCAGGTCCTTCCAGCCCAATGAGCCCGTGCTGCCCAATTACACCAATGTGACCGACCAACCTACTAACTGGTACGTCTTTGGAGTGTAGGGAGACCAGAGTACCCGGAGGAAACCCATACAGTGACAGGGAGAACGTACAAGTTCCTTACAGACAGCGGCAGAATTAAACCCGGACCACGGTCGCTGTAAATAGCATTATGCTGACCACTACCATGACACCCCACCTGTGGAGATGGCATGGAGAACGTTCTTGGTACATGTGACAACAATAACTCAGATTTGAGAAGGATTGTGCATAATCCCTCATGATTGAGCCAAGTTGAGGAGGGGGCCCTCCTTTTCCATTTGAAACTATAATTCCTGAATTTATCCAGAATCTTCTCAAGGTGCAGACTGATGAAAAGTTGTCACCCTAATGACAAGTTGTGTATTAGCATTTTCAAAGGTTTTCGAGAATGAATCCAGACTTGGAACTCACTTTGCACCTTTTTGATGGATTTGAAAGACTTGATTTTGGTCAGACTACAGAGGAAACAGTTAAATTCTAACATGTGAGGGGTGACCTCATTGAAATCGATCGTATGCTGAAAGGGCCTCATTAGAATGGATGTGGAGAGGATGTTTCCGATGTTGGGGAGGTCTAAGACCAGACGAAGCAACCTTCGGATAGAAGGGCATCCTTTTGGAACCAAGATGAGGAGGAATTTCTTTAGCCAAAGAGGTGAATCTGTGGAACTCCTTGCCACAGGTGGCTGAAGTGGGGGCAAGTCATTGGGTATACTGTATTTAAGGCAGAGGTTGACAGATACTTGATTAGTCAGGGCTTGAAATATACATCAGGTCAAGCTGCCTCTGTGAGAAGAGAAATACAGTGAACATTTCAAGTCTGATGAAGCGACTGAACCTTGTTTAGTAATCTCAGTATTTCCGGTGTTTACATTGCTAACTTCCTGCCAATGGCGCTGTAAATGTGAGCTAGGGCGCCACCGTCTGGCATCTAGGGGTACTGCAGATACTTCGAAATCACCGCAAACTGCTTTTGACACGCAACAGGCTGGTTTAGGAGGTGATTGTGAAATATTTGTTAAGATAAACATGGAGAGGGAGTTCATGATTTGTAGCAGGAGATAAACGGACAAAACTTTTCCCAGGTTAGGGAGGAAAAAGCAGAGGCATCATTTCTCAGTCCCTGTTCAAAGTTCAAAGTAAATTTGTTATCAATTAGTCAAGGGTTCATATGACAGGAAAGCTGGAAGATCCAAGAAAGACAGGAAATGGGGGTGTCATTCAACATCTACACAGAGCACTGTCACAGGAAAGATTAATTTTCTTACAGCAAAACTGGAAAATAAAAGAGTACAATAGAATCAATTGAAAACTACACACAAAGTCCAACAAACAACCAATGTGCAAAAGAGGACAAACTGTGCAAATAAAAAAGTAAATAAATAGATTTATTATCTATCTTATTTATTTATAAATAGATTATAGAAATAGAGGGACAAATAGATGCACAAGGCATTTTCTACATTTGGAAAACATGACTCCAAAGAATTGTCACTTATCAAACGGTACAACTGTAACTCTACAAGGTCTTGTATGGCGCCAATATGAGAAGCAAGATCAGTTTTCAATAATTCAGCAAGCTGCACAAATTCTTCGTTAAGACTTTCTTCCAGATCTTCCGGATATGATTTAATAAGATTTGATGACCTCTTTACAATTTCTTCAGGTTAAGTTACTGTAACTGATGAAGGAATCCAAAAACATCATTCACCTTTAGAGAAGCTTTCTGCCTTTTTGACAGGGCAGAAAGCAAGAATCAATAATGGTGAGAATTGTTCAGCTTTTAAACTTCTGAGAAGGTGTTTGAGATTCAATGTGGATCAAGAGTGCTGGAACCACTGAAATCTTCACACTTAGTCAGATCCTTGGCTTTTTGCTCAATGTCTGAAAAAGTAGACCACATAGCTTGAATATATCCATGCAAGGATTCATAGAGTGCACAAGCTGTGTTCAAGTCTTGCCCAGAAGATTGCAAAGAAGCACTGGTCATTTGAAAATGCTGTAGTACTTGAGGACCCAATATTCATGGTTGAAAGTAGTCCACGAGCCTGTTGTTGACACTCTGCCTTCTGATCATTGTTATTTGGAACGTCATCCAAGCCTTGTTTTGTTGCAGAAAAGTTGTGTAAAAGTGCTTTTGTTGCATCTGCACGAGCTGACCACCTGGTATCTGACATTCTTTTCACAATGGGCAAATGAGCACCACCATCAGATAATGTAGCAGAAAGGAGATCCCACTGATAAGTAGAAGCAGAAAAAAAATGTGTAGGCTTTCTACAAATTGAAAGAAAATTAATGCTTCTTGACAACATTCAGCAGCACATTTTCCAACCAAATTTAGTGAATGTGCAAAACATGGAATGTAATCCGCAAACTCATTCAGCTCTTGAATTCGTGCTCATAAGCCACTGTACTTGCCACTTATGTTGCTGGCATTGTCATAACTTTGACCACGGCAGTCTTTTATATCAATGTCATTTTCCTTTAAAAAGTCAATTAAACTTTGAGTGAGCTGTTCAGCACTATGACCTTCCATATCCAAAAACTTCACAAATCTTTCAACTGGTCCAGATGGCAAAACATAGCGCACAGTCAAAGTCAGCTAGTCCGCATTAAATATATCTGGAGTAGAATCCAATGAAACAGAATAATACTTCACCGATAATGTGATCCAGTTTGCTGGATCCAATCAGATTGATGAATTCCTCACATGTTGTTTTAGATAGGAATGATTTATGCCCCCTTCCTTGGTTTGCATGAGCATTTATATGCTCTGCCAGAAAAGGGTCAAACTTGGCCAGTAATTCTAACAACCCCAAGTAATTTCCATTATGAGGAGAGCCAACAGCTTCATCACTACCACAAAATGAAAGGCCTTATTCTGCTAAAAACTTTACAACTTCAATTATTCGCTCTAGAAGTGTGCGCCAATCCTTCTGTTCAGTCTCCATTTCTTTCACAAGGTGGGAATCGACACATTGAGCTTTGTTTTTGTGCATCAACAGTGAAATTAAAGCTTGTCTATGTGAGGAACTTTCTTCATGTTGGCGTAATAGATTACCTGCATTTTTCCAGTCATTAAACCCCTCTTCACTAAACTTTGATGAACATCCTGAAGTCATAACCTCGCATGGGAAACAGAATAGGCTTCCTTTGCTTTCTGAATAGCATAAACAATTTCTTGCATGTTGCTTGTTTGTAGGTTTATGAACACAAGTAAAATAAGACTTCAGACAGTGCCGAGGTTTCTTTCCATTGTCATACAATCACATGGATGAAATCACTCTCAGCATGTTGACATTCACTACTTCCCTTGGCTATCCAATATTCACGATCACAATCGTTTGGCCATTCACCAATATCATTAGAGCACTTGTTCTTTCGCATTCAATGGACGCTGTTGCTGTGTTGTGCCTTCTGCCGCACTAGTGCTAGTTGTTCCTATATTTCCAGCTTCAGCCGTTATAGCACCATCACCATCTCCATGAACATCAAAATATTCTGTCAACTTATGTGTTTTTGATATCACAAGTTGGTCTCTTCTTCCTTTTTCTTCCTTCGCTTTACGTTTTGCACTTCCAGCAGCATAATGACGTCCAATATCTCTGGCTCTATTGTTCATTGCTATCTACATGAAAACAACAGCGTTGCAAGATCGTCGTTGTTGTGGCGTGGATGAAATCACCGAGCGTTATGTCACTGGTAGGTACAAGGCAGTTTCTTTATTCGACAAAATAAGCTTACAGCAGGCAGAGACCCCTGGCAGAACAGGTCTAACCACCTTGTGATTGAGGTTCAATATTTATTTGCTAAACAGAAAGGACAGTTCATAGTTATAGACAATTCTTTGAAGTTTTCACATCTTTTGATTAAATTCATTCTACCTATGCCAGTATGCCTAAACTTGCATTCATGGCCTTTGGGAATGCAAGTTAAAATCCTTAATACATTATCTTACGTGCTAACATAGAGGACAATTCATATTCAAAAAGCATAGATATGGTGTCTTCGCAACTACCTGTAAACTTAGCATTCTTGTCTCAGAGGCGCCAGAGATGCAATGTTACAAATGAAACTGGGTTCACAGCTTTTAGGAAATGCATTATTATGAACTCAGTCCACAACACTTTGTCAAAGGACAGAAGACTGATGGCTGAAGTCATTTATTTAAGTGTAAGTGAATCGTCTACCCAAAACTCACTCTAACAGTCGTGAGAATAGGATGAGATGCCGATTTCACCAGACTGCAGCTTGCAAGCATTTAGTGCGGGCGGGGCCCGTAGCATATGCTACTTTTAGGGTTAATCCAGCCCTGAACATGGTGTGCTGGACCCAAGGCTTCTGTACCTTCGGGCAGCATCCGTTGAAACAAGCAATCAACGTTTTGGGCTGATACCCTTCGTCAGGACTGAAGAACGAGGGGGCAGGGCCCTATAAAGAAGGTGGGGGGATGGTGGAGGGAGAAGGCTGGTGGGTGTCAGGTTAAAAACCAATCAGAGGAAAGATCAAGGGATGGGGGAGGGGAAGCAGGGAGGGGATAGGCCAGAGAGGTGAAGAAGGAATGTAAGGGGAAAGCACTATGAGTAGTAGAAGAAGGCAGAATCATGAGAGAGATGATAGGCAGCTGGAAGAGGAGGCAGAGTGAGAGTGGGATGGGGGAAGGGAGAGGGAGGGGATTACCAGAAGTTGGAGAATTCAATGTTCATACCAAGGGGCTGGAGACTACCCAGACGGTTTATGAGATGTTGCTCCTCCAACCTGAGTTTAGCCTCATCATGGCAGTAGAGGACGCCATGTATGGACATATCCGAATAGGAATGTGAAGCAGAGTTGAGGTGGGTGGCAACCTGGAGAACCTGTCTGTTGTGGCAGATGGAGCATAGGTGCTCGACGAAGCGGTCCCCCAATCTGCGTCGGGTCTCGCCGATGTAGAGGAGGCCGCACTGGGAGCACTGGATGCAATAGACGACTCCAGCAGACTCACAAGTGAAGTGTTGCCTCACCTAGAAGGATTGTTTGGGGCCCTGAATGGTGGTAAGGGGGGAGGTGTGGGGACAGGTGTAGCACTTACGCTTGCAGGGATAAGTGCCAGGTGGGAGATCTGTGGGGAGGGACGTGTGGACCAGGCAGTCATGGAGAGAACGATCCCTGCGAAAAGCAGAGAGGGGTAGAGAGGGAAAGATGTGCTTAGTGGTGGGGTTCTGTTGAAGGTGGCGGAAGTTGCAGAGGATAATAGGCTGGAATCTGGAGGCTGGTGGGGTGCTAGAGGAACACGGTCCCTGTTGTGGTGATGAGAGGATGGGGTGAGGGCCGAAGTGCAGGAAATGGAGGAGATGCGGGTGAGGGCATCATTGCTGACCGCAGAAGGGAAACCACGATTCTTAAAGAATGAGGACATTTGAGATGTCCTGGAATGGAAAGCCTCATCCTGGGAGCAGATGCAGTGGAGACGGAGGAACTGGGAATAGGGAATAGCATTTTTACATTTGGCAGGGTGTGAAGAGGTATAGTCAAGGTAATTATGAGAGTCAGTGGGTTTATAGAAGATGTCAGTGTACAGTCCGTCTCCAGAGATGGAGACCGAGAGATCGAGAAAGAGAAGTGTCCGAGATGGACCAAGTGAATTTGAGGGTTGGGTGAAAGTTAGAGGCCAAGTCAATGAAATTGACGAGCTCAACATGGGTGCAGGAAGCAGCACCAATGTAGTCATCAATGTAGCGAAGGAAAAGTTGGGGAGCAGTACCAGTATAGATATGGAGCATAGACTGTTCCACATAACCCACGAAGAGGCAGGCATAGCTGGGGCCCATGCGAGTGCCCATAGATACACCCTTGGTCTGAAGAAAGTGGGAAGAGCCAAAAGAGAAGTTATTAAGTGTGAGTACCAGTTCCACTAACCGTAGGGGTGTGGTGGTGTTGGGGAACTGATGAGGTCTATTGTCAAGAAAGTAGCAGAGGGCTTTGAGGTCTTCTTGATAGGGAATTGAAGTGTATAAGGATTGGACATAGTGAAAATGAAGCGGTCGGGACTGGGGAACTGTAAGTTATTGAAGAGGTGGAGTGCATGGGATGTATCCCGGATGTAGGTGGGGAGGGACTGAACTATTGTGACAAAATGGAGTCCAGGTAGGCAGATACAAGCTCGGTGGGGCAGCAGCAGGCCAAAACTATGGGCCTACCAGGACAGTCAGGCTTGTGGATCTTGGGGAGGAGGTAAAACCGAGCAGTGCGAGGTGTGGGAATTGAATTTTTTGGCTGAGGATGGAAGGTCTCTGGAGTTGATAAGGGCAGTGATGGTAATGGAAACAATGGTTTGATGTTTTTTGGTGGGGTCCTGTTCCAGGGTTAAGTAAGTGGAGGTGTAAGAAAGCTGCCGTTTGACCTCAGTGAGGTAGAGGTACGTCTGTGAGACTACTACGGCACCATCTTTGTCTGCGGGTTTGATGGTGAGGTTAGGATTAGTGTGGAGAGAGTGGAGGGTATTGGAGTATAAAAGTATAAACTTTAACTACGAAGTCAGTTACTTGCTATGCATGTACTCAATTTAGTAGACTGAAGTCTTAGGAATGTAGAAGACAGTGATGTGTTAATGAGAGGTAGCTAAAGAACTAAAGAAATGTAGATTAGAACATTGCTCGGTTCTGAGTTTATTATTTGCTATGCATGATGTACGTGCAGCACGTGTAAAATGCAACTAGAGATTGCTTTAAAAGCTGCTGTGTCCGAGGATCGGTGGGCAATCAGCGACTAGCGCTCAATGACTGTCTCAGCTTTGATTTGCAAATTAAAGTTTAACCCTTCTTGAAGAATCTTCTGCGTCTCTTGGTCATTTGTGAGGCACGAAAAACCACGACATAATTGGCGACCGCGGCAGGACCGGATAGAGACCCGCGGAAGGGAAACGGCAGATTGGGAACGCTTCCCGGTCCTCTAGGGACCCCCACAAGGCTAACAGAATTAAGGGTGCACCCAAACTAAAGGAAAGCGCTTTTTGCGACAATTTGGACTAAGAATTCTGTTGGCTTTGGGGAGGTCTTGGAGTCTCAGGAGTGTGGAACCACTGCCAAAGGGTCTCTCCGGTCCAAAGAATCTGGGAGAATTGGGGGTTAACAGAGGAGGCTCAGAGGATTGCTCAAGAACACTGCAGTGAGGGTAAGTACAAATAAGTTAATAAGACGTTAAGAAAAAGTCCACGTGGTGTTGGTAAATCCCTGTGGGTACCGCTTTGTATGAAACGAAGGGCTGAACGGGCAGGGAAAGTAGAATAGAATTATAGTAGAAAATCCTCGTGGATACCGCCTTAAGAGATAAGGGTCTGAACGGGCGAGGTGTTAGACTAGGCGTAGAATTAGAGTAAGTTATAGGAAGAAAAAGTCCATGTGGTGTTATAGGAAGAAAAAGTCCACGTGGTGTTAGACTAGGACTAGGTGTAGAATTAGAGTAAATAATATTATCCAGTAAACAAACTGTGAATCTCTGAAATACCTTAAAAAGAGAGAATAACATGACAGGTAAAGGAACAGCAGTAGAGATTCTGAGCAAAAAATTCCCATTTGTTCAAAATGAGATCACAAAAACTTCAGAAAAATGGGAAAAAAGAACCAAAAACCTGGTCACAAAGTGGCCAAAAGAAGGAACATTTGATGTAAGTTTGTGCGAAGAAATGGAGGAACTAATTAAAAATTACAAATCAAAAGATAAATCTAAGAAAAGAGAGCAAAAAAGAGAACGAGAAATGGAAGTGCTAAAACTCTTCAGAACGGAGGGAGAAAGGCTGAGGAGGACAGGTAGAATATTGATTACAAGCGAGGAAGACACTAAGGTGCTGGAGAAACAGCCTGTTAGAGAGAGAGAAGGGTACGGTGAGAAGCTGGCTTCAGCTCCGTACCCGGATGCGAAAGAAACAGAAAAACCCCCTCCCTATAATGAGGAAGGAACCCCCAAGCAGTGCCCCCTGCTGATGGGAACAGTAAACATGCAGGGAGAAGTCCAAGTTTGGGATAATGAGGAGGAAAAAAAACAATATGAGAAGGAAAAAGCAGCGATATGGCAGGAGATACAGGCAGAAAGGATAAAGATAGAACAGGTACAGAGAGAAATGCAAGAACAGATTGAACGGATGAAATACTTGAGAGAGGAAAAGGAATATGAGGAGTATCGATTATACCATAGAAATAAACAGACTAGAAAAGGTGACTCATTGGAGGAGCAAGAGTTAAATGGAGAGAGAGAGGATGTGAGAATTTGGGGAAAAGGTAGGAGGCAGAAGCCTAGAAGGACGGAAGGAGGCAGTAGGGGAGCGACTTGCGGAAGTAGAGAGAGAGCTAGATAAGTTACTGAAAGGGGATTGCCAGGAGAGATGCGAAAAATACTCTAGGGGCCAACCAAGTGTTGAATCAAGACAGAAAGGAAGGACTCCACAGGGAGACCGAGGGAAGAAGAGGACCCCGGAGACATTTGTGAGGGAGGCAGTAAAGACATACCCTGAGACAGATGGGGAGTCAGGCGAGGAGGAGAGCCAGGGCAGGTGGGAAGAAGGAGGAAGAATGATGCCGTTGTTGGTTAAAGGATCAGGACAAGTGCAGTATATCCCTTGGGGATCCCAGGACCTAGAAGGGCTGAAAAACACTCTGCCCAATTTCCATGAAGGAGCAGGGAAATGGATTAGAGCCTTTGAAGAAGAAACAGTGGGACGATTATTGGCTATGGGAGATTTGAAGGCACTGTTGATAAGGTTGATGGGAACCTCCAAATTTAACGAACTAATGGAAATGGCTGGCATAGTAAACTCGAACGACCCAAGAACTGATGGAGATGGGTTTGACAGAGTGAGGCAGAGGGTATGGCAGGCCCTCAGAAAGCTTTATCCACCCAAAGTGGACCCCAAAGCCTTAAAAGGGGATCCACTGGGAGACACTGAAAACCCAGCAGCCTACGTAGAAAACCAGTTGAAAAGGTGGAGACTGGAGACTGAGCAAGAGGTGGAGAATAGCTTACTTATGACCTCACTGTTCTGACATAGCATTTTGGATGCAATGCCTCCGCAAGTAAAATCCAAACTGGAGGAGGTGGTTGGGCTAACGTCAAAAACCCCACAAGAATTTAGAGACCACGTAGTCCATGCGGTTGAGAAATACCGGAAAGACAAACAAAGGTTGGCTGAGCAGCAGGAAGAGGTGCAAAGAAAGTTAATACAAATGCAGCTCAAAGAACTCAAAAAGAAGGAAAAAGAGAAAAACAAAAAGATGCTGCCAACAACCACCAGTTCGAGTACAGCCATCGAGCTGGACAAAGCACTGCTATATGGAGGGACCGATCATACTGTAAGACAAGGGCTGGAAAACCCCATGCCAATAATTAACTTTGAGGGAGCATTCCCACAAATGCTCTATCAGGAACAGGCTAAATTCAAACAGCCCAGACAGGACTGGAAGTCCCAAGGAGGGGGACAGAGGAGCTATGGGCAAAGGAGACCAGTGAGAAGACAGTGGGAAAGAGAGGTAGAGAGATTGTACTGGGAACGTAATCAGCCAGGTCACATGAGAAGAGATTGTCCGTTTATACTATGGCCTGTCACACACCGGCAGGAACTGATAAGAAGGGAACTAAAGTTTAGCCAAGGACCAGCCCCCACCGGCCCAAGCGGACCTGTGAACCCCTATGCGAGGTATTAGGGGTGCCCCGAGAACTTGAGTGGGAAGGGACATTACCCAATGATAACAAGGGAGGCAGATGAGGAACCCATTGTTCAGGTTATGTTAGAAGGGCAACTGACACCAATGATGATAGATACTGGAGCCACGTACACTTGCGTACAGCCACAGTATGCCCTTCACCTTCCCATGCCAGGAAAGTTTATTAAGACGGTAGGGTTCTCGGGGAAAACACAGTTGACACAGTGCACGGCTCCAGTGTGATTGAGAATGGGAAATAAAGAAATTGTTTTGCCAGTGCTGGTATTTAAAGGGACTCCGATTAATTTGTTAGGCAGAGATGCCTTGTTGAAACTGGAATTAAAATTAGAATGCACCAAAAATGGGCTGAGTGTGAAAAGAGCAGGGGCTCAATTGATAGTGCGAGAAGACAAGAAGGCTAATGTCTTTTGGATAGGAGACATCGCAGACCAGATTCAGGAAACCTGGGAAAAATGGAAAAAGGGCGTGCAGGCTATATTACCCAGGGCTGTAATGCCCAAATCTGAGCTACATTGTACAGTGATTTTTGACGAGACTCAGAACAGGGAATTAGAAGAGAGATGGCACCTGGAGGTATGTACCCAGCAGCACCTGGAAGGGGAGGCTGTGATAATTGGAAAGCAAGGGGCAGCTTTACAAGTTAAGTGGAACAGCTTTTTAGAAAAATGGTACAGGATACCGGAGGCTGCGCCCCACGTAACGTTGTTGGTAAATAAGGGATATCAGTCTAAAGACTTAGGACCTTTAGTTAAGAGTGCTGAAACCGTAACAGTGTGGAGGAAAATCACGCCAGAGGTGTGGATATCAGAAAACAACAATTGTATTAAAATAATGGTAAGTGTAGATATGGTAGGGACAGTGAGAGAGGTCGAAATAACTCCCCAACCACACATGCCCGTGCTGGGAAAGGAAAGAGGCCAGCAGAAAGATAAAAGGTTAGATGAGTTGCCGTCTATTCTGTGGTCACAGCATGACACGGACGTAGGGAAAATAAAAACAGCGAGTCCGGTGGAAATAAGGCTGAAAAGGGGAGCAATTCCACCCAGGAGACCACAATACCCTCTAAGACCAGAAGCGGAAGAGGGAATAGTGTCGACAGTGCAGGGGTTGCTTGAAATAGGAGTGCTTAAAAGAACAAACAGTCCATGCAATACCCCGTTGTTGCCGGTCTTAAAAGCAGATAAATCTAAGTGGAGATTGGTGCATGATTTGTGAGCGGTAAATGATGTGGTAGAGGACTGGCCAGCGGTAGTCCCCAACCCTCACACGCTTTTGACTAATGTTCCACCAGAAGCAAGTTACTTTTCAGTGATCGATTTGTGTTCGGCTTTCTTCAGCATTCCTCTGGCTGAGCAATGTCAGTATTTGTTTGCATTTACTTACAGAGGTGCTCAGTATACCTATACCAGAATGCCGCAAGGATTTAAACATTCACCACACATTTTTAATCAGGTATTGAAGGCAGACCTAGAGGGCATGCCATTGGAAAGTACATTGTTACAGTATGTGGATGACCTGTTGATTTGCTCCCACAGCGAGGAACAATGTAAGCAGGACACTATAACTCTGTTAGAGAAGCTAGCGCGCGGAGGACATAAAGTATCCAAAAAGAAACTGCAATTTTGCACGCAACAAGTGGAATACTTAGGCAGGGTAATATCCAAGGGAGTGAAGGCGATAGCACCAGATCAGATTGAGGCAATAGCTAAGGCCCCAAAACCCCAGACTGTAGGGCAGATGATGACATTTTTGGGAATGGCAGGGTACAGCTCAGATTGGATAGGAGAATATGCTGAGATTGTGGCACCTTTAAGAAAGATAATGAAAGAAGCAGGACATACAAATTTGAAGAACGGCTTACAGTGGAATGGAGAGGCGGAGATAGCTTTCAATACTATTAAGCAGGAATTGCAGTCAGCACCAGCATTAGCTTTGCCTGACTACGAGAAGGTTTTTTATTTGTATGTATCCAATCGACAGGAGGGTTATGTCACAGTGGTTCTAACACAGGAGACAGGCACAGGAAAAGCAAAGCAGCCCATAGCATACTACAGTACGAGACTAGATGAGGTGGCTCAGGGGTACCCACCCTGTTATCAGGGATTGGCGGCGCTGTACTATGCATATGAAAAGGCATCATCGGTAACCCTGGGCTATCCTGTGACTCTGTACACACACCACAAAGTAGCAGAATTGCTGGAAAGAGGGAAATTTGTGCTGACGCCAGCCAGGATAGCAGCGTATCAGATGCTATTGACATTTCCTGACATAACTATACAGAGATGCACTACCAGTAATATAGCCGATTTTGTCCCTTTAGACTATGAAGGAGAACCTCATGATTGTGTAGGGAAGACGATGGCATTTGCCAAATTGAGAGCAGATTTATGGTCAGAACCACTAGAGGATATAGATAAAAAGGTTCTGTTCGTAGATGGCTCTTGTTATAGGGATTATGATGGAAATCACGCAGGATTCTCAGTGGTGCAGCAGGATCAGTCAAACTATAAGATTATTAGGATGGAATCCTGTCCCCAACCGTGTTCCGCCCAACTAGCAGAACTCAAAGCCCTGACAGCTGCATGTGAAATGATGGAAGGTGAGAAAGTAGACATCTATACTGATTCAGCATATGCTCACGGAGTATGCCATTTGTTCGGGGCAGTGTGGAAGCAGAGAGGTTTTAAAAAAAGTAGCGGAGATCCCATACAACATTGTCAGCAAATTCTAGACTTAATAAAAGCCATAATGAAACCTAAAACATTGGCTATAGTAAAATGCCAGGCACATAAAAAGGGAAACGATGTAATAACAAAGGGAAATCAAGCTGCAGACGAGGCAGCTAGAAAAGCGTCTGGATGTACGTCAGCTGTCATTGCCCCCCAGGTAAGCCTAACTCCAGAACCTGACGTAGAGGACCTAATTGAAATACAAGGTGAGGCAACTTTGGCAGAACAGACAATGTGGAGAAAAAGGGGGACCAAGCAGAACCTGGAAGGCTTGTGGAGCACGGAAGACGGTTTGTTGGTAGCACCCACCCCTCTACTGACGATTCTGATTTCAGAAGCGCATGGGATGGACCATTGTGCAAGGGGGGAAGTGATAAGGAAAATAAAGAAGGATGGTTTTTGGTCACCTTATTTACAGGCTTCAGTGGACTTTGTTTTGTCACAGTGCGAGGTATGCGCACAAAATAATGTTCGGAAGGGAATTACAACCCCAATAGGTCACATTCCTGTACCTGAAGGACCATTTAAACATTTAGTGATCGATTACGTAGACATGATAAAGACAGTGAGAGGGAAAAGATACATGCTGGTAGTAATTGATCGATTTAGCAGATGGGTGGAGGTGGTACCTTCAAGAGATCAAGGGGCAAAGACAGTGGTAAAATTCCTGACAAATGAAGTGATCCCAAGGTTTGGAATACCTACAGAAGTTAGCTCAGACAACGGTTCAGCTTTTATCCAGAAAGTGGTCAAACTGGTACTACAGGCGCTGAGGATAAAGCAAAGATTTGGATGTGTATATCACCCTCAGTCGCAGGGCATGGTAGAGAGAATTAATGGAACCCTGAAAGCCAAACTAAACAAAATTTGTGCAGATACTAAACTTAATTGGGTCGATGCTTTACCGTTAGCATTGATGAGTTACCGCATGCAAACTACCGTAGATTCTGGACTACAGAGCGCACCTGATTAAAAGCCGCTGGCTCTAATTTTAGAAAGAAAATCAATTTTGTACTTGTACAGGCCGCACCAGATTTTAGACCGCACCGGATTTTCGGCCGCACCGGATTTTCGGCCGCAGGTGTCCCACGTTGTAATATGAGATATTTACACAGAAAGATATTACACGTGAGGATTTTTTAACTTTTAATTAAATCCATATGGTAACATAAACAAATACATATTGCAAATGCTTTTTTTCGAACCGTGCCTGTAACGCGGCTACTTTTAAATATACGTTGCGTATACTTTTTTACTGAACAACATTCCAATATCTCCTAATGACTGGTAAAAAATATATATACTGCAGCCTACCAGGAAAAG
Organism: Hemitrygon akajei; assembly: GCF_048418815.1. Classification (NCBI taxonomy): domain Eukaryota; kingdom Metazoa; phylum Chordata; class Chondrichthyes; order Myliobatiformes; family Dasyatidae; genus Hemitrygon; species Hemitrygon akajei. The sequence goes on from NC_133152.1 coordinate 51,442,121, forward strand.
TTATAGATCGCCTTTAACTTAAAAGCAGCGTTTTCGCTCCGCCGCTTGCCCCCCGCCGTCCCGTTTATCGCAAACCGGCATTTTTCCCACAAGACGCGGCGAAACCGGGTGTGACGTCATAGCATCCCGGGATGTAGTACAGAAAACAAATATAGTTAAAACAGTTCTAATTTTAACTAACAAATGAATTACTAAGCGAAAATATTATAAACTAAATAACTGCCATAAAGGCAGCACAATGCTTTTCTTCGAGTGTTTTCCATGTTGATGAGGGTGAGTACAAATGACTGATTTACAATAATTTAATTGTGAAAGTGCGCTTGATTTATCGTACAATTTCATTGGACCTCTGTGAACTACTCATCAATTTTATTGGTCTACTGTTACGAGGCAAAATGTTTTTGGCGGCATGAAAAAAAACCATGCATTAGCCGCTCCGTATTAAAGGCCGCAGAGTTCAAAGCTGTTCAAAATGTGGGAAAAAAGTAGCGGCTTAAAATCCGGAATCTACGGTAATCGAATAACATGCCTGACACCGCATGAGATGCTCACTGGGAGGCCCATGCCAGTGCCCCAGTGGAGAGGGCCGTATAAGGGACCTAGCTTGGAACAATTGGAAATAGAATTGAAACAATACATGCAGCAGCTAACTATGATACATAGGTCTATTTATGCCCAGGAAAAACAGAAAGAGACGGAGACCGTACAAGGGGAAGGACTGATCAAACCAGGAGACCAGGTTTACGTGCGAGTTTTTTGGAGAAAGTGGAACGAGCCGAGAAGGGGAGGACCCTTTACGGTGACCAAGGCATCACCCACTGCAGTTCAGGTAGAAGGACGCTCCACCTGGTACCACCTGAACCACTGCACGAGGGCAGTCCTGCAAGGGCAATCAGGTGAAGTGTCCGAGGTAAGTGATGCGGAAGAGCAGTTAACAGGAGACAGACAGGGGGGAACAAGAAGCTGACACTGCACCGCAGGAGTTTGATCAATTAGTAAGGGAAATTTTTGATTCTGAGGATGGGCCTCAAGACCCTCAGGATGTGGTGGTGGATAATAGGGCTTCTCCAGATAGTGGGGATGAGCTGGGAACGACCAGTTGTGCCCCCGGGGACAAAGCACCCACATACTCTAGTGCAGACTTGGGTACCATTAGTGGGGCAGATATGGAATGGGATTGGTAACCTGCAGAAAAGAAGTAAGAGGAGCACAACACTTACCTCCTCGCCATGGTTAAAGACACATACTAATCAGTGGTATCAATGGGCAGCTTACACGGCAGGAATGATGAAGAGACAAAATTGTTACCTGTGCTCAAGGGAAAGCCTCACTCAGCATGTAGTTCCCATGCCGTATAACTCCTCCACCTGCACGCGGTGGCGAAGAGAGCACAGGGAACAATGCGAACGACAGTGTCCAGGTCCGGGTAGGGCTTGTTTCATGAGGATTTGCGTTAAAGCAGATTCCTGCTATCAAAACTGTATGAACAATGCACCAATGTGCCCCTATTGGTGTATGCTATATCAGGCGTCCTCGCAGTTTGACCAAAACAAGCTTGCCTATCGCTGTAATTATAGCAGACCCTGGGCTATAAACAAAAGAAGCCAGACACCTACACTGCAACAGCTTATAATGCAGGACCATCTGAATTATGAATGTTTCATGCGGGTGGGCACTCACCCGGTTGGCCATTTCCGAGGCAACTGCACTCAGACATGGGATGTAACCCCAGGTAAAAGACACTTGACGGGTTCCCCTCCTCCTGAGGGTGCAATCCCATTCAATCCCAATCCCAATCTCAGACTATCCCATTAGCAGACACTTGGTGGCTGTGTGGACAGGAAGGAGGTCTGAGATCTACGCTCCCCCTCAGGTGGGGAGGAACATGTACGCGTGTCATGTTGCTTCAGGAAGTTATAATGTCCCCTGAAGTACAGTCCAATGCTAACTTCCCTGAGCAGCGGACTCTGCTACGGCAGAAGAGAAAATATGACCCGGATCCGACAATCCGGATTGACAGTATAGGGCAGCAAAGAGGTATACCTAACGAATTCAAGGCACAAAATGAGATTGCTGCAGGCTGGGAAGCTATCATACCTGTGATAGGGGTGAGCAAAAATGTTGAATGGATAAACTATATATACTACAATCAACAGAGGTTCATCAACTACACCGATGATGCACTGGAGGCCTTAGGGCAACAGCTGGATGCAACTAGCAGGGTGGCATGGCGAAACAGACAGGTACTAGATTGGTTTTTGGCAGAGAAAGGGGGTGTGTGTGTAATGTTTGGAGAACAATGCTGCACTTTCATACCGAACAATACTAGCCCAGAAGGGTCTTTCACCAGAGCAATGAATAGGTTAAAGAATCTGCGGACGGAGGTCAAACAGAATGCAGGGTTCAGACATCAGTTCTTTGATTGGTTGGAAAGTAGACTCGGAGGATGGGGAGCATGGCTGACTAAAATAGCAATAACTGTCAGTATTATATTGTTGAGCTGTGCGCTTCTGCTGTGCTGTTTTCTTCCTTGTCTCAAATCTCTTGTAGTGCGTGCTGCAACCAAACAATTTCCAATGCTCGTGGCAATTACTGAAGCAAGCTTAGTGGAGAAAGAAACACCGAACATGTATCGTTACAGCCTACAACACCTGCAGGATGAACAGGAGCAAAACGACAGTGTGGGAGTAGATTGTAAGGGCTTTTGAGTCTTTTTCCCTGTCTCAGATACATAGGGACAGGTTTTTGGCTCAGCGGCCCAGGGTAACAGGGAGAGAATACTTTGAGGTCTTGGCGCAGAAAATTATAGTTTAACCTAAGATTTGGGAATAAGTGCTTGAGTTTATTGGGGCTTTTGTGCGCAGACTCTTCGTCTTCCTTCTCTGTGTGAGACCCTCTGGGTCTCAAAGGGGGGATATATTGGAGTATAAAAGTATAAACTTTAACTACAAAGTTAGTTATTTGCTATGCATGTACTCAATTTAGTAGACAAGTCTTAGGAATGTAGAAGACAATGGTGTGTTAATGAGAGGTAGCTAAAGAACTAAAGAAATGTAGATTAGAACATTGCTCAGTTCTGAGTTTATTATTTGCTATGCATGATGTACGTGCAGCACATGTAAAATGCAACTAGAGATTGCTTTAAAAGCTGCTGTGTCCGGGAATCGGGGGGGCAATCAGCGATTAGCTCAATGACTGTCTCAGCTTTGATTTGCAAATTAAAGTTTAACCCTTCTTGAAGAATCTTCTGCGTCTCTTGGTCATTTGTGAGGCACGAAAAACCACGACAAGGGCAGTGCATTCAGAGGGAGTGAGGTTGGAACAGGAGAGAGGAGTGGTGAAGTTGAGACGGTTGATGTCTCGGCGACAGTTGGAGATGAAAAGATCGAGTGTAGGTAGAAGGCCCGGTGGGGGTGCCAAGGAGGAGGAGGTTTGAAGACGGTAGAAGGGATCATCAACATGGGGAGGGGAATCTTGTTAAAGTAGTAGGCTCGGAGACGTAGACGACGGAAGAAGAGTTCAGCGTCATGGCGGGCACGGAACTCACTGAGGTGTGGACGGTGGGAGACAAAAGTGAGGCCCTTGCTAAGGACAGAACGCTCTGCCTCAGAGAGGGGAAGGTCAGAGGGGATGGTGAAGACATGGCAAGGGTTGGGGCTGGGGTCAGAGGAGGGTAAAGAGTGGGAGGTCATACAACAAGCTGGAGGAACTCAGCAGGTCGGGCAGCATCCGTGGAAACAAGCAGTCAACGTCTCGGGCCGAGACCCTTCATCAGGACTGAAGAGGGAGGGAGCCGGGGTCCTATAAAGAAGGTGGTGCCAGGTGAAAAACCAGTAAGGGGGAAAGATCAAGGGGTGGGGGAGAGGATAGATAGATACTTTATTCATCCCCATGGGGAAATTCAACTTTTTTTTCCAATGTCCCATACACTTGTTGTAGCAAAACTAATAACATACTATACTTAACTCAGTAAAAAAAAATGATATGCATCTAAATCACTATCTCAAACAGCATTAATAATAGCTTTTAAAAAGTTCTTAAGTCCTGGCGGTTGAATTGTAAAGCCTAATGGCATTGGGGAGTATTGACCTCTTCATCCTGTCAGAGGAGCATTGCATCGATAGTAACCTGTCGCTGAAACTGCTTCTCTGTCTCTGGATGGTGCTATGTAGAGGATGTTCAGAGTTTTCCATAATTGACCGTAGCCTACTCAGTGCCCTTCGCTCAGCTACCGATGTTAAACTCTCCAGTACTTTGCCCACGACAGAGCCCGCCTTCCTTACCAGCTTATTAAGACGTGAGGCGTCCCTCTTCTTAATGCTGCCTCCCCAACACGCCACCACAAAGAAGAGGGCGCTCTCCACAACTGACCTATAGAACATCTTCAGCATCTCACTACAGACATTGAATGACGCCAACCTTCTAAGGAAGTACAGTCGACTCTGTGCCTTCCTGCACAAGGCATCTGTGTTGGCAGTCCAGTCTAGCTTAGGATAGGCAGGAGAGGTGAAGAAGGAATGTAAGGGGAAAGCACGATGGGTAGTAGAAGAAATCAGAATCATGAGAGGTGATAGGCAGCTGGAAGAGGAGGCAGAGTGAGAGTGGGATGGGGGAATGGAATTACCGAAAGTCGTCAAGTTGGAAACTGAAGCGATAAACGGAAGAGTTTCACGGATCATAGAGTCAGCACCGAGTGGTAATAATTGTTAAAACATCAGCAATGGCTGGCTACATCTGGAAGAGTGACGAGTTTGATTAACTAACGGGTAATCGGCTCCGTGTATACCGGGTCATTGAAACTATTCTGATGAAATTTCCCTCCCACATCGCCATTGAGTTTCCCGATTGAAAAATATGTGAAGGCAGCGCCCACCAAACTCAGGTCAGGCGGCATCTTTGCAAAAGAGATCGGAGGGAGAGACTCTGCCATCAGCCGCCGGAGCGACACATTTTCCGAAATATAATTCCCCTCGAACTGAGTGGTTAGCAAAACGATACAAAAAATACACCTCAGATGAAAGTCCTGCTTGTATGTTCAGGAAGGAAGACAAATAAATATTATGTTCTGTTTCCTGCAGGTTTTATACTATTATGGAATCACGGGGGGAGTAAATGACTCAGTGATAGGCTCAGCCTCAGCGTTATGTTCTGTACCTCTTGTATGTTAATCACAATACACGTCGGTGATAGGCTCAGCCTCATGTTCTGTACCTCTGACGTCAAACACAATACACGTCGGTGATAGGCTCAGCCTCATGTTCTGTACCTCTGACGTCAAACACAATACACGTCGGTGATAGGCTCAGCCTCATGTTCTGTACCTCTTGTATGTTAATCACAATACACGTCGGTGATAGGCTCAGCCTCATGTTCTGTACCTCTGACGTCAAACACAATACACGTCGGTGATAGGCTCAGCCTCAGCGTTATCCACCCTCACAGTAAAGCCGGGCTCTTCAAGGTTTCTAGTTTGTGCAGAGTTCGTGTCGCTCTTCCAATGGACCCGAATCCAGTGTCTGCCGCGGGGTAAAGCGCCTTTCCAGTAAGTACAGACATCGCTTGACCGTCTGGGACAAGTCCCTTCGTTCGGTCGGTTTGGAGCCGGTTTCTGATCGGGGTCGGTCTGAGGAGACACAGAGAGACGGGGCGAGGGGAGGCGGTTCCTGATCCGCCCAGCTCGCCTTTGTTTATTTCTCCCTTTTCGACCGGGCGGTGGGAATGTTCGCGGTGCGGGCCGTGTTTATGCGATATTGCGAGCGCCGTGAGGCTTCCACTTGGCGCCAAGAACCGATCTGCCGAGCGGTGGCCGGTTCACTGACAGACGAGGCCGTTTTCCAGCTGGCACCGTTTGGGAAGGAGTGGGGACGTGAATATAGCGCCCCCTGGTGGCGGGATTACTCACCGCCGGGCGACTGCCGGTGGGGGAGGAGTCGCGGTTGTCCCATGGCAGCGGGATTACTCACCGGCCGGCGAGTGCCCCCTAGAGGTCGGGAAGGAGTCCTGGCAGCGACTGCCCCCCCTGGCAGTCGGGGAGGAGTCCCGGTTGTCCTATGGCAGCGTGATTACACACCGCTCGGCGACTGCCCCCCCTAGCGGCCGAGAGGAGGAGTCCCGGTTGTCCCATGGCAGCGTGATTACTCACCGCTCGGCGACTGCCCCCCCTAGCGGCCGAGGGGAGGAGTCCTGGTTGTCCTATGGCAGCGGGATTACTCACCACCCGGCGACTGCACCCCCCTAGCGGCCGAGGGGAGGAGTCCCGGTTGTCCTATGGCAGCGGGATTACTCACCACCCGGCGACTGACCCCCCTAGCGGCCGAGGGGAGGAGTCCTGGCAGCGACTGCCCCCCCTAGTGGCTGAGGGGAGGAGTCCTGGCAGCCACTGCCCCCCCTAGTGGCCAAGGGGAGGAGTCCCAGTTGTCCTATGGCAGCGGGAGTACTCACCACCCGGCGACTGCCCCCCCTAGCGGCCGAGGGGAGGAGTCCCGGTTGTCCTATGGCAGCGGGATTACTCACCACCCGGCGACTGACCCCCCTAGCGGCCGAGGGGAGGAGTCCTGGCAGCGACTGCCCCCCCTAGTGGCTGAGGGGAGGAGTCCTGGCAGCCACTGCCCCCCCTAGTGGCCAAGGGGAGGAGTCCCAGTTGTCCTATGGCAGCGGGAGTACTCACCACCCGGCGACTGCCCCCCCTAGCGGCCGAGGGGAGGAGTCCTGGCAGCGACTGCCCCCCCTAGTGGCCGAGGGGAGGAGTCCCGGTTGTCCCATGGCAACGGGATTACTCACCACCCGGCGACTGCCCCCCCTAGCGGCCGAGGGGAGGAGTCCTGGCAGCGACTGCCCCCCCTAGTGGCCGAGGGGAGGAGTCCCGGTTGTCCCATGGCAACGGGATTACTCACCGCCCGGCAACTGCCCCCTAGCGGTGGGAAGGTGTCACGGTTCTCCCATGGCAGCGGGATTACTCACCGCCTGGCGACTGCCCCCTAGCGGCCGAGGGGAGTCGACACGATTGCCAACCGTTGCTCGAACTGATAGGAGAGCAGAGTGAATGGTAGAAGAAAGAAGTGGGGGGATGAGAGGTATTTCAGAAGGCTTGCTTGACTGAGAACCATTTAGTAAATCCCCAGAGTTGTCTAATTGTGTTTTGCAGATACTAAAGGATGCATCCATTTCCAATGAAGACTGAGAACTGGAAACCACTGCCTGTCATCCCAGATGTCTCACTGTTAACAGCGTTGCTCATCACTGTATGGACGGTCATTGGTAGTGATCTTGAACTGATTTTCACAGGTCTGCAGTTTATGCCATTTCAACATCATTTTCTAGACTTGCACATTGATATTTATATTTATAATTCAGAGATAACCCAGTTGGATAAAGACATCATCTGGAGCAGGGGGTCCTTGCCCTTTTTCTGTAATGGCCCCCTACCATTAACCAAAGGGGTCCATGGACCTCAAGTTGGGAACCACTGGTCTAGAGATACCTATTGTTGTATCTGGAGAATAGATGAAAATAGGCAAATGAGGTTTAAACAAAGCCTGTATTTCGATTACACTGAAAGTAATTAAGCAAATTAGTGAAATAAGATGCATGATGGAATGAGGCTCCCGTATTGTGGACATGGCACAGGATGAATTTCTAATCCTCTAGGTTTCTGCATCTGGAGAAATATCGGAAAACTTTACACATCCTAGTGGCAAAGCATGCAGTTGAATGTGTGGAAAAGTTTATAAACCTTGATGGTAGAATAGTGTTGTGAATGTGGTATGAAAGAATTAGAATTGTTTCTGGAGCTAAAGTTAAATTAGACAGTTTAGCTTTGTTAAGAGTTGCTAGACCGGATATTGTGTGGATCTCAATGTTGAAACGTCATTACTTAATAAGCAAAAGGTACTAACAACAAATGTTTTTGGATTAACTGCTGATGCAAGGTGTACCTAAGAATCAAGATTGTGTAAGAATTCAGCTTTGGCATGAAACAGAAGATACACGTAAAGTCAAGTCTGCTTGTTAAATATCAGAACAACACAATTCACTGGACTGACAAGCACTTCCTATTTTTTATGTTTTTTTGTCACCTTTCTGCAGGAAACCACTGGGGTCACGTCAGTAGCAGGAGGTGGCACGGATTGGAATCCATCGATAAATCAATAATGCTCAGTAAAAGAAATGGGTAAGCAGTGAAGTGGATCTAGAACTATCGTTACTCTAATTGGGTGATAGTATTAGTCTGAAATGGCCTGTCTCTTATTTTGATCCTGAGACCCCTTGTTGTTCTAAACCAGAGCAAGCATCCTCCTTGTATCTACTCTGTTGAGCCTCCCAAGCATTTTGTCCTTTGCAATGAGGTCAGCCCTCATTTTTCTGAGCTGTAGAGAATAGATGCCCTCCTCACTCTAGCAAGTACAGTTATCCCTGTTTGATTCACTGAAATGCCACAGATTATTTAGGACAGCTGTCCATAATTAACGAAGCTTTTCTTGCTAGAACAAAATGGAGACTAATCACCATGAATAATATGTTTTTTGTTCCATAAGAGTATTAACATAGGAGGAGAATTAGGCCATTTGGCCCATTGTTTCTGCTTTGCCGCTTTATCAGGGCTGATCTATTATCTCTACTGGCTTCTCCCCACCTTTGACTCTCTTACTAATCATGAACCTATCAACCTCCGCTTTAAATCTACACAATGACTTGGCCTCCATTGCCACCTGTGGCAAAGTATTCCACAGATTCACCACCCTCTGGCTAAAGAAATTCCTTCTCACCATTGTTCTGAGGGGACATTCGTCTATTATGAGGCTGTGCCCTCTGGTCATAGACTTCCCCATTATAGGAAACATCCTCTCCGCATCCACTCTATTTAGGCCTTTCAATATTCAATAGATTACAATGAGATCCCCCTTTATTCTTCTAAACTCCAGCCCAGAGCAATTAAATGCTCCTCGCATATTCTCCATTTCATTCCTGCGATCATTCTCATGAACCTCCTCTGGACCCCCTCCAATGTCAGCACATCCTTTCTTAGGAAAGGGGCCCAAAATGCTCACAGTACTCCCAAGTGCAGTGTGACCATTCTTGCCTTTTTGTCTCTTGTCAGTATCATTAATGCCAGGATGCTCCACTTGTTCATAACAATGTATTATGTGTATTCTTGGTTTCAAATCACCCAAGCAGCTCTAAGGATTGCATTTCCTCTCAGGAAAAATGGCAAGTTACAGTATAAGCAGTAACACAATACTGGGTGCTGCACAAAAGTGAAGAACATGTGTTGGCTGTCCAGCGATGACCAAGACCTGTGCAGGAGGAATCTTGTTGCGCTGGAGCAGCTCCACTCTCTCAGCCTCACAAATCTTGGTGCAATGGTATGAGAAATTGTCATGACTGGAGACTTCCTTGGCTGCAGTGGATAGCCATGACACTTTGTATCTTTTCATGCCCCTCGCTCTCCATGAAGCATTGCAGCATTGCCTTCTTGGCTGTTAGATCTTGTAGTTGATCTTATCTGCCCAGTCTGCTGGAACTGGCTTCTCATGCTGGGGCAAGCAAATCCCTGTCTCACTGTCTCCCGGCTACCCTCACCTGGTTCATCTCTCCTGTCAAAGCGGTGTGGCCACTGTCGACTGCAAACAGTTTCTTGGCCAGAGGTGAGAGCTGGGTGACAGGTGGGGACCAAAGGTGGATGAACTGCCCCTGAGTGGGCACGACAAGCCTGCCACCAGAGGTGCTACCCCTCCCTGGACACCCCATACACCGTACAGAGAATTAACTTCGAGACATTGGAGCATACAGTGAAATGTGTTGATAGCAGCAAATGAAATCAGCGAGGATCGTGTTGAGGTGTCTGCAAGTGCCACCACGTTTCCAGCACCAACATCGTATGTCTACAACTCACCAGCCCTAACTGTACCTCCGTGGAATATGGGAGGAAACCAAAGCACTCAAAGGAAACCCAAGCAATCACAGGGCATGCGTGCAACTCCTTACAGGCAGAAATGGGAATTATATCCCAATCTTACAGTTGGTGTTGTAAAGTGTTGTGCAAAACACTACTCGACCATGCCTGTACATTATATATATTTATAGGGCAGCAATGAAGGTTCTCCATCTCTGGCAGTGTTCAGGGCTTCCTTCGTCATGTCAGTAGCTTCCTCTTGAATCTTCGAGAAGACACTGTCAAATTGGTAAACAACGCTGTGTTTAATGAGGCAGATCAGGATGACAAAGAAATATCAAAATCTCATGCCAAAGAGCTTACAATAAGGATTAAGTGGCCACGCATCAATAGGTATATTTAATGTCAGAGAAATGTATACAATATACATCCTGAAATTCTTTTTCTTCGCAAGCATCCATGAAAACAGAGGAGCGGCCCAAAGAATGAACGACACTTAAATGTTAGAACCCTAAAGCCCCCACCAGCTCCCCTCTCCACAGACAAGCAGCAGCAAGGCAACCCCCCCATCAGCAAAAACGTATCGGCGCCCCCCCACAAAGCATCTCTATGTGTCTCTCTCCCCCTCCCTCCAAGAAGGGAAAAGAGGTGTCCCCATTTCACCTGTTGAGGTGAGACACAATAAAACAACTCGCTGATTTATGGTGTTCAAAGTCTCTGCGTTGCTTTTTCCTTGTTCTGTGCCTCTGGGTACACAGTCAACAGCAATCCTGCTGCTTCCTTGTTCTCCCATGACACATCAGTCGTTGGTGGTGGCATCAGCCTTGAATCAGCCTGCCTCCAGAGCCGTGAAAATCTGGCCTTCTAGGCTGCATACTTGGCATATCAAAAAGTGACCAAACATGAGGCCCACAAAGAACTGAATTCAGCGTTAACTCCACATCAGGGTCTTCAAAAGAAAGTTGAAGGGGTTCTCCAGTAGGCGCTCATGGAGTGAGATCAGCTTTGGATTTGCTCCATTACCTTTACTTTTTTTAACCCATGATCACCCTTATTTAACCTATTCTTACCTACACTAGAAGATTTTTATTACTTCTTTTGAATTATCTTCGAGTTTGTACTGTGAATTTTGAAGATATGAGCACAGAAAAAAAGGGCCTTAAGATCTAAAGGGCGAGAGCCCAAAAATGGGAAAGATTCTGATGGCAACGGAAAGAAGAAAAAGCCTAAACCTAAGTGTACAGAATTAACTTACAACATGTTGTTGGAGCTTTAAAATGAAAAATTTGAAGAACAACGTCAAAGTATTAAAGAAGATTTAAAGTCAGTCCAGGATTCTGTGGAAACAATTGGTCACAAAGTTAAACAGCATCAAACTATAATCATAAGTCTGCAAGAGGATGCTTGGAAGGGAGATTTGAAAATTGAGAATTTGGAACAAAAATGATCCTCGGTGATTAAACAGTTGGAGACTCTTAAATCCAAGAGCATTGATTTTGAAAATCGATCCAGAAGACAGAACTTACGTATAATTGGTCTCCCTGAAGACATCGAGAAAGGGGACCCTTCAAAGTTTTTCTCTTAACTTTTTAAGGATGCGTTCCCCTCTGAATTCCCAGAGAACCCTCCATTACTGGACCGCGCCCATCACTCCACGCGCCCGACACCGATCTCCTCAACTAAACCACGAGCTGTAATTGTCTGATTTCACTATGTTCATGTTAAAGAGCATCTTATCTGCTTTGCTTGTCAGCAAGGTATGATTAATTTTCAAGATTGCCATTTCTGCCTTGTGGAGGATCACAGTCCGAAAGTGATGAAGGCGTGGCTCGCTTTTAAATCTTTGATGTCGGAATGTTATGAGAAAAATCTCAAACCAGCGTTATTATATCCTGCGCACCTGAGAATCTCACCCTCGGAAGGACCACGTCGCATTTTTCTCTTTACGACTGAAGCTCGAAGTTTCCTGGATGAGCGCTATCCTACTGCTTCAGACTCTCGGCTCTAATAAATGTATGGCTTTCCCAGTACTGGCTCTGTTCTTTCGTATTCTTTTAAAGCCTATAATCATCGTATGAAGTTTGATCTGTATAAGTTTAACATTTTTGTTTTTGGTTACTAGTGTAGGTTCATTTTATACTTAATTGAAGTTTTTCTTTGTTGATGTATTTACCTTTTTTAATTTACTAATTTTAACTATTTAATTTTTTTTCTGGACACTATTAATTTGATGGTGAATTTTTATCGTTCTGGATAAATATCTTGTTTTTCTCATTTTTCATTTAATTAAGATGGCGGTTTGTTTTTCTTTCTTTTAAACACCCTTTGTTCTTTTATCTCGCCATCTTATTTTTGTCGTCTTCCCATAAAGCCTTTTTTATAACCTTATTTTTAATTGCTTTGGTTTTTAACCGACTTATAATATGTACTGGTGCTTACTCTTTTTTTCTTTTTAGAAGCTATATTATGAAGACTGTTTTAGTATAGTGTTTAATTTTATTTTGCATTTTGGGTGGTTCTTTTTTTTAAGCATATATCTTTGGAGTTGCCTTCTGGAGACATGGGGGTAGATTTAGTGTTATTCTTTTTTCTGGCCGCCTTCAGGTCCAGTTTGGGGGCTTCATGGGTGGAGGGTGGGAGGGTCTTTTCTATTTTTCTAGTTTTTTCATTTGGGCTGATTTAGAACTACCAAAATGTCTACCGCGTCGTCACTTTCAGTTCCTGTCTGAATTTTTGTCCCTCTTCCGGGTTCATGAGTTCACAGTATGGTTAACTCTTTATATACCAAAGGGTTGATCCTAGGAAATATGGCTCAAAGACTATTAATTTTGTCTCTTGGAATACAAATGGTTTAAACCATCCGATTAAATGGAAAAAGATTTTTAAAGTATTCCAAAGACTAAACGCTCATATTATTTTTGTACAAGAAACTCGTGAGGAAAGAGGACAATCAATGTTTTTTTTAGGTTTTGGAAGGTACAACAGTATCATTCAAACTCGCATGCCAAAGTAAAAGGAGTTTCGATTTTTATAGACTCCTCAATTACATTTGTTCAGCATGATGTTATTTCGGATCCAACTGGTAGATTTTTGTTAATTACTGGGTTACTTTTTAATAAAAAGGTTGCTATGGTTAATATTTACGCTCCAAACGTGGACTACCCTGATCTCTTTAAGTCTTTATTTACTTCTCTACCTAATCTAAATGAATATATGTTTATAATGGGTGGTGATTTTAATTGTTGTTTAATTCCCTTGATGGATGGATCCATATCCACTCAGACTTTACCAAATAAGTTGGCTAATCTTATCAACTCTTTTTTGACTGACTCTGGAGTTTTAGATATTCAGAGATTTCTACACCCTAAGGACAAAAAGATTTCATTCTTCTCACATGTTTATCATTCCTATTCGAGAATTGATTACTTTTTTATTGACTCTCATTTTATTCCATCTGTAATTGATTGTAATTATGACATTATAGCCCTTTCTGATCATGCTCCAGTAAAACTTTCTATTAAATTAATGGATACAGCTCCTAGTATCAGACAATGGTGATTTGATTCTACTCTGCTGCAAGATTCGGACTTTATTAAATTTGTGAAGGAACAGATTGATTTCTTCTTTTCAACTAATACCACGGAAGAAATTTCCAGCGGGACACTTTGGGACACTTTTAAAGCATATATACGTGGACAGATTATCTCCTATTCTGTTGATTTGAGAAAACGTATTAAGAATGAAACCCTCCTATTGGTTGATAAGATTAAAGAAATTGATAAATATTGTATTGCTTCTAGTAAGGAGCTGTATAAGCAAATAGTTGAGCTTCAAATGTAACACAGCTTATTACTTGCATCCTCGATCGAAATTCAATTAATGAAAACCAGAAGTGAATTTTATATACACAGTGATAAATCGGGTAAATTGTTAGCTAACCAATTGAAGACTGCCTCGGTTAAACGTCAAATTGTTAAGATTCATAAACAAGATGATGATTTGACAGTTAATTATGATGTGATAGATGAATCTTTTCAAGAATTTTATACCTTTCTGTATCACTCTGAATTTCCTCATAGTCCCAATACCATATATGATTTTTTTAGGGAAATTGAATTTTCTGAAACTATCACCTGAAGAACGTTTAACATTAGAAACTTCTGTTACAGATGCAGAAATAAAAGGTGCCATTTCCTCAATGAATTCCGGAAAAGCACCAGGTCCAGATGGATGTACAGTGGAATTATTCAAGTTTTTTTCTTCTACTCCTTGGTTATGTAGGGTCTTTGAAGAAGCAATTAGATTAGGTAAATTACCACAATCATTTTATAGAGCTTCTACCTCTTTAGTTTTAAAAAAGGACAAAGATCTCACTGATTGTGCATCCTATAGACCGATATCCCTGTTGAATGTAGATTCTAAGATCTTTTCCAAGATATTGGCGACTAGGTTAGAGAAGGTATTACCTCAAATTATCTCTGAGGACCAAAGTGGATTTATCAAAAACCATTACTCATCTTTTAACATTAGGAGATTAATGAATATTGTTTATACTCCTTCACGTAGTACTCCAGAATTTGTCATTTCATTAGCTGCTGAGAAAGCATTTGTTAGAGTTGAATGGCCATATTTATTTACTGTGCTTGAGAAATTTAATTTTAGTCCAATATTTATATCTTGGATTAAAGTGTTATATCATACTCCAGTAGTCTGCGTTCTTACTAATAATCAAAGATCTCCCTTTTTTCGCCTATTTTGGGGTACTAGGCAAGGTTGTCCTCTTAGTCCATTACTATTTGATATTGCCCTGGAACCTTTAGCAATTGCTATTCAAGAATCACCTAATATTCTTGGTATTACTCATGGGATGGAGATACATAAGTTATCATTATATGCAGACTACTTGTTACTATATATTTCTAATCCTGAGAAATCCATTCCTGCAGTTATATCCCTGTTGGCTCAGTTTAGTAATTTTTCTGGTTACAAACTGAACCTTAATAAGAGCAAACCGTTTCCCCTAAATATGCAGGTTCCAACTTATGGATTGGTTATTGATCACTATATATTTAGGGGTTAAAATTACAAAAAAGCATAAAGATTTATTTAATGCTAATTTCTTAACATCTGTTTACTAAATGGTCACCATTGTCTCTGTCACTGATAGGTCGGATCAATGCTATTAAGATGATTATTTTACCTAAATTTTTAGATATGTTTCAAGCGGTACCGATTTTTATTCCGAAATCCTTTTTTGATAATGTTGATTCTAAAATTTCTTCATATATCTGGCAGAATAAAAATCCTAGGTTAGGTAAAAGATAGTTACAGAAGTCTTAAAAGGAGGGTGGACTGGCTTTGCCGAATTTTAGATTTTATTATTGGGCAGTTATGGGACTTGGATGTAACTTCAAGTCCTCACTGGGTAAATTTGGAAACCAAATCTGTATGAGGGTTCTCATTGGGTTCTATCTTAGGGACCTCACTTCCCTTTGCTTTTTCTAAATTGCATAAACAAATTGACAGTCTGATAGTTAAATACACTTTACGAATATGGTTTCAATTTTGGAAATTCTTTGGGTTGAATCAATTTATTTTAGCAATTCCTATTAAATCTAATTTCTTTTTTCATCCCTCTATTATGGACCAAGCCTATTATTACTAACCAGAAAAATTACTAAACTGAGCCAACAGTGATATAACTGCGGGAATGGATTTCTCAGGATTATAAATATATAATAACAAGTTGTCTGCATATAATGACAACTTGTGTATATCCATCCCACGAGTGATGCCTAAAAGGTTAGGTGATTCTCAAATAGCAATTGCTAAAGGTTCCAGGGCAATATCAAATAGTAATGGACTAAGAGAACAACCTTGCCTGGTACCCCGAAATAAGCGAAAAAAGGGAGATCATTGGTTATTAGTAAGAACCGAGGCTACTGGAGTGTGATATATCAATTTAATCCAAGATTTAAATGTCGGACTAAAGTTAAATTTCTCAAGCACGGTAAATAAATATGGCCACTTAACTCTATCAAAGGCTTTCTCAGCATCTAAGGAAATGGCACATTCTGGGGTGTTACATGAAGGAGTGTAAACAATATTCATTAATCTCCTAATATTATAAAATGAATAATGTTTTTTAATAAATCCAGTTTGGTCCTCAGAGATAATTTGAGGTGTTATATCTTCTCCAACCTGGTCACCAGTATCTTGAAAAAGATCTTAAAATCCACATTCAACAGGGATATCGATCTATAGGATGCACAATCAGTTGGATCTTTATCTTTTTTTAAAATTAAAGAAATAGAAGCACTATAAAATGATTGTGGTAACTTACCTAATCTAATTGCTTCTTCAAAAACCCTACATAACCAAGGAGAAAGAGTAGAAGAAAAAAAACTTGAAAAATTCAACTGTACACCCATCTGGACCTGGTGCTTTTCCAGAATTCATTGAGGAAATAACACCTTTTATTTCTGCATCTGTAATAGGAGTTTCTAATGTCAAACATTCTTCAGGTAATAGTTTAAGAAAATACAATTTCCCTAAAAAATCATACATGGTATTGAGATCATGTTCAGAGTGATATAGAGAAGTATAAAAATCTTGAAAAGATTTGTTTATCTCATCGTGATTAACTGTCAAATCACCATTCTGTTTACGAATCTTAATAATTTGACGTTTAACCGAAGCAGTCTTCAGTTGGTTAGGCTAACAATTTGCCCAATTTATCACGATGCATATAAAATTCTCTTCTAGTTTTCATTAATTGATTTTAGATCAAGGATGTAAGTAATAAGCTGTGTTCCATTTGAAGCTCAACTCTTTGTTTATAGAGCTCCTCACTAGGAGCGATAGAATATTTCTTATCAATTTCTTTGATCTTATCAACCAATAAAAGAGTTTCATTCTTAATAAGTTTCTCAAACCAACAGAATAGGAGATAATCTGTCCACGTATATATGCTTTAAAAGTGTCCCAAAGTGTTCCGCAGGTAATTTCTTCCGTTGTATTAGTTGAGAAGAAGAAATTAATCTGTTCCTTCACAAATTTAATGAAATCTGTATCTTGAAGCAAAGTAGAATCAAATCACCATTGTCTAATGCTAGGAGCTGTGTCCATTAATTGAATAGAACGTTTCATTGGAGAGAGATCAGAGATGGCTATAATGTCATATTTACAACCAATTACAGATGGAATAAAATGAGAGTCAATAAAAAAGTAGTCAATTCTTGAGTAAGATTGATAAACATGTGAGAAAAATGAAAACGCTTTGTCCTTAGGGTGTAGAAATCTCCAAATATCTGAAATTCCAGAATCAGTCAAAAAAGAGTTGATAAAAGCAGCCGACTTACTTGGTAAAGTCTGAGTGGATATAGATCTATCCAGCAGAGGATTTTAACAACAATTAAAGTCACCGCCCATTATCAACATATATTCATTTATATTAGGTAGAGAAGTAAATAAAGACTTTTAAAAAATCAGGATAGTCCACGTTTGGAGCGTAAAATGCTAATCTCCTGGGATTTTCATGCACATCAGTCTTTACAGAGAATGGTGCGAGAAACAACATCCAGTGGTGTGGGTGAAAATGCCTTGTTAATGAGAGGCCAGAGGAGAATAGCCAGACTGGGTCAGGCTGACAGGAAGGTGACAGTAACACAAATGACCACACTTTACAGTGTGATGTGCAGAGGAGCATCTCTGAACGGACAACAGGTTGAACTTTGAAGTGGATGGGCTACAGCCACAGAAGACCACAAACATACACTCACTTGCCACTTTATTAGGTAATGGAAGTACCTAATAAAGTGGCCACTGCATGTATTTTTAATAATTAAATTTTAAATTTGGTATTCAGAGACGTTTAATGTATTTTTAAGTGCTCAGGATTTATATTGACTATAATTCTTGTCCTCTGAAATGTAACTTGTGTTTTTGTGTCTGGTTGGAAAAGTCAGCTTGTTTTATGCATTTTCTTCTATAAATAAAAATAAAAACCTGTGTATCCTTTCTTGGGTAAGGAGAGCAAATGTCTAGTATCATCAAGGCCCTGTAGAATTATAATAAGATATATTTGCTTGACTGATGCATTATCAAGTTTTTTTTGTCTCTCCTTAGATGCAACTTAACGATTTCTATTTTCTCTTTTAAATTATCAGTCTGGTGAGCTGGTGAATTTAAATTCCATGAAGAAAAGAGTCTGGAGTTATTAAGAATCCCATTGTTAGCAATGCTGATGTTACCATGAAGTTGTGACATGGGGAAAAACAATAACTCTTCCCTTTTCATGATGCTTATGTTCATAGGAAATAGAGTGGGAGGCAAGGATCTTAACATTTCAGCAGGCAAATGAATAAGTTGGAAAAAAGAAGAAATTGTAGTTTTAAAAAGCTTACTGAATAAATAAAAGGGTATAAGTTCTAGGGATAAGGGGAAAAGAACAAGGGAGTGAAATTGATTTTTTTGGAAAGAAAAATTGCTGAACATTCTTGGGAGGTGCAGTTAATGGAGCATCTCAGTGATAATCTTTGTTTTTCATTTTCCATAGGGATGAACAGATGGTCCAAATTCCAGCTGGGGTGGAAAAGCTCCATGTGGTAGCCCCAACTCTACAGGCTTTGCTCTTAATCATTTCTATTGTTACCTATATTGCATACCAAGTAAACAGTGAAAAATACTGCTTCTTATTTTCAGGTATGGGATTTCTTCCATGTATTTCAGAAGGCCATTTGTTCGATTGGTATAATGATTTCAGTATGTGTTTGGTAAAATAAATCTATTTGTTAATGATGCTGCATGTCCATTTTGCTTCCACTTTGCTGGTATGCAGGTAGATTAAGTCCATATATTGTGTTTCAGCTTATAAGCTTTGTCCAATTTATTCAGATCCCAGAATTTGGGTTTGAGTCCCATTCTAAGAACTTTTCCTCTCAATCTTAGCAACGTCAAAATTAATTCACAATGAGAATCAATACTGGCCACAAAGGAACTGCATTATGGTCGGCACAGTGACATTACAAGCATTGTAAATGTCTCACATCTCCAGGGTCCCTTGTTCCATTCTGACCACAAGGAAATGCTGTCTGTGGGAACTTTGCTTGGTCTCTCTGTGATCTCCTTTCCCTCTCATTGCTCCAGTTTCCTCCCACAACCATCATGAATATTACTCCTGGTGTAGAAGGTTGATGGGAGAAGCAGGGTGACAAAGAGAGGTTTAGTTTAGATATGAGTATAAGTTGTAGGGAAATCTAAAAAGTCTGTGGTGCAAAGGGTCTTGTGGGTCCTTGTGCAGGATTCTCCCAAGGGATAATTAGCAGGTTGAGCTCGTGCTGAGGAAGGCAAATGCAATGTTGGCATTCATTTCAGGACTAGAATATAAGAGCAAGGATGTAACATTGTGCTTTGTAAAGCACTACTGAGGCTTCACTTGGAGAATTGTGAGCAGTTTGGGGGCCCTTTATTGAAGAAAGGATGTGCTGACACTGGAGAGGGTTCAAAGGAGGTTCACAAAAATGATTCCGAATTGAAAGGCTTGTCATATGAAGAGTGTTTAGTGGCTCTGGGCCTGTACTCACTGGAATTCAGAAGAATGAGAGGTGACCTCATTGAAACCTATCGAATGTTGAAAGACCTTGATAGAGAGGATGTTTCCTATGGTGGGAGAGTCTAAGACCAGGAGACACAGCCTCAGAAGAGAGGGGCTTTATTTTAGAACAAAGATGAGGAAGATTTTATTTCTGGCTGAATGTGTGGTGGTGAATCTGGAATTTTTTGCCACAGGCAGCTGTGGAGGTCACGTCATTGGGCATATTTAAGGTAGAGTGCAGTAAGGTGATGCAAGAAATTCAGAATCCCACTGATAAACTGGAGAATCCAAGTATAGTTCTTCACTTCAGTAAACTGCATCCGATATAGAGAGCCCTAAGCTGAGGGCTGCAACTCAGCTGGCAAGAAAAATGTACAGGAATGTCTGTTTGAATAGCAGACTTGAGCCAATATGCTCAGGCACCATTCCATTCTTTAGTACACTGGCAAGACATACTGACTAACTGACCATGTTATGTCTTCTTTAATCAGTCAAGATGATGGGACAACCAGTGATGATCAGTTGTGATCAAATGATAACATTTAAATTCTGTTCCACTTAAATGCATAGAAAAATTGACAGAATTCATGCACCATTTTTGCTGCTGATCGGCAGGTGAGAATTCAATAATGCTGACTCAATTTTAAATCCTGTTGGAAACAACGTTATTGTTATATGTTAGCATTAATTTCAAGGGACCTAGACCACAACTAATTACCTATGATATTATAAATAGAATTGTAGTTCTAAATTTGCTGTTGCCCCTGCATGTTTCAGTCGCATTGATATAATCTGCAGTGTGAATTTAAGTTTACCCACATCATAAGAAAACTGAGTACGTAGGTAGTTACAGGGGAAATTCACATGAGTGTTCTGTTCCCTACTGCTGTCCCAAGCAGATAAGAACACTCACCAGAAGGCTTTCTGATCTTGGGCACACATCTTAGATATGGAATTATAACATTTAGATCAGGAATATCTAAATGGGTGGGAAACTTGAGCAAAAGATAAGAACTCAACAAGTTGAGTAACACTGTAGATGCAAAGGAAACTCGGGTTGCAACTGGGATCTCAACGTGACCATTTTAGAGAGTGTGCAGGTGGACTACTAAACAGTCAGCTGGTCTACACTTGGTTTTGCCAGTGTGGAGGAGCCATGTTACAAGTTTTGAATGCAACAGACCAGGATGGAAGAATTGCACATGTATCCCTACTGCACTTGGATGACGGGAGAAGTGTTGCACCTCCTATTGTTGCAGGGGATGGGACAGAGTGGGCTTTAGAAGGGAAAGATGGATTGGGACATCACAGGGAGAATGGTTCCTGCGGAGAACAGAAAGTTGGGGAAAGGTGATGATGTTTTTGGTTGTGGGATCCTGTGGAGCTGGTTGAAGTGCCAAAATTGATTTGCTGAATGTGGTGGGAAGCTCTTGTTTTGTCTGCAGAAAACTAGGAAGATGGGTCGGGGAAGAGAATGGGAATGCGAGATCAGACATATAGGAAATGCATGCATGGGCTCCATCATCCACAGCAGGGTGAAGCTGTGCTTCCTAAGAGAGGGGGACTCTTCCAAAGACTTGCAGTGGAGACCCTCGTCTTGAGAGCAGATTTTGTGGAGACAGAGAAACTGAGGGAAGGATATAGTGTCCTTATAGGAGACAGGATGAGAAGGGGGTTTATTCAAAGGGAAGGAAACTTACTGCTTGTATTTCCATGGTGGTGCACTTTATTTGAAGACATCAGAAATCAAGATGAAATTCAGTGGATTGGGCCTGGGAAGAGTTGGAAAGTATCAAAGATAAACCCTGAGGGACTAATATTGTAGGCCTTCTGAGATTGTTCTTATTAGGATTTTAAATGTTTGATCTTTTTAAGTAATTGTAGAAATATATTTACATTTTTTTCAGCTACAAAATATGAAGAGTTCATAAAGGTAAGATTATATTATATTGCTTCATTTTATTATGAGAGAAAATGACATTTCAGGTAATCAAAGTTCAAAGTGTTTATTATCAAAGTACACATGTCATCATATACAACCGTGAGATTTGTTTTCTTGTGGGCATCCACAGCAAATCCAGGAAGCATAAGAGAATCCCTGAAAGATTGCACACAACAGGACTGTCAATTAACCAGTGTGCAAGAGACAACAAACTGCAAAATAATAATCAGTAAGCAGTAAATACCGAGAACATGAGATGAAGAGTACTTGCTTGTCAAAATACTGCGGTCCTTGCCATTTACTTACTCTGTTGGTGTTTATGCCTTTCTTGTTAGTGAAAGGGTCAAGTTTGGCAAATATACAACTAACTGGTCATGAGAAGCATCTTTTGAGTTGATGATGGTCAGGATGTTCACTGTAATGTTTTAAGCACAGGTTAGACCAACGCTGTTCTCTCCATGGGTGAGATTCAGATTTATTTATCACATGTACATCGAAATATACAGTGAAATGTGTCATTTGCATTAACAACCAGCATTCTGGCACCAACATATTATACCCACTATGCTGGGCAGAACAACACAGAGCACGACAAGCAGCAAATCAACCAAACAACAAATAAGTCCCTTTCCACTCCTACCGACACATGACAGACCTCCGACTTCAGGACAGGCCTCTTGGCCTCCTGGCTTAGAATTACAATTATTGCCATCTTTCACTGCAAATAATCCTGACAGTAATACTCCAGTGTCATCTCTATCTTCTGGCCTAGTACTTTGCAATTTAAAAATAATTATAGTTCTCTGGTAGATTTTGGCCCCAACCAATGGGCACAACAGTTAGACAAGATATATGGTTGCACTACAGTAAAAGGATTAACTTGACAGTGTTGGTGCAGAAGCTACCTGCCTAGAAATTCCATGGTGCTGTGCTTGTATTATTTAAGTGGTATGAGATCGAATTTTGTCATAAATTGAATCGTAAAAGGACCACAACATAGCCAGAAGGAGGATGTGCTGTATCTTGAGTTTCAGATTGGGCATTTTTGGAGAAATGTAGGAGGTTGCAAACTGGGAAGTCAATGTGGGAGTATTGCAAAGTGCAGGATCACCCTCGCAGACTGAATGGAGGTTTCTCAAGCTCAGATGATTCATGCTGTGAACAGGTTTTGGAGTCCACAAAACTGGAAACACTGCCGCTGAATGACTTCACCTGGAAAAATTGATATTCTTCTGGGATAAAGGGAAGGAAAGAGGTAAAAGGATGGTGGATAAGCAAAAGGATAATGGTGTACACCCTTTCGGTTGCATGGGATAGTGTTGTCAGAAGTTGACTGGTGAGTGGAGATGGGAGAATCTTCCAGGGAGTCATGGAGTTTGTTCCAGTCAAGTCAAACTGCTCAGTTTTGTTTTTGGTAATGTATTCAGTTTTTAATACTTTGTAAGTGGTAAATGTGTGCAGCCTTGTAATAGTTAGCAAAGAGTGAAGCTTTGGAGACTACTGTTCTCCAGGAGTTGACAATCTGGTGCAAGTCAACCCCATCTTCTTAGCTTAATAGGGGCTGGAACGTCCTGTCTTTTATGCAACTTAGCAACCCCTGGCAAGCAAGCAACCAAGACATTTAACAAAATTGTAACAATTTTACAAAATCACTTCAGCCAATAAACCCCTGGTAATAGCTGAGAAATTTAGATATTTCAGAAGGAACCGGTCAAAGTAAGCAAGCATTTCTGAACACATTGCAGAACTACGCCAACTTTTATCAGTACAGTGATTTCAGAGGTGGGATTTCTGATGCATTAAGGGACAGGCTTGTATGTGGCATGCATAGTCAAAGCACCCAAAAGAGGCTACGGTCAGAAAAAGACCTAACCTTAGAACAGGCACTGACCATTGCAGTATCGATAGAGACTGCAGCAAAGGATGCAGCAGAACTACAGGAAAAGAGGTTAGAATGTGAAATGCACAAAATGTCCCTGAATAGTGCAAAAAGCTAAAAATATTGTCAATGTGGCACACCCTCCCAAGATGCAAGTGACTGTTGGCTTAAAGAAAAAGTTTGCAGGAATGGTCAGGGACAAGGTCACATAGTGAGAGTGTGCAAGGCAGACAAAAAGCACAACAGAGTGAAAAGTCTCACACACAAAACTAAGCAAATGCATAAAATGACTGAATGTAAAACAGTATCAGACAGCACAGGCTCTGACAAAGGTGAGCTTTCATGCCCGGAACTGCATAGTATTACTGAAGCAGATAACAAAATCATATGGATCACTATAGATATATCTTGTGTAAAACTGAAAATGGAACTGGAGACAGGGTCAGCTTTGTCTATAATTTCAAGGGCTGACTACAAAAGACTTGTGTTTTCTAAGCTACCGTTATAGAAGATCTAAGTGATGCTAAAGACCTACACAGGCGAAAAAGTTTCCCCCAAAGGCAAACTGGAAGTGAATGTGACGTATGGAGGCCATACACGGCAGTTAGAGCTTTATGTGTTGAAAAGTGGAGGGCCTACACACTTCAGAAATGAATGGTTGAGAAAAATCCAACTAGACTGGCACTCAATCAAAGTTCTCAATATCTCATCAACAGGCAACTGCAGCCCAGATGATAACACTAACCAGAGACTGTCACAGCTGCTTAATGCACGGGGGGGGGCTACTGCACAGGACTGAAAGAAGCTGCAGAGGATTGTAAACAAGTCGGCTCCATCTTGGGTACTAGCCTACAAAGTACCCAGCACATCTTCAAGGAGTGGTGTCTCAGAAAGGCAACGTCCATTATTAAGGACCCCCAGCGCCCAGGGCATGCCCTTTTCTCGCTGTTGCCATCGGGTAGGAGGTACAGAAGCCTGAAGGCACACACTCAGCGATTCAGGAACAGCTTCTTCCCCTCCCCTATCCGATTATTAAATGGACATTGAACCCATGGACACTACCTCACATTTTTTAATATATAGCATTTCTGTTTTTTGCACAATTTTTAATCTATTCAGTATACGTATATTGTAATTGACTTACTTATTATTATTATTATTTTATTTTGTTTTTTTCTTTTAAATTATGTATTGCATTGTATTGCTGCTGCTAAATTAACAAATTTCACGTCACACCGGTGATAATAAACCTGATGCTAATGAGAAAATGTTTGAGAAGGACATTGATAAACTCAAAGGCATGAAGGCCAGAAATGAAATGGATGAAGCTGCAACACCAAGATTCCATAAAGCATGTCCAGTGCCTTGTACACTACGTCCTAAAGTGGATGCTGAACTTCAGAGCTTGGAGGCTTCTGGAATTTTCTCCAAGTTTGAGTGGAGGGATTGGGCCATGCCCATTGTCCCAGTGATCAGGAAAGGGAAGGCTGGAGCAGTTCACATACATGGGGATTTCAAAGTGAGCATCAACCCGGTGCTGTGTATTGCGCTGTCCTCTACCATGAATAGAAAACATTTTTGCATCTTTGGCAGACAGGGAGAGGTTTTCAAAGATTGACTTGTCACAAGCTTATCTGCAAATGGAGATTGCGGAGTCAAGCAAGATATTCCTCACGATCAACACTCATAAGGGACTTTTCCAGTATAATCGTCTTGTCTTTGACGTCACATCAGCTCCAGCAATTTGGCAAAGTGCGATGGATCAAGTGCTCCACGATATCCCAGGAACACAGTGTTACCTTGATGACATCATTGTAACTGGCAGAAATAATGAAGAGCACCTCCAGAAATTTGGTAAAGCTCATACCAGACTGAGTGAGTATGGTCTGCACGCAAAAAGAGAGAAATGTGAGTTTTTCCAAGAATGAAATCGCATATTGTGGACATGTCATTGACAAGCATGGCTTACATAAGTCACAAAACAAGACTGAGGCAGTGCTACAGGCCAAACCAGAATATGTGTTACACCTCAGGTCGTACTCTGGCCTTGTAAACTACTATAACCAGTTTTTCCCAAACATTGCTACAGTGCTACATCCAATTGAACACACTTTTGCAAACAAGGCCAAAGTGGGAATGGTCAGACAGATGTGAAAGAGCGTTCAAAGAAACAAAGAGATTGCTAACATCAGATGAACTGCTCACCCATTATGACTCATCACTGCCCATCAGACTGGCGTGCAATGCATCCCCTTATGGCATTGGGGCATTTTGTCACACTCTATGAAAGATGGATCTGAACGTCTGATTGTGTTTGCTTCAAGATCACTGACAAGTGCAGAATGCAACTATGCACAGATCAAGCAAGAAGCCCTTAATCTAGTATGGGGAATAAGAAGTTCCATCACTACCTCTACAGTCAAAAGTTTACTCTAGTGACAGATCACCATGTTCTTGTGTCTGTTTTCAATCCCAGGAAGGGAATTCGAGTGATGTCTGCTACCCGGTTACAACGTTGGGCATTGTTCCTAGGAGCCCACTCTTATGACGTAGAGTTCAAGGTTACCAAACAACACAGCAACACTGTCGGCTTGTCATGTCTTCCACTGTTGGCAGCTGAAGAAGGAAAGTCTTCATACTGTGATTCAGCAGAAGTGTTCCACACCACATTGGTAACAAATATAAAGAAAAACAAGGAATGACCCAACATTGTCTATGACATCAGCATGCAAGGATGGCCAGCTCATGGTAGCCCAATGTTTCCAGAGTTCTCAGTGAGACAAGACCAACTATCAGTACATCAAGGATGCTGATTTGTAGATCTTGTGCGGTTCCTTCTAAACTGCGTACCAGAGTGTTAGAGAATCTGCATGAAGAACACCTGGGTACAGTCAAGATGAAGACTGTGGCATGGAGCAATGTGTGGTGGCTGGGAATAGATTGAAGACTTGGCCCAAAGCTGTTCAGGATGCCAAAATGTTCAAAATGCACCCCCACAGGCACCATTACACCCATGAGAATGATTGTCCTCACCATGGCAAAGAGTACATACTGACTTTGCTGGGCCATTCATGGACTCCATGTCCGATTACTGTGGATGCTCATTTGAAGTGGCCGGAGGTCGTACCAATGAAGTTAATCAGCTAAGAAAGGACTACTTCCACTCTGAGGACTATCTTCACCAGAACTAGCTCACTTGAAAAAATTGTGAGTGACGACAGACCATGATACACGGCAGAATTCAGATGATTCATGAAGAAAAAGAACATCAAACATTTCAAATCAGCTCCTCACCACCCAGCAATGAATGGGTTAGCTGAAAGATTTATCCCAATGTTCAAGAAGTCCATTAAAGCGATGGACAAGAAGGACGTTTCTCTACAGCACAAGGTGGACAGCTTCCTTTTTGTGTATTGGACCTCTGGCCTTGTAATGACAAATTAAACACCTGCAATACTGTTCATGAGCAGGAACCTGAGATCTCACATAGACCTGAAACCAGACCTCTGGAGGGAAATGCAGAATAAACAGTTCAGTCAGTTGCTGAGAGAATCAGAAAGGAGCTTCGAGATTGGACAGGAAGTCCTAGCGTGTGATTACCAAGAGAACAGGTGGTCAACCAGTATGATAGCTACAGGAACTGGACCACTGATGTATACAGTGGATGATGGAGATGTGGACCAGACAGTGGATGCTCAACTGAAGAACACACCTGAGTCGATTGCATCCAGCAAGACAGACACATTACAGCCACTGGACTTGCCTCTCAGTGATGATCTTGACACTGACAGCAATGTGACACCGGCAACCGAGAATGTTGTCTTTGGCGAATCACCTGCCAGACCTGATGTCACTCCACAGGTCCAGAGGAGCTATCCTGAAAGAAACAGCCTGAAGACACTCAATGTTTTAGGGTGAACTTCCCCTTCACCAGTAGATGAACCGACCTATGAACAGTACCTCACTATCTTTGCTCACTTTTTTGCACTATTTAATTTACTTTTCAAAATGAATATTTAGTGTAAATTGTAGTTTTCTACGTACATGTAGTGCTGATGGAAAACAACAAATTTCAGGACATGTAGTACTGTGCAAAAGCCTTAGGCACATATGTACTGTATAGCTAGGTGCTTAAGACTTTTGCACAGTACTGAGTCATTTTATGTATTGCACTGTACAGCTGCTGCAAAAAAACAAATTTCACGACTCGTGATAAGTCTGGTTCTGAAAGTGGGAAGTGGGCAGGGAGAAGGTAATCATGGTTGGGAAAGGGGGAAGGGAGAGGGGGCAGTGGAGAGCACCAGAGAGACATTCTGTAATGATTAATAAACCAATTATTTATAATCAAATAACCTCGCCTGGTATCTCAGGACTGAGTATGTCTGCACCCACACCGCCACCTGCCCCGGCACTCCTTCTCTGTTACCTCTCTCGTGACGCTCCTCCCTCGCCATTCTCAACTTCCTTTGCTCCCACCAGGTTTACAATCTTGTGCACCGCTTCATGGTGACAAATACAGTACTGAGCAAAAGTCTTAGACACCCTGGCTATACGTGTGCTTAAGATTTTTGCACCGTATTGAATGTCATGATATTAAACTGATTCTAATTCTGATAAACTTTAATCAGTGAATGTGCAAATCAAGTCACTTAGTTTTTCTCGTCAAAGCTACAAACAAGGAAACATCATCTGCCACAATGCAACTGGATAAACTGGTCAAACTTTTTGTTGTATTTCAGTAGTCATGATTTTTTTTAGTGGCTAGTGTTGGTATCAGGAAGTGATTTTAAAATAAGTTTTTAAAAAGTCAGGTCACTTTGGTACTGGAAGTCTGTCAAATGGTGGAAGTTAACAAATGTAACAATAGATGCCGGTGATATTAAACTTAGTTCTGATTCTGAAATGCCCTTCATCTGCCAGCTCGTACTCTGTACCCATTCCACCCCCCCCTCACTTTATTAATATAGTTTCTTCCCTTTTTCTTTCAAGCCTTGATGGCGAAGGGTCTTGGTCAGAAACATCAACTATTTATTCCCCTTTCTAGAAACAGAAAACCAACAGCACAATACAGGCCCTTCGGCCTACAAAGCTGTGCGGAACGTGTCCTTAGCTCAGAAATTACCTAGGGCGCTCTTTTTCTGAGCTCCATATACCTGTCCAGGAGTCTCTTCAAAGACTCTTATCATATCCATCTCCACCACCATCGCCAGCAGCCCAATCCATGCACTCATCACTCGCTGCATAAAAAGAAAACTTACCCCTGATACCTCCTCTGTACCTACTTCCAAGCACCTTAAAACTGTGTCCTCTCGTGCTAGCCATTTCAGCTCTGGGAAAGCCTCTGACTATCCACATGCTCGATGCCTCTCATCAGCTTATACACCTCTATCAGGTCACCTCTCATCCCCCGTTGCTCCAAGGAAAAAAGGCCGAGTTCACTCAACTTATTCTCATAAGGCATGCTCCTCAATCCAGACAACATCCTTTATAGTTGCTCAGTTCCTCCAGCATTTTATGTGCTTTGCTCAAGATTTCCAGCATCTGCAGAATTTCTTATGTTTATGCTAGAAATAATAAGCTGGACGGGACACATTATTTAAACACTGATGAAACAGTAAAATTAGAGTAGCAAGGGAGCATTGGTGGCGAGTCAGCATCTCTCCACAGATGTCGCCTGACCAGCTGAGTATTCCCAGCCTTTTTTTTTAGTGAAGTTTCAAGTATCTTCTATGCTTTGCTTGTCAACCAGAAACATTTACCAAAAACACAGCCTGACTACCTGAGAATTTTTGTCATTTTCGGTCTTTAATTCAAATAAAAATGACTTTCAAATCTCTTGGAGTAATTTTATGCTTTGCATTAAACCGTAGTTTGCAACATAATTTCTATAATTGCCCTGGACCCTGTTGAAAACCTGACAATAACGATGCTGATTAATCTATATAAAAGAGAACAATTTCTTTATTAAAAACACAAAATGCTGGCAGAACTCAGCAGGCCAGACAGCATCTATGGGAGGAGGTAGTGACGACATTTCGGGCCAAAACCCTTCATCAGGAGTGAAGTAACATGGGATGGTCGAGGGGGGATAAGAAGTTGGGGGAGGGATGAAGTAGAGAGCTGGGAAGTGATAGGCTGAAGGGAAATGAACTGGGGGAAGGTGGAGAATTATGGGAAATAAAAGAGAAAGAAAGGTAGGGCTGGGGGGAGATTATAGGTGGGGGGGAAGAGAGAGAAAGAGAACCAGACTAAAATTATAGATAGGGATGGGGTAAGGGGGGGGCAGGGGTATCAACAGAGGTCTGTGAGTTGAATGTTCATGCTGGCAGGAAGGAGGCTACCTAGGCGGGAGATAAGGTATTGCTCCATCAACGTGCATGTGGTCTCATCTTGACGGTAGAGGAGGCCATGGACAGACATATCGGAGTGAGAGTGGTCTGTGGAATTAAGTGTGGCCACAGGGAGATCCCACCCCTGCTGGAGGACTGAGCGCCGGTGTTCGGCAAAATGGTCTCCCAGTCTGCGGCGGGTCTCCCCAATGTATAAATGGCCACATCGGGAGCACCGGATACAGTATATCTCCCCAGTTCACTTGCAGGTGAAGTGGTGCCTCACCTGAATGGACTGTCTGGGGCCTGGGATGGTGGTGAGGGAAGAAGTGTGGGGGCAGGTGTAGCACTTCTTCCATTTGCAGGGATAAGTGCCTGGAGGGAGGTCGGTGGGGAGGGATGGGGGGTGTGATGAATGGACAAGGGAGTCGCATAGGGAGCGATCCCTGCGGAAAGCTGAGAGTGGGGGGGGGGGGGAGATGTGTCTGGTGGTGGGATATAGTTATGAAACAGTACAGCTTTATAATTACACTGTTGAGTGAAATGGAAGATTTTTATTAAATCTGCAGTGATACTTCTGTTTAAAAAAAAGAATTTTTTTCAGTTGTATTAATCTCTATATTTAATGTTTAATTACAGATTATTTTCTCTCTATTCCTGATTTCCCAAATTCCGGTGACAACTGCTTGTGACCCAGGGGAGTATGAAAATAATGGTGCCTGTTGTTCATTGTGTTCTCCAGGTAAGTGATGGCCAGTACTTTATACAATAATTATCTCAATGCCAACAGAATGCTTTTCATTAGCTTTCAAAAGTGGTGCAGCTATATTTTTACTAAAAAAAATGCCAGAAATGGATCTTAGTAAGGCTTTGACAAATTCACTGAAGGGAGGTTCATCCAGAGATAACAATTCCACGGGATCCATGGTGAACTGGCTGTTTGGATTCAGAACTGGCCTGCACATGGAGACAGGGTAGTAGTCAGTGGGACTTATTCTGGCTGGAGGTTTCTGATTAGTGGTGTTCTGCAGGGATCTGTACTTGGAACCCCTGCTGTTTGTGATACATATAAATGACCTACAGTGGCATGCAAAGGTTTGGCACCCCTGGTCAAAATTTCTGTTACTGTGAATAGCTAAGATGACCTGATTTCCAAAAGGCATGAAGTTAAAGATGACACATTCCTTTAATATTTTAAGCAAGATTTCTTTTTTATTTCCATCATTTACAGTTTCAAAATAACAAAAAAGGAAAAGGGCCCAAAGCAAAAGTTTGAACACCCTGCATGATCAGTACTTAGTAACACCCCCTTTGGCAAGTATCATAGCTTATAAACGCTTTCTGTAGCCCACTATGAGTCTTTCAATTCTTGTTTAGGGGATTGTCACCCATTCTTCCTTGCAAAAGGCTTCTAGTTCTGTGAGATTCTTGGACCGTCTTACATGCACTGCTCTTTTGAGATCTATCCACAGATTTTCGAAGATGTTTAGGTGGGGGGACTGTGAGGGCCATGGCAAAATCTTCAGCTTGCGCCTCTTGAGGTAGTCCATTGTGGATTTGCAGGTGTGTTTAGGATCATTATCCTGTTGTAGAAGCCATCCTTTTTTCATCTTCAGCTTTTTTTTTACATATGGTGTGATATTTGCTTCCAGAATTTGCTGGTATTGAATTCATTCTTCCCTCTACTAGTAAAATGTTCCCCGTGCCACTGGCTGCAACACAAGCCCAAAGCATGATCGATCCACCCTTGTGCTGAACAGTGGGAGAGATGTTCTTTTCATGAAATTCTGCACCCTTTTTTCTCTGAACATGCTTTTGCTCATTGCGGCCAAAAAGTTCTATTTGAACTTCATCAATCCAAAATGCATCAGGCTTGTTTAGATGTTCCTTTGCAAACTTCTGACGCTCAATTTTGTGTTGAGGACGCAGGAAAGCTTTTCTTCTGATGACAGTAGAACAGTGCACCACCACTCCAGAGTCTGCTAAATCTTCCTGAAGGTCTTTTGCAGTCAAACAAGGGTTTTGATTTGCCTTTCTAGCAATCCTACGAGCAGTTCTCTCAGAAAGTTTTCTATGTCTTCCAGACCTCAACTTGATCTCCACTGTTCCTGTTAACTGCCATTTCTTAATTACCTTACGAACTGAGGAAACGGTTACCTGAAAATGCTTTGCTATCTACTTATAGCCTTCTGCTCTGTGGGTATCATTTATTTTAATATTCAGAGTGCTAGGCAGCTACTTAGAGGAGCCCATGGCTGCTGATTGTTGGGACAAGGTTTGAGGAGTCAGGGTATTTATAAAGCTTTGAAATTTGCATCACCTGGCCTTTCCTAATGATGATTGTGAACAAGCCATAGCCCTAACAAGCTAATTCAGGTCTGAGACCTTGGTAAACGTTATCTGAGAGCTCAAATCTCTTGGGATGCCCAAAGTTTTGCATGGTCTTCCTTTCCTTTTTTTCACTCTAAAATTGTACAAAACAAAAATAATACACTAATCTTGCTTAAAATGTTGAAAAGAATGTTTCATCTTTAACTTCATGACTTCTGGAGATCAATTTTGCTCACTTAAGTATCCACAGTAACAGAAATTTTGACCAGGGGTGCCCAAACCTTTGCATGCCGCTGTATATGAAAATGTAGATGGGTGGTTGGTAAGTTTGCAAATGATGCAAAGACCAGTGTTCTTGTGGATAGTGTAGGTGTCTGGCAAAGGGTACAGCAATATATAAACAGGTTGTAGATATGGGCACAGAAATGATCCAATGTGAAGTGATGCACTTCCGGAAATACAAAGAGACAATCCATTGTTACTGGCAAGACCATTAACAGTGTTGGTGGGTAGAAGGATTTGGGGCTTAAGTTCACAGCTCCCTGAAAGTGATTACAGGTTGATAGTGTGGTAAAGAAATCATATGATATGCTTATCTTTAATGTTGAGGAACTGAGTTGAAGAGTTGAGAAGTTATGTTGCAGCTGTATAAAATTCCAGTTAGGCCCCATCTAGAATATTGCATTGTTCTGGTTACCCTATTATGGGAAGGAGGGGGTGCAGAGAGGTTTACCAGGATGCTGTCTGGCTTAGAGTGCATCTGCTATAGGAATAGGCTGGACAAACTTGGGCTGTCTTCTCTGGAGCAGCAGAGGCTGAGGAAGATTTGAAAGAGGTTTCTAGGATTATAAGAGGAAATGTACACTTTAATACTACTACTGACTCGATTGGAAGATATTTAATTGTTACTGGTTTATTATGCGAGCAAAAGGTAGCTCTGGTGTGTGTATACGCACCTAATGTAGATAATTCTGATTTTTTTAAGAAACTTTTTTCAGAGTTACTGAATCTCAATGAATATAAGCTGATCATGGGTGGTGACTGTAATTGTTGCTTAAATCCGGCGTTTGACAGGTCATCAACCAATCCGTCGTTTCCTAATAAAGCGGCAACTTGTATTAACTCTTTTTTATTAGAATATGGCCCTGTCGATATTTGGAGATACAAACACCCCAATGGTAAAGATTTCTCTTTTTTCTCACACGTCCATCACAAGTATTCTTGAATTGATTACTTTTTTTCAGATACACGTCTGTTAAACTCCGTTGTTCAATGTGCGTATGACATCATTGCACTCTCAGATCACGCGCCTTTATCGGATAGATTTTTGAAAATCTCGCAGTGGAGATTGAACCCCGTATTGTTACGGGATCCAGCTTCTGTTAATTTTATTAAGGAGCAAATTTCTATATTGTTTGAATTTAATACAACTGAAGGAATGTCAAATCTGGTTATATGGGACACCTTGAAATCTTTTCTTCTGGGACAAATAATCTCATATTCAGCAGCCTTGAGAAAGAAAACTAAAGCGGAATTGTCAGTGCTTATTAATATTAAACAGATAAAGCGTATTCAGTTAAACCTACTGAAGACCTATATAAAGAAAGGGTCGAACTTCAATCACAGTTTGATTTGCTTATGACCTTTCCCATTGAACAGCAAATTTTTAAATCTAAAAGTTTATTTTATATACATGGGGAAAAATCTGCTAAACTTTTAGCGGGTCAGTTAAAGGCTGGGATGGTCAGAAGACAGATTTAAAAAAATTGCCGACCGGATAGAATAGAAACTTTAGATCCTTATGAAATTAATAAGATATTTATGGACTTTTATTCTAATCTTTATAAATCTGAATTCTCTGATAGTACTATTACTATGAATAGATTTTTGCAAAGGTTAAACATACCTCAAATTTCGATTCAAGATGTTGATATGTTAGATGTACCTATTAAACAAGAGGCTATATCCTCTATGCATTTAGGTAAAGCTCTGGGACCTGATGGTTATATGGTAGAATTTTACAAGACTTTTCATGAAATGCTTATATCACATCTTCATCAAACGTTTACCGATTCTACATCCTCTGGGAACCTTCCTAAAACTTTTTATGAGGCACTAATTTCATTGATTCCAAAAAAAGGAAAAGACCCACTGGAATGTGTATCCTATAGACCTATTTCTTTACTGAATGTAGATTTTTAAATCCTCTCTAAGATTCTAGCAAATAGGCTTGAGAATATCTTGCCTAATGTTATATCAAATGATCAAACAGGATTTATAAAAAATAGATACTCACATTTTAATATTCGAAGATTGTTAAATATCATTTATTCCCCCTTGGCCAAAGAATCTGAATGTATTGTATCTTTGGATGCAGAGAAAGCCATTGATAGGGTGGAATGGCTTTATCTATTTCAGGTTTTGAAGAGGTTTAATTTTGGTCCAGGATTTATTTCCTGGATTAAATTGATTTATCATGCCCCGGTAGCTGCGGTTTTAACTAATAATCAAAAGTCTTCTTACTTTAGATTATATAGAGGTACCCGTCAGGGTTGTCCCCTTAGTCCTTTATTATTTAATTTGGCTTTAGAACCACTTGGGGATTCTAATTCTGTGCAGGGTATTAGGAGAGGGGATAAATTACATAAGGTTTCGTTATATGCGGATGATTTATTAGTTTACATTTCAAATCCTAGGAAATTATTCCTTTTATGTTATCTATATTTATGGAATTTGGTATTTTTCTGGATATAAACTTAATTTACATAAAAATGAATTATTTCCTATTAATAATTATTTTGATTATTATGATCAAGTACCTTATAATATTGCTAAAAAACCATTTTACTTACCTTGGTATCAAAATCACTAAAAATTTTAAAGACCTATATAGGTATAATTTCTTCCCTTTAGTTGAATATACTCAACAGACGCTTTCTAAATGGTCACCTATGTCGATGTCATTGATAGGTCAAATAAATGTTATAAAAATGGTTATTCTACCAAAATTTTTATATATATTTCAAGCAGTTCCCTCTTTTGTTCCAAAAACATTTTTTGATAAAATAGATTCTCTGATTTTGTCTTATGTTTGGAATAATAAATGCTCTAGAGTGAATAAACTTTTATTGCAAAAATCAAAAAAAGATGGAGGACTGGCTTTACCAAACTTTAGATTTTATTATTGGGCAATTAATATTCATTATATTACTTTTTGGATTTATGATATAGACGACCAAGATCGCCCTTCATGGTTACAGCTGGAGGAAAATTCAGTAATGGGGGTTTTCGTTAGCTTCTTTATTAGGAGTTCCTCTTCCGTTTTCGTTCTCCAGGATAGGTAGACAAGCTCTCAACCCTATTGTTAAACATACTTTAAAAATTTGGTTTTAATTTTGTAGATTTTTTGAATTAAATGATTTTCTACTTTCTAGTAATATTTATTCTAATTTCTTTTTTAAACCATCAACTTTGGACAAGGCTTTTTTAACATGGAAAATTAATGGAATAAAAACTTTTTTAGATTTGTTTTTACAAGACTGTTTAATGTCTTTTTCACAGTTAATGGATAAGTATGATATCTCTAATACACATTTTTTTCAGATATTTACAGGTTAGGAATTTTTTACATGATTTTTTACCGAATTACCCCTCGGCCTGCTCTTTAAATTTGGCTTATGCTATTTTTCAGTTTAAACCTTTTCAAAAACAATTAATAGCTATTATTTATAAACAGTTAATGAATGCTCGCATGTCGCCTAATGATAGGGTTCAACGAACCTGGGAAGTAGAACTTCAACATTCACTTTCAGATAATCAATGGAGTAAAATTTATTATTTAGTCAATAATTCATCTATCTGCGCACGCCACATCTTAATTCAGTTTAAGTTATTACACAGGGCCCATATGTCCAAAGATAAATTGGCGTATATTTTTCCTAATATAAGCCCTACTTGTGACAGATGTAACACAGAAGTGGCTACTCTAACTCATATGTTTTGGTCATGTGTAAGTTTAAACAATTTTTGGAGGGATATGTTTGGAATATTATCTAAAGTTATAGATGTGGATGTTCAAACTAATCCACTTACAGCAATTTTTGGGATTATTCCGGAGGAAGCAAGCAAAGTGTCTGCTTCTGTTCAACATGTGATAGCTTTTTCAACTTTACTGGCTAGGAGAGCTATTTTGCTACACTGGAAAGGCTGTCCCAAATAAATGGCTGCCCTGGTTATCTGATGACCCAATTAACCAGAATCCACTTATCAGTAGTGATATTAACTATCTCCTCCAGTGTACCTGGGTAATCTGAGGAAGGGAGTGTTTGAAGATCAAGACCACACATCTGTCACAAAGCTCACGCTCCACAGGGTAGCAGTGGTTCACTGCACCCCTGTATGTTTCTGTGACATGGACGATATGCAGCAAGAAAATCATAGCAAGACAAGTCTCTGCATTCCCTCCAAATAAGCAAACCAACATCAGCTTCCTTTCCTAGGCCTGATGGATGGCCATATTATTTGCAGGACCTGAAACAAATTGTTTTGAGTTAAGTGACAGTAAGCATTTACCAGGTGGACAGATAAAAAAGTTCAAAGAAAATTTATTATCAAAGTACACATATGTCACCATATACGACCCTGAGATACATTTTCTTGCAGGCATTCACAGTACAAAGAAACCCAATAGAATCAATAAAAAATTACACACAGACAACCAATGTGCAAGAGACAACAAATTGTGCAAATACAACAAAAAAGAAAAAAAGCTAAATAATAAATATTGAGAATGTGATTTACGGAGTCTTTGAAAGGGAAGTCATAAGTTGTGGAATCAATTTAGTATTGGAGTGAGTGTAGTTAGCCACTCTGGTTCAGGAGTCTGATGGCTGAGGGATAAAAGAAGCTTGTTATAAAATTGTGAAGACTTACTGATTAATGGGCATCCCAGATTTGAATTTGCTCGATATGGGGAAGGAATATTGAAGTGTGCATGCAGAGCCTCATGTTCATGAATTAAGAACACACTGTCATTGGAAGATTGAACACATCAACCGTCAAGCCGTGTACCCACCTGCCCAATTACAAACATCCTGCCAGAGTTGAGGCTGAGTCTCTGAGGTTTACATTAGCCTTCTCGTCCACCTCGGAACCACAGAGCTGGAGCTTAACCAAGTCATCCACAATTCCAAGGGGCTGCAAAAAATAGGGTGTATCCATGATAGTGCTTATGCATACAGCGTCTCTGAATACATGGCATCGCTGAAATACTATTTCTGCTCAGAAGTAATAATGGTTCTCAGGTAGCGTTTTTTTTGGCAAAAATGCATTCGAATTGATTCTTTGAGAGCAGAATAAGCATTGTGATTCCTTGTCACTTTTCCAATGCAGATTTTTGTTTTATTGCAGGCTCTAGAGTATCCAAACACTGCACCTTGATGACGGACACAACATGTGATCCCTGTACAAGTGGAGAGTATATGGAACATCCAAATTGGCTAGAGAAATGTTTTAAGTGTAAAATATGCGATGCAGGTATTTATTATAATATTGATTGAAGTTATGCTGATTTTATCAACCCATCAGGGTTTTCTGAAATTCATTTACAAAGTATTACTGACACCACTTGCTGCTATTGTACCAAACAATGTCATGACTGCATCGTAGTGAAAACCTGAGCTTAACTTCAAACCTGACGCGCCATTTTCTGCCATCAGATTCTTGCTGTAGGACAAATTATGTTGAGCTTAAATCTCAGTGAAAATATCGCGGGGTAGAAGTTGCTTCACTTTCTTTCCGGGATTTTAAAACAGCATCTCTTGTCACCCTGTTTTTGTGAAAGTTGACATGTTTTGATCTGTCATATTTTGGCCCAGCTGAGTTGAGCCATGAAACCAGTTCTCAAAAGGACATATTGCCTAATATAAGCAGCATTGATCAGGCTGCAGGTGAGCCTTCATCTAAAGAATGAATACACTAAGAATATGGAGTTGGGAGAGTGCTCCCAAGAGTTAATAGGAGCTGGGCAAGGTGGTGGAAAACAGAACTAGCAGGAGGCATGATCTTTGTACAAGGGAGCCACTGCACCTTTTCTGGACTACAGACATACTCTTAGATAGATAGATAGATAGATAGATACTTTATTCATCCCCATGGGGAAATTCAACATTTTTTCCAATGTCCCATACACTTGTTGTAGCAAAAACTAATTACATACAATACTTAACTCAGTAATAATATGATATGCATCTAAATCAGTAACTCAAAAAGCATTAATAATAGCTTTAAAAAAAAGTTCTTAAGTCCTGGCAGTTGAATTGTAAAGCCTAATGGCATTGGGGAGTATTGACCTCTTCATCCTGTCTGAGGAGCATTGCATCGATAGTAACCTGTCGCTGAAACTGCTTCTCTGTCTCTGGATGGTGCTATGTAGAGGATGCCCAATACATCAGTGGTCCGCAACCACCAAGCTGCGGACCGGTTTCAGGCCACGAGGAAACGATATGATTTGGTGATATGAAACAATATGAGTCAGCTGCACCTTTCCTCATTCCATCACGCCCACTGTTGAACTTGAATGCACACGAGGTCATTACCCACTCGAGGTCATCAGTCGGTCATTAACCTACAACTACTCGATGAGTAAAAAACAAATGTCGCTTGAGAGTTTCTTTGGAAGAGGTGGTAGGGGACATAAAAGGCCTAACGATAATAATAACACAGAGACAGCTGAGGCCAAGACTACAAAAAAAAAGAAAGCTTCCTTCAACAGGAAATACGATGAGTCGTACCAAAATATGGCTTTAATGTGACCGGTGACTCGCACGCTCCAAGCCCCCTGTGTGTGATATGTGGGGACAAGCTGTCTAATGAGGCAATGAAGCCCTCAAAACTGCTTCGGCACCTTGAGTCCAAGCACCCTGCACTTAAAGACAAACCCATTGAGTTTTTTAAGCAGAAGAAAACGTGAGCAAGCGGGACAGAGGCAAGTGCTGAGAGTCACCACCTCCACAAATGCTGCTGCTCTGAGAGCATCGTACTTTGTGGCTAGCCGTATCGCTAAGGCTAGGAAGCCTTTCACTGTTGGTGAAGAATTGAGTCTGCCTGCTGCCAAGGACATGTGCCGTGAACTGTTGGGAGAAACTGCAGCTAACAAGATGGCACAGGTTTCTCTTTCAGCTACCACAGTTTCAAGGAGAATCGATAACATAGTGGAAGACATCGAAGCACAGCTATTGGAACGGCTTAATGAGTCACCATAGTATGCTATCCAGGTCGACGAGTCTATCGAAGTCAACAACAAGGCAGTACTGCTGGTTTATGTGCGATATATATCTCAAGACGATGTGCACGACGATACGTTGTGTGCACTGCCGCTGCCAACTAAGTTATCAATCACATCAAAGTAAAAGCCCTTAACTCACGTCTGTATGAGCAGCTGTGCGAGGAAATGGATGCAGAGCACAAACGCCTTCTCTTCTTCACTGAAAACAGGTGGCTATCAAGGGGGAGAGCCCTGACCAGGGTTTTTGAGTTAAGAGAGCCGCTGCAGAGATTTCTTTCAGGAAAAAAATCACCACTGGCAGCACACTTCAGTGATGAGGAATGGATATAAAACTCACTTATCTGTGTGACATCTTCAACCTGCTCAATGAACTCAATTTGTCACTTCAGGGGAGAATGACAACTGTCTTCAAGTTGGCAGGTAAAGTGTCTGCTTTCAAAGCCAAACTGGAACTGTGGGGACGGCGAGAGGACAGGGGCATATTTGACATGTTCCCAACATTAGCTGGGATTTTGGGAGAGACTGAGGCTGCACCGTCCTTCTCACAGCTGGTGTGCGATCACCTATCTTTGCTGTCAACAGAATTCGAGTGTTACTTCCCAACCGCAAATGATCCAAGGTGTGCAAAGGAATGTGTCCGTGACCCATTTGTGAATGTCCCTGGTGAATCATCCATGTCAGCATGGGAAGAAGATCAACTCCTCGAGCTTGCAAATGACGGTGGGCTGAAAAGTATGTTTGACATAACATTTCTGCCAGCATTCTGGATCAAAGTCAAGGCTGAATATCCTGAGATAGCCACAAAAGCACTGAAAACGTTGCTTCCATTTCCAACATCATATCTCTGAGAAGTGGGGTTTTCTGCAATGAATGCAACGAAAACTAGATTGTGGAATAGACTGGACATAAGGAACCCTGTTCAAATATCGCGGTCTCCCACTGATTCAGCGATATTGGTGTGTTGCAATGATTTTATATGTTTAAATGAGGAAAATATGCGCTGTGTGTTTAATATCCAAACGTTACTTAAAAAGTTATGATGCTATTGACTTATAAGTGACTTATAATTGACTTATCACTAAATTCATACGAGGAAAATATGCGGTGTGTTTAATATTAAATTCATTAGATAAACCCTATTAGAAACAAAATTGAGTGTATTAGCCACTTACAAGTGACTTATAATTGATTTATCACCTATATTCCAGTCGTGATTAACACTCCCCACCCCCCATCGGCCGGTCAGCAAGAATATTGTCAATATTAAACCAGTCCATGTTGCAAGAAAGGCTGGTGGCCCCTGCATTAAATGGTATAATTTCAGAGAAATGATTAGTAAAACTTGGTTGTTCTCTCATTTTACACAACAATGAATTTCAACATCTCCAGTGGAATTACAACTGCTGTCATTTCGAATAGTTAACTCTAGGAAAACAGTGGTACTAAGAAGTCAACATTCCAGTCCAAAGATTAGGAGTTAAACTTCTATATAGGAAAGAACGTTTCTCCTTTCCCAGGTGCCAAAACCTCTTTTTCATCAATAAAACAGGTCTTACGTCTTGCATGAAGCCATCTTGATATATTGACCAGTCACAGATGGCAGGAAGGCATAGCCTTGACATACATTTAGAGTCATAGAGTTGTACAGCACATGGTCTATGCTGGCCATCATGCCAATCAAGTCCCATTTACATGCATTAAATTCATATCCATACATACTTGTTCATTCAAATATATTCAGATTCCTCTTAAATGTTGTTACTGTTCCTGCCCCCACAACCACCTCCCTCATGCAAGTATACACATGCTCTTTAGTTTTAGATACTCTTACCAGAGAAAGGAGACACTGGCTATCTACCCTATCAACTATCGCTGATATGTATCATGGAATTTGTTGCTTTGCGGCAGAAGAATAGCGCATTGCATTAAAACAAATCCTATGCTTTGCAATAATAAATAAAAACAAAGTACTACAAAAAGAGAGCAAAAAAAGTAAGGTAGAGTTCATGAGTTCATAGACCACTCAGCAATTAGAGGTGAAGAAGCTGCTTCTAAAACATTGAGTGAAGCTCTTCAGGCTCCTGTACCTTCTTCC
This sequence comes from Hemitrygon akajei, assembly GCF_048418815.1. Lineage (NCBI taxonomy): Eukaryota > Metazoa > Chordata > Chondrichthyes > Myliobatiformes > Dasyatidae > Hemitrygon > Hemitrygon akajei. Next base: position 51,483,469 of record NC_133152.1, read on the forward strand.
TGGTGGTAGTAATGAGAAGAGGGTATGTCCTGAGTGATAGGGATCCTTAAAGGTGGATGCTGCCTTTTTGAGGTACCGCCTTTTGAAGATATGTCTAATGCTGTGAAGGCTAGTGCCCATGATGGAATTGGCTGAGTTTACAACTCTCTGCAGCTTTTTTTTAATCTGTGCATTAGTGCCTCCATATATCTATATCATTCGGCTGTCAGCCTTCTTCGCTCCAAAGAAAACAGACCTAGCCTCTCCAATCTTACCTGATAACTTAAGCCTTCCCATCAAGGTCACACCCTTGTAAATGTTTCCTGTGCCATCTCCAGCATAATTATATTCTTCCTAGTGTCTGGTAACTAGAACTGCATACAGTATTCCAAGTGCAGTCTGTCTACTATTTTGTACGACTGTAACACAGCATCTCAACTCTTGCACTTGAAGCCTCAGCTTTCTTCAGCACCCTGTTTATCTGTCTTCTCGTTTTCAGGAAACTGTGTACTTGTATTCCCCTAGGTTTCTCTCTTCAACAGGATTCCTCAAAGCCCTACCATTCACTGTGTAAGCCTTGTTTCAACTTCACAAAGTCCACCACTTTCCAGTTGTCCAAGTTAAATTCCATCTGCTATCCCCTTCCCATCTTCCCAGTTGTTCTATGTCCTGTTGTAAACTTAGACGATCCCTCTTCAGTGTTCGCCACCCGTCCCAATTTTGATATCGACTGCAAACTTACCAGTGGTGCAGCCTGCATTTTCATTTGTATCTTTAATATGCATGATACCCAGCAACAATCGCTTTCATGCCCCACTGCGCTCAGGCCTCTAATCTGGAAAACAATATTCCTCAGTCAGTTTTATATCTGTTTGGGTTCTTCACCCAAATCCTATATGTTCTGGCCTTCTGTACCATCATACCATACAGAACCTGATCAAAAGCTTTATTAAAGTCTTTGTAGGCGACATCTACCACTCTGCTCTTATCAATCCTCCTTGCTGCCTCTTCAAAGTACTCAATCTGATTCATGAGACATTTATAGAGAAACATAAACCCCATTCTGAAGCGTCTTTCAATGGAGTGCTCTTTTTAAAACTCAACTCCTACTTCACATGATCCATGTCCCTCCATTCATGAGCCTATTTAACAACCTTTAAACACCTCTATGTTCTTGCCTCCACCAGTACCCCGGTAGTACATTCCAGACACTCGCCACTTTCTGTGCTAAAAACCTACCCTGCACATCTCCTTTGAACTTTACTCCTCTCACCCTCTAACAGACATTTTGACCCTGGGAAAAGGATATCGGAAATTGTCTACTCGATCTATGCCTTTATTATTGTTTAAACTTATATTAGATTTCCCATCAATCTCTGTTACTCCAGAGAAAACATCTCAAGCTTGTCGCAGCTGTCTTTATAGCAGCTTCCCTCTAAGCCATGCAGCATCGGGTAAACAACTTCTTCACCCTCTCCAAATTCTTTGCATTCTTCCTATAATGGGGCAACCATTATGGAATGCAATTGTCCAGATGCAATCTAACCACAGTATAGCATTGATGCCACAGCAGTGGAAATTGCAAACAGTTTCAAACTCCTGGGAGAGGCCATACTTCGCATAAACTATCGTGGTCTCTGAACACGTTCTCCACAATCAGGAAAGTCACCAACTCCTCTACTTTCTGAGGAGGCTGAAGACAGCTGGACTTTGCACAGCCATACTCATATCATTCTATATACAGGCAGTCCCCGGGTTACGTACGAGTTCCGTTCCTGAGTCCGTCTTTAAGTCGGATTTGTACGGAAGTCGGACCAAGTACATCCGGTATTATTTAGCGTCAGTTAATCAAATGTTTGTCTTAGTATATAGTATATATTTTACCTTTCTATGCATATAAAATACTTAAGAAACATATGTATTCCAATAATTAAACCTCTGCGTTGCTCAGTAATAATTGTAGCTTTCATCGGGGCAGCACCTTTCACATGCTCCATTATTCTCACTTTATCCGTTATCCTTTAACATTGTTCCGATCGTTGACCAACTGTAGCTTAACGCTTTTCTAATGACCGATGGCGTTTCACCTCTTTCCAAACACTATTATTTCCATTTTATTTTCAATCGCAATCGCTTCCCGTCAATAGAGCAGAAACACTGCAGGTGGCAGGTCCCGACCTGCGCCGGCTCCCGAGGTCCGCTGGGTCCTAAGGACCATAGCACTGATTCCCCGGGTGCTAAACTGCACCGCACTGAGACAGGTTAAATGGGACAAGTGGGGTCTGTGCTGGGTTTGGGTATTTGATCCTCCACAATATTCCGTGTGGGAATTTAAACTGGAGGTGGCAGTGGTTTCTTTTACGAGGTCGAGTTGCGAGCCCAACATCAACCCGGCACAGATGGTACGGGAGTCACTGGATCGATAACCCGGCATGGGAGCGGTCTGTCACTAAATCGAACTCGGGAACTTCCATTCTCTAGCCCGGTGCTGATCTGACTGCGCCCCCAGCCGACCGCAACGGTGGTGGGGGGGGGGGGGGGTGGGGTCAGGGTGAATCTTACTAAGAAAAATTTAAGCTAAATACAAAGTTAAACACTCAACACTTTGTCAACGGAAATGACTTAAAATGGCAGACGGCATCGCGATCTGGCTTAAAATGTCGGACGGTGTTCTCCTTCCTCGGTTCATAAGTATGAGTTGTCCGTAAGTCGGACGTTCGTAACTCGGGGACTACCTGTATGCGCAGTAGATAGATAGATAGATAGATAGATAGATACTTTATTCATCCCCATGGGGAAATTCAGTAGAGAGCATCGTGACAAACTGCATCACTGCATGGCATGGAAACAGCACTGTCGTGGACAGGAAGACTTTACAACAGGTAGTCAAAACTGCCCAATGCATCACTGGCACCAGTCTGTTCACCAACAAGGATATAAATACACAAAGGTGCAAGAAAAGGGCCAGTAACATGAAGGATCCCACCCACCCTACTCATGGACTGTTAGTCCCACTCCCATCAGGGAGGAGGCTACATAGCATCCACACCAGGACCAGCAGACTCAAAAAGCAGTAAGTTTGATCAACACCTCTACCCACTCACCTTCCCTCCACATCCCCAACTACCACTGCTTATCATTTTGTTATGTACAGACACTCCGGTTTAGACTATATGCCCTATCTATGTGTCTCATAATTTGATAAACCTCTATCACATCTCCACTGAGTATTCAATATTCCAGGGAAAACAATGCCAAGTTTGTCCAACTTCTCCTTAAACAGTGCCTATAAAAAGTATTCAACTTCCCCCCCCCCCTCCCAGAAGTTTTCATATTTTATTATTTTTCAATACTGAATCTCAGTGGATTTAATTTGGCTTTTTTGACACTGATCAACAGAAAAAGACTGTTTACTGTCAAAATGAAAACCGATCTCTACAAAGTGATCTAAATTAATTACAAATATAAAACACAAAATAATTGATTGCATAAGTATTCACCCCCATTTAATATGACACACCAGATGGTCACTGGTGCTGCCAATTGGTTTTAGAAGTCACATAATTAGTTAAATGGAGACCTGTGTGTAGTCAAAGTGTTTCATTTGATTGTAGTAAAAACACACCTGTATCTGGAAGGTCCAGGTGTTGGTGAGTCAGTATCCTGGCAAAAACTACACCATGAAGACACAAGAACACTCCATGCAACTTTGCAAAAAAGTTCTTGAAAAGCATAAGTCAGGGGATAGATACAAGAAAATTTCCAAGTCACCTAATATCCCTTGGAGTACAGTTAAGACAATCTATGGAATGGAAAGAATATGGCAGAGCTGTAAATCTGCCTAGAGCTGAGTGACCGTACAAGAAGGGGACTAGTGAGGGAGGCCACCAAGAGATGTGTGACTACCTTGGAGGAGTTACAAGCTTCAGTGGCTGAGATACGAGAGACTGCGCATTCAACAACTGTTGCCCAGGTTCTTCACCAATCGCAGCTTTATGGGAGAGTGGCAAAGAGAAAGCCATTGTTGGAAACAAAAGCTCACATGAAATCTCGGTTAGAGTTTGCCAGAAGACGTGGGAGACTTTGAAGTCAGCTAGAAGAAGGTTCTCTGGTCTGATGATACCAAAATTGAGCTTTTTGGCCATCAGACTAAATGCTATGTTTGGCGTAAGCCTAACACCGCACATCATCAAAAACAAACCCCCTACTGTGAAGCATGGTGGTGGCTGCATCATGCAGTGGGAATGCTTCACTGCTGCAGGCCCTGGAAGGCTTGTGAAAGTATAGGGTAAAATGAATGCAGCAAAATACAGGGAAATCCTGTAGGAAAAGCTGCTGCAGTCTGCAGGAGAACTGCAACTTAGGAGAAGAATTGTTTTCAGCAAGACAATGACCTGAAACATAAAGCCAAAGCTACACCGGAAAGGTGTAAAAAGAACAAATTTAATGTCCTGGAGTGGCCAAGTCAGAGTCCAGACCACAATCCAATTGAGAATTTGTGGCTGGTACTTCAAAAGAGCTGTTCACTCACAATCCTCATGCAATCTGACAGAGCATGAGCAGTTTTGTAAAGAAGAATGGGGAAAAATGCAATGTCCAGATATGTAAAGCTGGAAGAGACCAATCCACACAGACTCAAGGCTGCAATTGCTGCCAAAGGAGTATCCACTAAATACTGACTTGAACGGGGTGAATACTTACGCAATTATTTTGTGCTTTATATTTGTAATTAATTTAGGTCACTTTGTAGAGATCTGTTTTCACTTTGACACAAAAGCGTCTTCTTCCGTTGATCAGTGTAAAATAACCAAATTAAATCCACTGAGATTCACTGTTGTAAAAACATGAAAACTTCCAAGGGGGGTGAATACTTTTTATAGACACTGTAGATATGATTCTCCAATCCAGGCAGCATTGTGCTGAACCTCTTCTGGACCTTCTCCAAATCTTCCACATACTTCCTGTAATGTGGGATACAGAATTCCACACTATATTCCAAATATGGCTTCACAAATGTTTTTTTATATGTGCAACATGACTTTATGACAGTTGTGCTCGATGCCTTAACTGATTAAGGCAAGCATGCCATATGGCCGCCTTTACCATCCTATCTACCTGCGTGGTCATTTTCGGGGACCTGTGGACTTCCACCTCAATATCCATCTATTGGTAATTGCTCTTAAATATCCTGCCTTTTACTGCATACTTTCCCCCTTTCGATTGACGTACATTTTAGGGACAGCTTCTTCCCCTTGGCCATTAAATTTATGAATGGTTGATGAATGCATGAATGCTACCTCACTGTTTTGTTCTCTTGATATACTATTTATTTAGTTTTTGTATATTCTTATGGTAATTTATAGTATTTTTATGTATTGTACTGTACTATTGCCACAAGACAACATATTTCAAGACATGCCAATGTTACAAATATAATTCTGACCTCCCAAAGTGCAATGCCTGAGAATTGCTTGGATTAAACTCCATCTGCCATTTTTTTCCAGCTGATCTATATCTTATTGTATCCTTTAACAACCTACTTCACTATCCACAATTCCCTCATTTTTATGTCAGCCATTTAAATTGATTATAATGTGAAAGGAATGGACTTATACTGTTGCTTGAAAGCTGTGAAGGTGAGGATTGGATTCTCTTATCAGATTTAACGGAGAATGATTGAGAAATTGACAAGAAAAAGGCAAGCAGAATACTAGACCAATACAGTCAGAAGCAGAAAATAACATAAAATGGTAAATGATAACCTGGTTCATGTGCATGCCTTTTTCTTACATGTTGACCGAACACACCACAGCAGTGTAAATACAGATGGTGAATAACGTCAATCTTTGTGATCATTGAGACACGATATATTGGTGAATATGGAAGTGTTAGAGAAATTGATATTCTGTACCTGCTTTCAGAGAGGAAAACACAGAAAACTCCCAGTAATAGTGATGAATGTTGGTCTGGGGTGAATAGAGAGCTGAAATAGATTAATGAAACATAGCAGTGGAGAAATTAATGACACTGATAACCAACAAATCATTAGGATCTGATGACCTACATTCCACATTACTGTATTAAAGAGTTGTCTATAGATGTAGTGGGTGCACTGGTTGTCACAGAGACCAGGTAGCACAGAATGAGTCAATCAGGAAATGTTGGAACCTGTTAAAAGGAAATGGTAACAGGAAGGAGTAATAGGACGGGATTGACTCTCACGCAACAGATCAGCTCATTCTGAGGATCAGAATCAGGTTTATTATCACTGGCATACATCTTGAAATTTGTTGTTATGTGGCTGCTTAATATTTATAGCAATTCCTATTTCAATTTTCCAACATCTGCAATTTTTGCTTTTTGAGTGATTTGTTAAGTTTGCTACTGATACAAAGCAGGTTGCAGTGTGAGTTCATGGGAGAATATGGACAGGATAAGTGAATGGGTGACATATGGTAGATGGAATATTAAGTTCTTTATCCACTTTGACTAATAATGGCAGAATGGTGTGCTTGCAGAGCTCTAATGGGATTGTACCTGGATGTTGTGTACACGTCTGGTGTCTTGGCCTAAAGATGGACATATTTTTGATAGAGGAGGACAAGAAGAATTCCTGGGATAAGGAATTGTCTCATAAGGAAAGATTAACTGGATCATATTATTGTAGACTCTACAACCCAACCTTTTTTATGCCATGGACCCCTATTATTAACTGAGGGGCCCATGGACGCTTGGTTGGGAAACCTTGTTCTGGAGTTTAGAAGAAGCATGAGAGATATCACACAACACTTTAAAAATTCTTAGTGGGATTAACAGGAATAACATTTTCCCTTGCTGGAATTATCTGGAACATGGGGTCACAGTCTCAGATTAAGAGCACAGCTACTTTGAGAGGCTCACCAGCTGTGTGTGTTTAAGACCAAGTGTGATATATTTTTAGATTTTCAGGGATATGAGCTAATTACAAGAGAGAGGTTTTGAGCTACAAGATCTTTTTGAATGGTGCACAGACACAAGGGATTTAGCAGCCAAATCCCGATTTAGTCTTCAGTCTAACTTCAGTCAGAAAGCAGTATACTTTAATTCATCGTGGATCTCATAAATGTTTCGTATTTACAGAGCTGGGACTTCAAACTAAAGAAAACTGTACTGCCACTCGCAATACGACATGTGAGCCCAGGGAAGGGTATTATTGCATTGACAGCTGTCAGATAGTCAGAAAGCACAAAGCATGCCCACCTGGTAAAGGAGTTAAAGAGAAAGGTAGGTTGATGGAGTGTCGTTACTAAGTGCTGTGCCCTGAGCAGGACAGGGGAAATTGAAATCACTGGCACCAACTGGAGTTTGCTCTGAGGATGGCTGCCTGAGGCCCCCTACTGGCAACGGCAGCTTGCTGTTAGTTCTTTGAGTGTAACTGGAATGGTCTTTGGATTTGTATTTTAAGAAGCTAGTTCATCCCACTTCCCATTTTACCCACTATTGGCCAGTCTTGAGTTTTAGCCACCGAGCCTGAGGCCTCAGTCGATCAGAGTTGACCATGGATATTGTGTCCTAGCTGTCTAGGTATACAAGCCTGGGCAGTACAACATGGAGAGCAAGCTGTTGTCCATGTAGCAAGCTCCCCATCTCCATGCATCTGATGAATCTAAAGGAACGGCAGAGACTGATACAGTTTGGTACCAGCAGCATCACAGGAGTTGCCAGTCAGCATTGAACTTAATGTTGGACTGCCCTAAGTGCTCCAGCTCTGGATTTACTCCCGAGGCCTTCCCCATGAGTGGGTATGGTCACAAAGCAGTGGAAGCTTGAGATCAGAGTTTTCCTTCTTCTAGATGAGCTGCCAGTCTCGGCTGACTAGCCCCATCTGCTCTAAGCGACTGGATTTAAATTGCCTATAACCTGCCTTTGCACCTTCTGTTAGTAGAAACAGTTCTGCTAGTTTTAGTAACTAAATCACACATGAAGGCCAGGAGCTAGACTTGGTTTTCAGAGGCTTTTTGGTTCACACAGCATTGGGAGCATTTAATAGGTAGTGGGAGTTTGTCCCCATTACCACCCCTGGCTATAACAACCTTAGGGAACCAACCTTCAGCCTCTATTGCCCATCTTATTGCATGACTGCGTGCTCCTGACCACAGAAAGTCTGAGGTTCTATTCCAGTTCTTTGTTAAACAGCTTGATGTAAGACCATAAGACATAAGAGGTAAGAGCAGAATTAGGCCATTTGGCCGAACGGGTCTGCTCCACTATTCCATCATGGTTGATTTATTATCCCATTCTCCTGCCTTCTCCCTGTAGCTTTCAATGCCCTTACTAAACAAAGACCTATTAAATATACCCAATGACTTGGCCTCCAGAGCCATCTGTGACAATGAATTCCATGGATTTACCACCCTCTGGCTAAATAAATTCCTCCTCATCTCTGATATCATTATTATTTTGGTATTGCTTTATCTGGCGTCTTCTCATGCTGCTATTCCAAAGTGTGAGCAAATTCTTCATCTGACAGAGGCCCACACGCTAATCCACCATGAGGAAAGGAATACACGATAATTTATTCCTCTCCTGTGCTGCTCGGAGTTGGGTGTGTTATTTGTACAGTGGTGTGACCGAGAAGCATGGGTATTTTTCTAGACCCTAGTAATTGACTGACGGTATTTGTGGATGTTAAAACAGGTTCAAAAATTCTGTTCTTAAACACTGAGAACTACTCAGTGAAGTGGATTCTTTGATATTTTCAACATGCTGCAGGTGACAACTTCAGTTGAAAGTGGAATTGCACATTTATTTAACTATTTGAAGAGGAGTGTGGAAAGAAGTAACAAGATCTCTCTGACACTGGTATTACAGCTTTATAAGTTACCCACAATAACATTAATTGTGTGTTTCAGGAACACCTTTCAATGATACAGTGTGTGAGAAATGTCTTCACGGAACATTTTCAAGCGAAGCTTCAACAACTGAAGAATGTAAGAACTGGACAGTGTAAGTACTTTAAACTCCATGGTGTCCTTGTCCAGAAAGTACCACCTCTTGTTGATTTTTCTCAATACCTCCTTTCTTTTTGCCCCAAACCACCAGGGAAGAGGCGACACAGCGACCATGCCAGGACCACTAGACTCAAGAACAGTTACTTTCCCCAAGCTGTCAGTCTGATCAACACCTCCCCACATTAACCCAACCCACCACTCCCCACACTACTACATACACATCACCCACCATCACTTTATGTACATATAATCAGTCTGTGTGTTTTGTAGGATTGCTTTTATATTTATATTTATTGTGTTTTTATTTCTTTATTAAGTTCTTTAAGAACGTAAGACGTAAGAGGAGAATTAGATAAATCGGTCTATCAAGTCTGCTCTTCCAGTCAGTCATGGCTGATTTATTATCCCCTGCAACCCAATTCTCCCCAAAACCTACCACATGACCATAAGGCATTGGGGCAGAATTCATGCCTTTTTTTTTCAAGCTACTTCGAATCTGGAGTAACAATCATTTTGTTCTCCTTTCACAAAAGAGAAAATCTGCAGATGCTGGAACTCTAAGCAACACACAAAATGCTGGAGAAACTCAGTAAGCCAGGTAGCATCTATAGCATGCTATCACGTATTTGCTGCACAAATCACTCTCTCACCTAGATGGGGTCAGTTGTGCTGTGAGGATTACATTCCTTGACTTCTCTAGTGCCTTTAACACCATCCAGCCCAAGATCTTAAGGCACAAACTAACGGAGATGGGAGTAGATTCTCACATGGTGGATTGGATAGTGGACTACTTGACAGATAGACCTCAGTATGTGCGGTTGGGAGACTGTAGGTCTGACACGGTGGTCAGCAGCACAGGAGCGCCGCAGGGAACCGTACTCTTTCCGGTCCTGTTCACCCTGTACACATCAGACTTCCAATATAACTCGGAGTCCTGCCATGTGCAGAAGTTCGCTGATGACACGGCCATAGTGGGGTGTGTCAGGAATGGACAGGAGGAGGAGTATAGGAAACTGATACAGGACTTTGTGATATGGTGCAACTCAAACTACCTGCGTCTCAATATCACCAAGACCAAGGAGATGGTGGTGGACTTTAGGAGATCTAGGCCTCATATGGAGCCAGTGATCATTAATGGAGAATGTGTGGAGCAGGTTAAGACCTACAAGTATCTGGGAGTACAGTTAGACGAGAAGCTAGACTGGACTGCCAACACAGATGCCTTGTGCAGGAAGGCACAGAGTCGACTGTACTTCCTTAGAAGGTTGGCGTCATTCAATGTCTGTAGTGAGATGCTGAAGATGTTCTATAGGTCAGTTGTGGAGAGCGCCCTCTTCTTTGTGGTGGCGTGTTGGGGAGGAAGCATTAAGAAGAGGGACGCCTCACGTCTTAATAAGCTGGTAAGGAAGGCGGGCTCTGTCGTGGGCAAAGTACTGGAGAGTTTAACATTGGTAGCTGAGCGAAGGGTGCTGAGTAGGCTACGGTCAATTATGGAAAACTCTGAACATCCTCTACATAGCACCATCCAGAGACAGAGAAGCAGTTTCAGCGACAGGTTACTATCGATGCAATGCTCCTCAGACAGGATGAAGAGGTCAATACTCCCCAATGCCATTAGGCTTTACAATTCAACCGCCAGGACTTAAGAACTTTTTAAAAGCTATTATTAATGCTTTTTGAGATAGTGATTTAGATGCATATCATATTTTTTACTGAGTTAAGTATTGTATGTAATTAGTTTTGCTACAAGTGTATGGGACATTGGAAAAAAAAGTTGAATTTCCCCATGGGGATGAATAAAGTATCTATCTATCTAGAAAAGAGTATACTCGATGTTTCAGGCCGAGACCCTTCAGCAGGACTGGAGAAACAAAGATCTCCTTCACATTTGTGAACTAAAGAATGACAATAAGCCATTTTTATTTATTTACTGAAGTACAGCGTGGAGTAGACCCTTCTGGCCCTTTGAGCTGCGCTGCCCAACAATTTCCTATTTAATCCCAGCCTAATCACGGGACAACTTGTAATGACCAATGAACCTACCAACCGATACATCTTTGGACTGCGGGAAGAAACCAGTGCACTCGGAGGAAACCTCCGCAGTCACAGGAAGATCGTACAAACTCCTAACTGTCAGCTCAGGAATTGATCCCGAGTTGCCCCAACCCCAATCATGAATCTTTCACAATCTGCTTTTCAGAAACAATTAATCATTTGCACTAATGTACCGTTAACAAGTTAGAACCTGGTTGAAAACCCTCTTCTATGTTTCTCTGTGATCTGTTTCACTTTAATTAGAGGGAACTAAAGAAACTGCCTGGCCCTTTGATGTACATTTGAAAAGTATTTCACTCCTTTTGCCTTGTCCTGGGTGGGAGATCTTTCAGTGAATTGTCTCATTGTCTGGATCTTCCTTTCTATATCCCAAATGTAAGTCTGTCATTTCAGGAATAACTGGGAGCTTTTGCACTTAGGCAGCAAATCCCAGATGAAAAAAAATGGCAGACTCATTTAATTTGGAGAGTGTGGAGTTCCTTACAGGTCTGCAAAAGATGAGAAGTACTTTTCTTCATCCTTATGTAACCACACTACAGAAACAATGCTGATCTGTCTTTGTACTAATTGTGTTCATTCCAGTAAACCCTGTGTGGAATCTGTTTAGTTGATGTTTTAGAACATAGAATAGTACAGCACATTAGAAGCCCTTCGGTTTTTTTTTTATTGTGAATGTGGTGTCTCTGATGCTCCGTGCCTGTGATGCTGTTACAAGTAAGTTTTACATTGTACTTGTCATAGACACTGAGTGGCCACTTTATTCCAGTACCTCTTGTGCCTAATAAAGAGGCCACTGAGTGTATGGTTGTGGTTTTCTGCGGCTCTATCCCATCTACTTCAAGGTTGGATGTGTTGATTATTCAGCGATGCTCCCCTGCACATCACTGTGGTAAAACATGGTTAATTGAGTTTCTGTCAGCGTGACCCAGTCTGGCCTTTCTCCTCTGATCTCTCTCACAAGATGTTTTTTACCCACAGAACTGACAATCAGTCGATTTTTTTTGTTTTTCACACTATTCTCTGTAAACTCTAGAGACTGATTTGCATAGAAATCCCAAGAGATTGACAGTTTCTGAGATGCTCAAATCACCCCGCCTGATACCAACAATCACTCCATGGTGAAAGTCACTTTGGTGACATTTCTTCATCATTCTTCCCCATTCTGAGGTTTGGTCTGAACGGCAACTGAACCTCTTGACCATGTCTGCCTGCTTTTAGGCGTTCAGTTGCTGCCATATGATTGTATATATAACAGCATAATATATTACCTATTTGATTTTGACATTATATACTTTGTTTTTACTATTGCTGTTTATATGTCTTTTATGTTATCTGTTTGTTAAACTCCTCTTTCGATTTGTATATTCTTTATTTGAAAATCAATAAAAAAGATTGAAAAATGAAATGAAATGAAAGTGTGCTGACTGGCTGAATTCTGGCCTGGTATGAGCACACCAATGCCGTTGAGTGGCAAATCCTACAAAAGGTAGTGGATTCAGCCCAGTACATCACAAGTAAAACCATCCCAACCATTCAGCACATCCACATGAATCGTCGTCACAGGAAAGCAGCATCTACCATCAAAGATCCTCACCACCCAGGCCATTCTCTTTTCTCGCTGCTGTAGGTGTACAGATGTAGTTGAAAGTTCAAAGTAAAATTTATTATCAGGGTACATATATGTCACTACATACAACCCCAAAATTCTTTTGTGGGCATACTGAGCAAATCTACAGACTGTAACTGTAACTAACTGTGAACATCAGGAACTGTAATCTGCCACTGTAGATATAAATAAATACCAATAAATAATGAGCATGACGTAACAAGATAAAAGAGTCCTTAACTGAGTGTAACTATCCTCTTCTGTCCAAGAGCCTGATGGTTGAGGGGTAGTAACTGTTCTTGAACCTGGTGGTGTGAGCCCTGAGGCTCTTGTACCTACTACCTGATGGCAGCAGCGAGAAAAGAGAATGGCCTGGGTGGTGAGGATCTTTGATGATAGATGCTGCTTTCCTGTGACGACGATTCATGTGGATGTGCTGAATTGTTGGGATGGTTTTACTTGTGATGTACTGGGCTGAATCCACTACCTTTTGTAGGATTTGCCACTCAACGGCATTGGTGTTCTCATACCAGGCCGGAATTCAGCCAGTCAGCGCACTTTCATTTCATTTCATTTTTCAATCTTTTTTATTGACTTTCAAATAAAGAATATACAAATCGAAAGAGGAGTTTAACAAGCAGATAACATAAAAGACATATAAACAGCAATAGTAAAAACAGAAAGTATATAATGTCAAAATCAAACAGGTAATATATTATGCTGTTATATACACAATGGTCAAAAAGAAACTACAACTCCTCATAGCAATCGTAAAAAAAGATTGGAAATTTTATTGATAAAGAAAGAAAAACCCCACTAACTAAACTGAAACAAAAAAAAAGAGAAAGAAAAAGAAAGATTGGGCAGTCCAATTGAGGATAAACTTTAAAAAGAGAGAAAAAAAAACACATCCTTCCAGTCATCTCCAGACCTTCATGGATAAGGATTTTCTCCAAAGAGAATAAAGAAAAATAAATAAATAAATAAAGATAAACTAAATCATTGAAAATATTGAATAAAGGGTCGCCAGACTTATTCAAAATCAAAGGATGTATCAAATGTCCGGCTTCTAATTTTCTCCAAACTTAGACATGACATAATGGAGGAGAGCCCATAAAAAACAGTAGGCAGGTGAGATTCTTTCCAGTGTAGCAAAATAGCTCTCCTAGCCAGTAAAGTTGAAAAAGCTATCACATGTTGAGCGGAAGCAGACACTTCCTCTGGGAAAATCCCAAAAATTGCTGTAAGTGGATTAGGTTGAACATCCATATCTATAACTTTAGATAAAATTCCAAACACATCCCTCCAAAAATTATTTAAACTTACTGTTGGGCTTGAAATTCTGCCCTGTGTTCGTTTAGGAAGAGAGACAACTAACACCGGAATATTACAAAACTTGGGTTTATTGCAGAATTCGTAACTGGCACAGCGAATCCACGGAGTCGCTGGAGAAGGCGTTCTGTTTTCCCCTTACAATCTGCTCTTATTTATACCCCTTTTCCCCCCAGCACACCCCCGCTACATATTAGGTAATATTGGGCACTTGTGTCCATCTTATTGGCCCGCAGCCATATGCTCACGAGTTACCTGTTTCTTTTGTTTACTGAATCGCGTGACACTAGTAGTTTTGGTGTAGCGGGGTCCCCAGTTTCGCTCCCCCCTCCCTCGCATTCCGGCCTCCTAACATTATGTGTATTACGTGAGCCACTCCTGACCTGTAATGGCAGTCTCGAATTAACCCCAACACTCCCTCCCTTGGCCTCCCAGAGGCCACATCCCCACATCCCTTACAATCTTTTCCGCGGCTGCCGGGATCAGGCAGGGAGGTGAGCGTCCCCCGGCACTCATTGGCGTGTCCTCCCTATTTGCTTATCCTGATTTGTCTGACCTAGGGTCACAAAATATGGGTAGGGGTTCCCTAAACATCCGCAATTTTTACAAGTAGCATGCAACATTTCAGAAAACTTATTCAAGAACAAATTCACAATTCCCCCCTTGCCATGGTCTATTTCAGTCCGTGTCCTCCCATAGCGCGTCCGCTTTCCGGGAGGGCCGTGTCCTCCCCTTCCACCGGGAACAAGGGTGCCTGGTACGCCGGTGGAGGTCCATTCTTTCCAGTCAAGGCTCGATCTATAGTCCAGATGACTAGGGTCCTAATACAGGGTATGCAACAACAACCACACGTGATAAAGATAGCAATTGAAATTGACAGTCCTAGAGCCGACTGTCCCAGAAATGCTCCCCACTTACCAAAGGTCTTATTCAGCCAGTAGAAAATGATGCCAGTTATTGTCCCCCTCCCTTCTTACCTTTTAATGCCCTGTTGGAGACCTCGGTGACAGGGTATGGACCATGCCACCGTTTTCCGTTCCAGGTGAGCTTCCCCGGGCCTGGGAGGAACACTTCCACTCCTACCTTGATGGTGTCCGACCCCTGCGGCTGCTCACTGTTAGATTATTGAACTCGCACAGTTATCAATTTTACCATATTTCTAAAAACTCTCATATACTCTGTCACTCAACACACAAATGTCTGAGTTTTGGTAACTCGAAATTGAAGTGCTCCATGGCTCCCTAGTACACAGAGAGGATCAAATGTGGGACGGTCGCCTTTCAAAACCTGACCTTCGCGTGGGAGATTTCTCCTCTTAACAACCAGTCTAAGGTAGGCGCCGTCAGTATCCCTGTGTACTACGGTGTACCGCGACTTTTCTCCTCACTCCTGAGACTTTTATGCCCATTGTGGGCGGCGGGTACCCTCACTCAGAAGACTTTTCCACGGGCGGAGAATCTTCCTAAAAACAGATAAGAGTTAGTACTTACCAGTCACGATTCTGCACCGGGAATGATCTCTCCCAGGGTAATTTGAGGTTGGTGAGGATCCGTCAGCAGACAAGATCTAACTCAGTGATTTAACTATCTAGTGTAAGTCTTCGATATAGCAGGCACTTCCTGACCTTAGTCGAGCTTGCGGCCGCAAGTTGTCTGCTGTCGGACCCGCCAGCCTGAGTTGTCTCTCCCTCCCCACGTCGGGGTCACCAAATGTTGGGCTTGAAATTCTGCCCTGTGTTCGTTTAGGAAGAGAGACAACTAACACCAGAATATTACAAAACTTGGGTTTATTGCAGAATTCGTAACTGGCACAGCGAATCCACGGAGTCGCTGGAGAAGGCGTTCTGTTTTCCCCTTACAATCTGCTCTTATTTATACCCCTTTTCCCCCCAGCACACCCCCGCTACATATTAGGTAATATTGGGCACTTGTGTCCATCTTATTGGCCCGCAGCCATATGCTCACGAGTTACCTGTTTCTTTTGTTTACTGAATCGTGTGACACTAGTAGTTTTGGTGTAGCGGGGTCCCCAGTTTCGCTCCCCCCTCCCTCGCATTCCGGCCTCCTAACATTATGTGTATTATGTGAGCCATTCCTGACCTGTAATGGCAGTCTCGAATTAACCCCAACACTACACATGACCAAAACATATGGGTTAGAGTAGCCACTTCTGCGTTACATCTGTAACAAATAGGGCATATATTAGGAAAAATATGCACCAATTTATCTTTGGACATATGGGCCCTGTGTACTATCTTAAACTGAATTAAAATATGGCGTGTGCAGATGAATTATTGACTAAATAATAAATTTTACTCCATTGGTTATCTGAGAGTGAATGTTGAAGTTCTACTTCCCAGGTGCATTGAACCCTATCATTAGGCGACATACGAGCATTCATTAACTGTTTATAAATTATAGCTATTAATCGTTTTTGAAAAGGTTTAAACTGAAAAATAACATAAGCCAAATTTAAAGAGCAGGCCAAGGGGTAATTTGGTAAAAAATCACGTAAAAAATTCCTAACCTGTAAATATCTGAAAAAAATGTGTATTAGAGATATCATATTTATCCATTAACTGTGAAAAAGACATTAAACAGTCTTGTAAAAACAAATCTAAAAAAGTTTTTATTCCCTTAATTTTCCATGTTAGAAAAGCCTTATCCAAAGTTGATGGTTTAAAAAAGAAATTAGAATAAATATTACTAGAAAGTAAAAAATCATTTAATCAAAAAATCTACGAAATTGAAACCAAATTTTTAAAGTATGTTTAACAATAGGGTTAAGAGCTTGTCTACCTATTCTGGAGAGCGAAAGCGGAAGAGGAGCTCCTAATAAAGAAGCTAACGAAAATCCCACTGCTGAATTTGGTCGTCTATATCATAAATCCAAACAGTAATATAACGAATATTAATTGCCCAATAATAAAATCTAAAGGTTGGTAAAGCCAGTCCTCCATCTTTTTTTGATTTTTGCAATAAAAGTTTATTCACTCTAGAGCTTTTATTATTCCAAACATAAGACAAAATCCGAGAATCTATTCAAAAAATGTTTTTGGAACAAAAGAGGGAACTGCTTGAAATATATATAAAAATTTTGGTAGAATAACCATTTTTATAACATTTATTTGACCTATCAATGACATCGACATAGGTGACCATTTGGAAAGCGCCTGTTGAGTATATTCAACTAAAGGGAAGAAATTATACCTATATAGGTCTTTAAAACTTTTTGTAATTTTGATACCAAGGTAAGTAAAATGGTTTTTGGCAATATTAAAAGGTATTTAATCATAATAATCAACATAATTATTAATAGGAAATAATTCACTTTTATGAAAATTAAGTTTATATCCAGAAAAAGTACCAAATTCCATAAATATAGATAACATAGAAGGAATAGATTTCTTAGGATTTGAAATGTAAACTAATAAACCATCTGCGTATAACGAAACTTTATGTAATTTATCCCCTCTCCTAATACCCTGCACAGAATTAGAATCCCTAAGAGTAATAGCAAGTGGTTCTAAAGCCAAATTAAATAATAAAGGACCAAGAGGACAGCCCTGACAGGTACCTCTATATAATCTAAAGTAAGGAGACTTTTGATTGTTAGTTAGAACCACAGCTACTGGGGCATGATAAATCAATTTAATCTAGGAAATAAATCCTAGACCAAAATTGAACCTTTTCAAAACCTGAAATAGATAAAGCCACTCCACCCTATCAAAGGCTTTCTCTGCATCCAAAGATACAATACATTCAGATTCTTTGGCTGAGGGGGAATAAATGATATTTAATAATCTTTGAATATTAAAATGTGAGTACCTATTTTTAATAAATCCTGATTGATCGTTTGCGATAACATTAGGCAAGATACTCTCAAGCCTATTTGCTAGAATCTTAGAGAGGATTTAAAAATCTACATTCAGTAAAGAAATAGGTCTATAGGATACACATTCCAGTGGGTCTTTTCCTTTTTTTGGAATCAATGAAATTAGTGCTTCATAAAAAGTTTTAGGAAGTTTCCCAGAGGATGTAGAATCGGTGAACGTTTGAAGAAGATGTGGTATAAGCATTTCATAAAAGGTCTTATAAAATTCTACCGTATAACCATCAGGTCCCAGAGCTTTACCTAAATGCATAGAGGATATAGCCTTGGCTATCTCCTCTTGTTTAATAGGTGCATCTAACATATCAGCATCTTGAATCGAAATTTGAGGTATGTTTAACCTTTGCAAAAATCTATTCATAGTAATATTACTATCAGAGAATTCAGATATATAAAGATTAGAATAAAAGTCCATAAATATCTTATTAATTTCATAAGGATCTAAAGTTTCTATTCTATCCGGTCGGCAATTTTTTTAAATCTGTCTTCTGAGCATCCCAGCCTTTAACTGACCCGCTAAAAGTTTAGCAGATTTTTCCCCATGTATATAAAATAAACTTTTAGATTTAAAAATTTGCTGTTCAATGGGTAGGGTCAGAAGTAAATCATACTGTGATTGAAGTTCGACCCTTTCTTTATATAGGTCTTCAGTAGATTTAACTGAATATGCTTTATCTATCTGTTTAATTTTATTAATAAGCACTGACAATTCCGCTTTAGTTTTCTTTCTCAAGGCTGCTGATTATGAGATTATCTGTCCCCTAAGAAAAGATTTCAAGGTGTCCCATATAACCAGATTTGACATTCCTTCAGTTGTATTAAATTCAAAAAATATAGAAATTTGCTCCTTAATAAAATTAACAAAAGCTGGATCCTGTAACAATACGGGGTTCAATCTCCACTGTGAAATTTTCAAAAATCTATCCGGAAGTTTAAGATTTAACTTTAAAGGCACGTGATCTGAAAGCGCAATGATGTCATACGCACATTCAACAACGGAATTTAACAGGCGTGTATCTAAAAAAAAGTAATCAATTCGAGAATATTTGTGATGGACGTGTGAGAAAAGAGAAATCTTTATCATTGGGATGTTTACATCTCCAAATATCGACAAGGCCATATTCTAATAAAAAAGAGTTAATACAAGCTGCTGCTTTATTAGGAAGCGACGGATTGGTTGATGACTTGTCAAGCGCCAGATTTAAGCAACAATTAAAGTCACCACCCATGATCAGCTTATATTCATTGAGATTCGGTAACTCTGAAAAAAGTTTCTTAAAACAATTAGAATTATCTACATTAGGTGCGTATACACACACCAGAGCTACCTTTTGCTCGCATAATAAACCAGTAACAATTAAATATCTTCCTACCAAATCAGTAGTCGTATTAAGGTGTACAAAAGGGATTTTGGGACTAAGGAATATAGAAACGCCTCTTGTTTTACTATCCAACAGCGAGTGAAATAGAAGATATTTCCAGAAGTGGAAAAATCTATCCTCATCCTGTTTTCGTATGTGATTTTCTTGCACAAAAATAATATCAGCATTGTGTTTTTAATTTCTTAAAAATCTTTTTACGCTCAATGGGGTGATTGGCACCGTTCCAATTCCAAGATATTATATTAATTTTATTAACATCCATGTTTAAAATTGAGTTTAATATTATATAAAAGAAATGTTACACAAGCACAGGTTAAACCAAAAGGCGCGGGTACAACCAGAAGGAGTGACGCATTTATGAAAGAGAAATCCATCAAAAGAACTGCCCAATCAAGAAAAGAACCTATTCTAATAGACCCTTCCCCCTCCCTCCACCCATCAGATTGAAATGAAGGAACCGATAGGCTGGTCCCATGCTAACTAATAACCTTTGACCCTGTTCTCCATCTTGCAGCTCCATATATAAAAAAAGCAAAAATCCCACAGAAAATAGCCATAATAAAAGGCACAAACAGAATTCAGCTACTATAATGTTGTGTCTAACATTAATAAAAACATAATCAACAATGGCCATCTTAGAATCAGCTAAAGTAGCTTAAACACATATTCAAAAGAAGGAATAAATCCGAGCAAATAATGTTACAAACAATATTCTTTCTCTCGAAAAAGAAAAGTAAGTGAATATATATATATAACAGACCTAAAGCTATAAGTATTGAAACAAATAAAAGAAATAAAAAGATTAATACACAACAGGTCCTACACAGACCACTAAAGTACAATACTATAAAGGTTCCCTACAAAACAGTTATATATGTACTAATTATTAATAAGGTAAAAAAAATTAATTCGACCACGTCCCATACCAAAGAATGATAAGATATAGCATGTACTTAACTCAAAAGCTCCATAAACAACTCATACAGCAGATACTTCAAAATTGCCTATTGAATAATCGGTGTAACTTTAATATTTTATTCAGTAGGCTTAACCTTAAGGTTTTTAATATACTCCCATCCCTCCTGAGGAGAGTAGATTCTCAATGATTGAGATTTTTCAGGAAAAATTATCAGCTTTGCTGGAAAGCGAAGGGAGGGATTTAAATCTAATTATACATTTCACTCATAACGTCTCGATATTTCTTTCTTTCGGCAAAGATTTCGGGAGGATAATCTTCAACTATACGAATCTGTGTTGAATTAAAGAATAATTTCCGTTTCTTTCTGGCTTCTCGAAGAATAGCTTCTTTAGTTGTATAATAATGCAAAGAAAGTACAACTGCTCGAGGACGTAATTCGGCTGAACGCCAAGAGAATGGAATTCTGTGAGCTCTGTCGATTAAGGGGCTAGTTTCGAGGGTCTCATTGAAAAGTGAGTACAGCATATCTGAAAAGAATTTTAACAGATCGCCAGCTTCAGTATTTTCAGGCAGTCCCAGAATACGCAGATTCCTCCGACGCCCTCTACTATCTAAACCATTCTTTTCTTCGTTTTAGATAGTTCTGAGGTAATTTCATTGATTTTCTTTTCCATCGAAGATATCTTCATTCCTTGATCTTTAATAGTTTGCTTGAATAAATCATGCTCACTGTCGATCCTGTTTGTAGTCTGCTGAAGTGTTCGAAGTTGAGAGTCCAAGTTTTTCGGAGAGTCTTAAATCGTAGAAATAGCTTTTTTGAGCTTCCTGTTTGAACCGGTCAGCTTATCAATTTTAATATTAAGCGATCCGAATTCCGACTTCATGTCTTATATTGAAGAAAATATTCCCGCTAGTGTAACAGATTCCTCCGTTTTCTTGGTTTGTTCCGTTTGCTCCGTTTCAGGGAAAGTCTTGCCGCTTCTCAATTCAATACCAGAACGACTTTTTTCAGCCATTGTAATTAAGTCGTAAATCCTTCAGTAGAAGTAGTAAGTCATCAAAACTAAAAGGGATCTGTTAGTGGGATATAAAATATATTAAAAGAGAGAGAGCCGCTAGGAATGTGACCTACTCCATATGCTGCAAAATGGAGAATCCCCAGCACACTTTCCACCACACATAAGTTCGCCAAGGTTTTTGATGACACGCTGAAACTCTGCAGATTCCTGAGGAAGAAGAGGCTCTGTCGTGCTTTCTTTGCAGTTGTATTTATATGAAGGTGTACCTAATAAAGTAGCCACTGAGTGTACGTATGTTTCAGTTCAGGTGATGAATTTCCACTTTCGGTATTTCAAAAAAAAAACCTAAAAATGAAAACATAGTTAAATCGTACATTCTCTGCATAACTCAAGTATAATCATAGTTTACGTATAACTTTGTAAACTGAATTACAAAAAATCCTTAAGTATATTTTTACAAACATAATCTACAGCAAAAAAATGTGTTGAATTGTTGAGCAACACACAAAATGTGGGAGGAACTCAGCAGATCAAGCAGCATCTATGAAGGGGAATAAACAGTCGATATTTCAGGAACGAGATCCTTCATCTGGACTAGAAAGGAATGGGGCAGACATCAGAATACAAAGGTGGGAGGGGGGAGTATGATGAAAGAAGCTGGGGGATGATAGGTGGAAGAAGTAAAGGGCTGAAGGAGAAGGAATCTAATAGGAGAGGACAGTGGATCATTGAAGAAAGTGAAAGCGTAGGGAACCACCTTCCCCCTCGCCTGATCTCAACTATCATTTGCTAACATGTACTCCTGCCCTCCCCAACTGTGGTGAACTAGATATACCTGTCTGACTGCTTCTGTGGCTCCTCCCACAGACCCTGCTGACTGCTCCTGTGGCTCCTCCCACAGACCCCTGTATAAAGGCGACTGTGGTCTGCTGCCCTCCCTCATTTTCCCAGGATGTAGTGTTGTTCTTCAGTCAATAAAAGCCGATATCTCACTTCCTAAGTCTCAGCGTGAGTTATTGATGGTGCATCACCAACCTTCTTCTTTTGGCTTCTGCACACTTCACTTGCAGTCTGGATGAAGGGTCTGGGCCCAAAATATCAACTGTTTATTCCCTGCCTGACGCACTGAGTTCCTGCAGCATTTTGCTGAATATTTTCAACATCTGCAGATTCATGTGCATGTGCAGATTCATAGTATCTATCGGCCGACAAAAGTTTGTTTCAGTAGATCACAGCGAGGTAGCTGCTCTGCTACTTATGAAACGCTGAGCCCGAATGAGGCTGTCTGCAAATATTTTAGCACTGGGTTCCCCAGGAACATTCGGTGTGCTAAACAGGTTTAGAGGCAGTGCTCCAGGCCAATAGCGACGGCACTTCCCGCCGGCCGCCCGAGGCCAACCAGTGATCCCCGGCGTGAGTGTATCACTGCGTTTAGGCGACTGATGACCTTGAGTGCGGTCAAGTTCAACAGTGGGCTGACAGGGAATGAGGAAAGCTGCAGCTGACTCATATTGTTTCCTCCCAGCCCAGCGGTTGGGGATCACTGAATTACACAGTGTAGTGCTGGGGGGGGGAGAGGCTACACGCATACGCACTGGGCAGAAAGAATTGAACTAAACCCCCGCAACCCGGAAACGATCTCTCAACAGTATTTATGTATTTATTTTTCTTTGTTTTCTCGGGATCTACTGGGAAGGTCTCAAAGATTGACTAGTCGATCGCGATCGATGGGTTGGTGACTACTACTGTAGATCATTGGCTGTTGAAATTTTTTCTGATTGACTGGGATTTCAATAACAGATAATCGTAACATTTATTGTAATTAAACTTAGAGCAACTATTGCAGGTGCTTGTATGGATACATGTTTTTTTATGTCTTACCCAGATGTGAAATGGCCAAATTGAAACAGGTTGAACCAGGGAGCGCTGAAGCTGACGTGAAATGTGAAAAAGTGTCCGAGTCCAACTGGAAAGTTTTTGTTTCTGTTGCGGTCGTTATTTTGCTTGCAATTCTTGGTGGTATCGTGGCATATGTTTTGTGGAAGAAACACAAACATAAAACAGGTATGTGAATGAGCTACTGTGTGCATAGAACATAGAATATTACAGCACAGTACAGGCCCTTCAGCCCATGATGTGTCGACCTTTTAACCTACTCTAAGATCAATCTAACTCTTCCCTTCTACATAGCTCTTGTTTTTTCTTCAGATTCTGATTCCGATTTACTTCTCTATTTATCACATGTACATTGAAACATACAATGAAATACATATTTGCGTTAACAACTGACACACCCAAGGGTGTGCTGGGGGCAGCCTGCAAGTGTCAGACACATTCCAAGGCCAGCACAGCTTGCCCACCACGATCAGCACAACAGCAACATAACACACTCTACAGAGCAACACAAGCAGAAACAACTACCGAACAAAATAAGACAACAACAGCCAAACAAGCCGCTTTCCCAGCCTCACACTCGTAATACAAACAGGCCTCCAACCCCAGGACAGGTCAGCTCCTGGCCTCCAGATCTTGGTTTGGCTCTGGTCTCTCAAACACACAGATATCAGACTCCCAATCTCCAAACTCTGGCTCAAACTCCCAGACTTGCAGACATCAGGCCTCAACCTTCAATCTCTGGCCAGGACTCACTGTCTGCTTGTTGACCTCTGGACTTCGATCTTCAGCTTCAGCCTCCAGACCACTGACCTCTTGATATCAACCCCAGGACTTGATAATCACAAGTTTGACCTTTGGGCCTCAACTGACCCAATTTCTGTGATTGTTGACTTTCGATCACAGATGTTCGGAGGTGGAGGTGGGGGGGAGAATGGTGAAGGGTTCACCGGCCCTCATAACTCCCTGCCCATACATGCTTCCAACTTGAAATTTAGCAACTTGGGTATTAGTACCTGTCGAACCTGATCTGACCCAACCTCTGGATCACTGACTTTTGACAATAGGGCGTTCCAACCTAAACTCGGAAAACTGGCTCATACCCCTGACTCTTCATTCTCCCTCATCCCTACTGAACCCCTAAATCCCGACGCTATCTCCAAGCTATCTACAAACCCATCCTCTGCTGAAATCCTCAGTCACCTCTTTGCTACTTAAACAACTGTCTGTTCCACCGCCCTACTTGCTGATTACCAGTAGCTCCTGCTACAAGTGCTCTTCAGCTTTTAAATATTAGTACAGTATTCATTTTCCAAGTCCTTCCCTGGCCTTGGACAACTGCTATTCCTTCCCTTCAACCTTATACAATCTTGCAATCTCAAAATTCCTGATCATCTCTGAACTTAGCATCCACCAGTCCTCTAATCTCTGGAATTTCCTCCTGGAATCTTTCTTTCTTTGACGTTCTCCAACAGATTTACCTCTGTGATCCTGCTGATATATGTGATTTATTATTACAAATATCAGTGCCATAGTTTGTCACTGATTCTATTGTATTTCTTTGTTCCACTGTGAATGACTGCAAGAAAATGAATCTCAGGTTAGTATAGATGTACTATGATAATAAATTTACTTTGAACTCACTGTCTTAATTTGCCAGTATTTTTGTCAACACTCCTATTAAATTCTTCAGAATATCATTCCCAGTAAATTTACTGGGATAGCATTCCTGCTCTGATTCATCAGCCTTTAATTTTGATGCATATGGAGAAAAGGAGTAGGATGAGATGGAAATGTTGTGCACAAGCCCCATACCAAGAAGAACATGGAGAGAGTCCATGAAGGTGAACACCCATCAATCTTAACAGCACTGGCTGTTTAGGCCTGTTGGGCCCTGCTACTCTGGTCCTGCGTTCAGACTTCAGACATTGCAGACTGTGGAAACCTCACAAATATTTTGTATATCACAGTAGTAATGTAATCAGAACATAGCTGTCCATTTTTAAATGGGTCCCATTGGGCAGTGGTAGAATCTTCCATCAAACTGACATGAGCCAAACATAACCGTTGTGATGGCAACCGTTGGTGAGGTCACTTTGGTAAAACAACCTCCCACACACCGTTCTTGTAGATTGACACTAGAATGTGATTTGCGACTTAAACTCCCATTAATTTCTTTTTAAAATATGGCAAAACAAAGTAGAAATATGATAAATCAATTTGAATTTACTTAAATCTTATATCCGTCCCACATTATGAGGGAGTAAAAATCATTGCGTAATGACTGTTGCAATGTACAGACATGAATTTATAAGTCTAATGGCTGGTAGAATGAAGCTGTCCCGTAACCTGTTGGCCCTGGCTTTAATGCTGCAGTAGTGTTTGTCAGACGGAAGCAGCTGAAACAGTCTATGGTTGGGGTGACTGGTGTCCCCAATGAGATTCCCAGCCTTCTTTACGTAACCTGCTGCTGTAAATGTCCTCAGTGGAGGGAAGTTTGCACCCATAGATGCGCTGGGCTGTCCGTACCACTCTCTGCAGTGCCCAGCGATCGAGGTTGGTGCAGTTCCCGTACCTGGTGGTGATACAGCCAGTCAGGATACTCTCAATGGTGCCCCTGTAGAAGGTCTTGAGGATTTGGTTACCCATGCCGAACGTCTTTGTTCATCTGAGGTGAAAGAGACGCTATTGTGCTTTTTTTTTGCCACACAGCGGTGTGTACAGTCCAGGTGAGATCTTCAGTGATGTGTATCCCGAGGAACTTGAAACTACTCACTCTCTCAACTATAGTCCCATTGATGTTGATCAGGGCGAGCCTGTTTCCGTTCCTCCTGTAATCCACGATCAGCTATTTTGTTCTTTGGACATTGAGGGACAGGTTGTTATCTTGGCACCATTGTGTCAGAGTGTTATCCTCTCCTCTGTTGGCTGTCTCATCACTACTAGAAATAATTTCACAGTACTTCTTGTGTTTTTGTTTTTGATAGGTAACCAGACCATTCAAAGCCCCAGGGTAAGTACATAATATCTCTCCAATATTTAAAAGGCACATGTATTAAATTATAATGACTGCAGAATTAAAATTGAAATCATAATGTAAACAGACTGTAATTTAATTCAACTAATGTCATGTTATGTTTTCCATGCACATTATTTTTATCTTGAAACAATGCATAATTTCACCAGTTGCAAAACATGTTTAACGGTAATATCAGCTGATGGCATCTGAAGCGTTAAGTGTTTAAGTACAGAAGTTACTAATAAGGCCTTGAGACTAAGGGAAGAATTAGGCCATTCAGCCCATTGAGTCTGCTTCACTATTCACCATGGTTGACTTATTTTCCATCTCATTGGATGATTGTGAGTAGTTTTGGTCCCCAAATCTCAGAAAACATCCAGGAATGTAAGGGTTAAAATGTGAGGCTAATTTGATGACTCTGGTCCTGTGCTTATTGGGGTTTAGAAGAATGAGGGGAGATCTCATTGAAGCCTACTGAATATTGAAAGGCCCAGATATAGTGGATGTGGAGAGGATATTTCCTATACTGTAATTGGGGAGTCTAAGACCAGAGGGCATAGCCTCAGAACAGTGGGACATCCCTTTAACAGAGATGAGGAGAAATTTCTTTAGCCAGACGGTAACCTGTAGAGGCAAGTCATTGGGGATATTTAAAATGAAGGTTGATAGGTTCTTGATTAGTAAGGACGTCAAAGAGAGAAGGCAGGAGAAAGGGGCTAAGAGGGAAAATAAATAGCCATGATCAAAGGCTTGACAGATATAGGAAATTCTGTTCCTGTGTCTTATGGTGTTATAGAAACTAGTTGAGATGATGTGATGTGTCTGTTGTGGAGGGGAGGAGTAATAACGTGGTGTAATGTTGGGGAGTCAGTGCTGCACAGTGTGGTTGGCAGAACCAGGGCTGATGAGGAAGAGTGTGGATGATAAGACAGGATGCTTTCAGGTAAGCTGTCACTGGTGATATTGATTGATAGATATTTCTATTTTGGGCTGGTGAAGTCCCAGATAAACATGATGAGAATGTGGAATGTGGGACAACATTGGGAGTCTAATGTGAAAATGGAGAGTGACGTGGAAGGTGATTTGAGAAGATCATGGAAGTTGTTTCGACTGTCAGTTGCTTCAGGAGGGTTTGTCTCTACTAATGGAGCAATAATAAATATCACAGTAATAGAGTGATATAACGATGATATCCATGAAGGAACATTTTTCATAGTTCAGCTGACGGAGGAAGGCAGAGATGTTACCAGCCGATGAATCTGCAGGTGACCAAAGGTGAAATGATGAGAGTTCTCCCCACTTTGGGAATCACAGAGTCCTTGTGCCATTTATGATAATGATGAGAGTCAGTGTAGGACATCATAAGGGAAATATCATGTTACATTCATTCTCATAGACAGAGTGACAAAACAGTGACAAATCAAATAACACTTACAAAATGTGATTTTCTAAACTGGTGATTACAATAATTTGTTTACCTCTGCAGAATCACAATGGAGATGTGAATGTGATGCAGCCTCTCACAGGTGAGGAAAAGACTCTCAGAGACGAGGAAAGGGCAGAGTAAAGTGGGGGAAGTAAGTACATTCAAGCGACCTCTCATATTTTTCACACAGCCAATTTGGTATCTTTTGCAGTTTTATATTGTATCTGGCTCACGTCAGCTTGCAGTGGCTGCAGTAAGACTGTATCTTGACTGAAATGTTCACATACAAGCAGGTAATTTTTGACCAACCAGTCTACTGGAGAAGGAAATGCTAAGAACATTACTCAGCTTAAACCTTTTCTCTATGTCAGGTTCCCTCCTTGTTGAAAGCTGAATAATTCATCCTAATAGCAATGCGGTTTTGGGAGGACTAGAATGCAAGAGCAAGGACATGATGCTGAGAATTTATAAGGCATTGATCAGACTGCACTCTCTCTCAATCTTAAAAATACCCAAGAACTCTGCCTCCATAGAGTTCCATAGATCAGTGGTCCCCAACCACCAGGCCGCAAAGCATGTGCTACCGGGCCGTGAGGTAACGATATGATTTGGCGAAATGAAATGATATGAGTCAGCTGCATCTTTCCTCATTCCCTGTCACACCCACTGTTGAACTTGAACGCACACGAGGTCATCAGTTGCCTAAACGCAGTGATACCCTAGCGCCAGGGATCAGTGGTTGGTCTTGGGTAACCGGCCACCTGGTCGCGCTGGCGAGAAGTGACGTTGCCACTGGCCTGGGATGTGGACAGGTGGGCGCCGCCTCTAAACCTGGTTAGCACACCGAATGTTCGTGGGAAACCTGGTGCTAAAATATTTGCAGACGACCTAATTCGGGCTCAGGGTTTCGTAAGTAGCAGAAAAGCTACCTCGCTGCGATCTACTGAAAGTCATCCCTTGAGCCAAACTTTTGTCAGCCGATAGATGCTACCTACATCTGGGGGGGGCTGGGGATGCAGGCGCACACACCCTCTCACACTCTCGCTCGCTCGGTCACTCTCTCCAGACTGCGACCGCCGCGGCTCCGGCACAGGGACCTCCGACCCTTACCTTGTCCTCTCACCCCACCCGTGACCAGCCACACCTGGCCAAGGCGTCTGACGGCGGGCAGGTGGGAAGCTGGAGGTCGGGCCCGGAGGCTGTCTAATGAGGCAATGAAGCCCTCAAAACTGCTTCGATACCTTGAGTCCAAGCACCCTGCACTTAAAGCAAACCCATTGAGTTTTTTGAGCGGAAAAAATGTGAGTAAGTGGGACAGAAGCAATGCTGAGACCCACGAAAACTAAACTGCGGAATAGACTGGACATAAGGAACCCCCCTTCAAGTATCGCTGTCTCCCATCACCCCTCGATGGGACCGTCTTGTTGCGGGGAAACAAGCCCAGGGCTCCCACTGATTCAGCAATACAGTATTGGTGTGTTGCAATGATTTTATATGTTCAAACGAGGAAAATATGCACTGTGTGTTTAATATCCAAATGTTACCTAAAATGTTATGAACCCTTTTGCCCTGCAATTTACCTCCCATATGTTTTTAATTCTTTGCATAATTGGCTACTGTATGTTTACAACTTTTTCTCCAACTCCCTAATATGTATTGTGAGCATTTGTGGTTCCATCTCTAACCCTTTTGGGACTCCTAAGGCCACAGGACTTATGACTAAACCATAACGCCTTGTGAAATGCCTCCTGCAAATTCCAACTACAACTTACCTTATCACTTTGCTCCACCCGTCTCTGGTTGAGAATTTTTCAAATTCCATGATGAATTCTTACGTCAGTGGTGGACACTCTTTTGGAGAGGGTTCTTGGGGACAGGATTTAAGAGCATTTGGAAACAAATAGACTTATTAGGGATTGTCAGCGTGGCTTTCTGAGGGCCAGCTCATTCCTCACAAGCCTGACTGAGATTTTGAGGAAGTGACAAAACAAATTGATGAAGGTAGAGCACTGTTGTGGACTTTTAGTAATGCTTTAGACAAGATTCTCCATGTTAGGCTCATCCAGATAGCCATGAGACACGGGATTCATGGAAACTTGGCTGCATGGATTCAGAATTGGCATGTCCACAGAAGGCAGAGAGTTGTAGTAGATGGAATGTATTCTGCCCAGTGGTTGGTGACCAGCATTGTTGTGCAGAGATTCCCTACAATTTGTGTTTTTATAAATGACTTGGGTAAGAAAGAGGAGAAGTGAATTAGTTTGCAGATGACATGAAGGCTGGAGGTGTTCTGGATGGTGTCAAAGGTTGACGTAAGTTATAAAGGGATGTGAAGTTGGGTGGAGAAGTGCCGGATGAAGTTCAATCAAGGGAAGTACGAAATGATACATTTTGGAAAATTGAACTTGAAGGCATTCCTTCTTCTTATTGGGCCGTTAGTTCCCAGTAGAGCATAGACTGTGAAAACCCTCCCTTGGAATTCATCAATGTTTCTGTAATCTATTGTATTCACTGTATAGGGGATTGGCCTATACAGCTTCACCCTGTTGGCCAGCCTTACCCATTTCCAACTCTCACAATGGGTTGGACTTTCAGAGGCTACTTGAAGACACAGTACAAGGTTATTGACAGGGTTCTTAGCAGTGTGGAGGAACAGAGGGATCTTGGGGTCCAGATCCATAGATCCCTCAAAGTTGTAGCTCAAGTTGATAGGTTGATTAAGAAGTCCTGTGGTATGCTGGCTTTCAGTGGTAGGGAGATTGAGTTCAAGAGCCACAAGATAATGTTGCAGCTCTCTAAAACTAGTTCGAGCACACTTGAAGTATTGTGCTCAGTTCTAATTGTCTCATTATAGGGAGGGTGTGGAAGCTTTAGAGAGGGTGCCAAGGAGGTTGTCACTATTTCCCTTCAAGGAGCCTTGCTGAACTTGCTTGTTTAAATTATGATGTTTCTACTGTACTGCTATTTCATCCTTAATTAAGTAATTTTGACATTATTTGCAAAACCAGTTTGTCTCCCTCTCTGTTGACAGTCCTTTGGTTCTTCTTCAGAACTTAAGGATTTGTGGAAGATCTATAAACAGCACATCCACTATACAATAGCCACAACTTTTCAGACCAAGGATACAAGCCATCAGGGTCTTGTCTGTCTGTGCTCAATAGTTTGCCCTTAATTATGTCTCCCGCTGATGGTGATGATTTTTAAATCCTCAAAGGCATTATACAATAGTAATGGGACTTTCATCATATTTTCTATTTTACTATAAAGCCATATACAAAATGAGATCATAAGACAAAGGAGCAGCATTAGGCCCATCGAGTCTGCTGTGTCATTCCATCCTGGTTGATTTATTATCCTTCCCAAGCCCATTCTTAATCCTACTCCTCATAACCTTTGAAACCCTTACTAATCACGAACCCATCAACCTCCGCTTCAAATATACTCAGTGACTTGGCCTGCACAGCGATCTGTGCAATGAATTCCACAGATTCATCATGTAAAATCTGTTTAATTCCTTTGCTATTTCTTCACTGCCCATCACTGTTTTTTCTGGTCTCATTTTCTAACTACTGTCTGTTCACTTGAATCACTGTCTTCTTTTTGTATACCTTTGCTATTATATTCCTCAATAATTTGCCCTCAGTTTATTTTTTATTGCCAATGTCATCATCCTTTGCTGGATTCTGCATTTATCCCAATCTTCAGGTCTAACAATAATTTTTGCTTCCTTGTGCATTTCTTCCTCCAACTTAATATTCTCCTGAACATTGTCGGTCAGTCATATTCCATTTAGCTCTTCCTTAGAATCTGTCCTCCTTATTGGGAACATTGTAATGTGTATGTTATGCATCAGCTCAATATTATCAACATGCACAAAATTCATGGAACAACCAGAGAAAGGATTGTCCAAAGCTGTGCAGATTGAAGTCCATCGGAGTTGACATTGACAGACAGACAGACATACTTTATTGATCCCGAGGGAAATTGGGTTTCGTTACAATCGCACCAACCAAGAATAGTGTAGAGATATAGCAATATAAAACCTTAAGTAATTTAATAATAATAATAAGTAAATTATGACAAGTGGAAATAAGTCCAGGACCAGCCTATTGGCTCAGGGTGTCTGACACTCCGAGGGAGGAGTTGTAAAGTTTGATGGCCACAGGCAGGAATGACTTCCTATGACGCTCAGTGTTGCATCTCGGTGGAATGAGTCTCTGGCTGAATGTACTCCTGTGCCTAACCAGTACATTATGGAGTGGATGGGAAACATTGTCCAAGATGGCATGCAACTTGGACAGCATCCTCTTTTCCGACACCACTGTCAGAGAGTCCAGTTCCACCCCCACAACATCACTGGCCTTACGAATGAGTTTGTTGATTCTGTTGGTGTCTGCTACCCTCAGCCTGCTGCCCCAGCACACATCAGCAAACATGATAGCACTGGCCACCACAGACTTGTAGAGCATCTTCAGCATCGTCCGGCAGATGTTAAAGGACCTCAGTCTCCTCAGGAAGTAGAGACGGCTCTGACCCTTCTTGTAGACAGCCTCAGTGTTCTTTGACCAGTCCAGTTTATTGTCAATTCGTATCCCCAGGTATTTGTAATCCTCCACCATGTCCACACCGACCCCTTGGATGGAAACAGGGGTCACCGGTGCCTTAGCCCTCCTCAGGTCCACCACCAGCTCCTTAGTCTTTTTCACATTAAGCTGCAGATGATTCTGCTCACACCATGAGACAAAGTTTCCCACCGTAGCCCTGTACTCAGCCTCATCTCCCTTGCTGATGCATTCAACTATGGCAGAGTCATCAGAAAACTTCTGAAGATGGCAAGACTCTGCACGGTAGTTGAAGTCCGAGGTGTAGATGGTGAAGAGAAAGGGAGACAGGACAGTCACCTGTGGAGCCCCAGTGTTGCTGACCACTCTGTCTGACACACAGTGTTGCAAGCGTACGTACTGTGGTCTGCCAGTCAGGTAATCAATAATCCATGACACCAGGGAAGCATCCACCTGCATCACTGTCAGCTTCTCACCCAGCAGAGCAGAGCGGATGGTGTTGAACGCACTGGAGAAGTAAAAAAACATGACCCTGACAGTGCTCGCCGGCTTGTCCAGGTGGGCGTAGACACGGTTCAGCAGGTAGACGATGGCATCCTCAACTCCTAGTCGGGGCTGGTAGGTGAACTGGAGGGGGTCTAAGTGTGGCCTAACCATAGGCCGGAGCTGCTCTGGAACAAGTCTCTGCAGGGTCTTCATGATGTGGGAGGTCAATGCCACCAGTCTGTAGTCATTGGAGCCACTGGGGCGCGGCGTCTTCGGCACAGGGACGAGGCAGGACATCTTCCACAGCACAGGAACCCTCTGGAGACTCAGGCTCAGGTTGTAGACATGGTGAAGTACTCCACATAGCTGGGGGGCACAGGCTTTGAGCACCCTGGGGCTGACACCATCCGGGCCTGCAGCCTTGCTTGGGTGGAGACGTTTCAGCTGTCTTCTCAACTGTTCAGCTGTGAAGCCCACCGTGGAGGTTTCAGGTGGGGGAGTGGTGTCGTCATGAGAGGAGGGTGGCGGGCTGTGAGGAGGGGTAGGAGGGGAGAGTGGAGTGTATGTTGGTTGGGGGCCGACAACAGATTAATCGTGGGGGATGGGCAGGGGCCACTGTGTCAAATCTGTTGAAGAACAGGTTAAGTTCGTTGGCCCTGTCCATACTGCCTTCAGCTCCTCTGTTGCTAGTTTGCTGGAACCCAGTGATGGTCCTCATCCCACTCCAGACCTCTCTCATGTTGTTCTGCTGGAATTTCCACTCAAGCTTCCTCCTATACCTGTCTGTAGCCTCCCTGATCTTGGCTTTCAGGTCCCTCTATATTGTCCTCAGCTCCTCCCTATTTCCATCTCTAAACGCCCTCTTTTTAGCATTCAGGATGTCCTTAATGTCCTTTGTTACCCATGGCTTGTTATTTAAATAACAAAGGACAGTTCTTACTGGAACATTGCAGTGAATGTATTGGCCTTCACTAGACCAATAAAACAGAAAATGTTGGAAAACTCTGCTGGTGAACAATATCTGTGTAAAGAGAGACTGTTAATGTGTTAATGAGAAACTGTTAACACTTCATCAACATGTTAATACACTCAAAATGCTGGAGGAACTCAGCAGGTCCACAGCATATATGAAAATGAATAAACCCAGGATACAATCTCCACTCAAAATGTTGACAGTTTGTTCATTTACATAGATGCTCCCTAACCTGGTGAAATCCTCTAGTATTTTGTGTGTGTTTCTCTGGATTTCCAGCATCTGCAGAATCTCGTGTGTTACCAACGTGTTAACCCTGTATCCATGGATGCTGCTATCTGCCAAGTGTTTCTCGCAATTTGTGCTTTTGTTTCCAGGCATTCAGCATCTGCAATTTGTTTTATTTTGGACATTATGTTTATTTAAAGCTTCAGATATGAATCCACAGTTTGACATTACTTTTTCAGAATATTCGCAGTATCTGACATATGACATTTATTTGCAGATTATCAGAAATAACTTGAAATGGACTATAATTCCAATCCAACCTCCAAGAGGGCTCAAATGTTTCATTCTCTGTGAAAAATCCTGACTTCACATAATGTACAGAATCCATTGTGCACCGAACTTGGAATTGTAAATAATCAGCTTCAAATAACCAGTTGCAAATGTCTAAGCACTCACGTGAACCAAGAACATTTATTTTAAGTGAGTATCAGGAAGAATTTCGATGGACGTGTAAAAAGGAAGAAGATGGTTTTGATGTTTCAATGTACATGTGACAACTAAAGCTAATCTTTAAAATCCAAAGCACGAAGGGCAATATATCAGAGAAATTCACATGACTTCATGGAGACTATTTGGAGGATTCATTAGTTTTAGAGGAAGGGGCTGCAGATATCATGTACCTATTGACTGAAAATTTTCTAAGCTTACTAAATCCAGGAGTTTATTAGGGATTGGAAAATCCCAGATTCCATTGTGTGTTATGATGCAGATGACCACAAGAATTTTGTCTCGGCAAAGGTGACATTCACAGGTGTTCTGTTACGTGGTACATTTTGGTCCAATTAAGCAGTTGCCCCAATTCATCAGACTTTCATGGAAGTACCGGTAGTTAAAAAGTTGTAAAAAAAAAAAAAGACTGCCAGAGTCCTGAAGAAAAACTGGATTAATACCATCCACAAACCCACAAGGAAACTAAAATCACAGTTTATGCACATCAGAGATGATCTGAGACTCAGGATAATTGCGGATGTGGAACCGGTGGAATACTTCGTACTTACCTTTTCTCTACATTACAGCGTGGATTACAGTGATCTCTCTCCCATCGTTTATTACGTGGATCACTGAACTTTTCTACTTTACCATTTTAAGACTTTAATAACTATTCCTAAGCTATATACACGCCTAACACTGTTAACTTTTGTTTATCTCGGTTAAATTTCTATATACTGTGTATGTACTACTAAAGGTAGTGGTTTTAACATTAAGACCTGACTCAGTGTATAATCTATTGCTGCTGGTACGTAACAAGGTCTAGACACAGGCATCATTCCTGATGAAAATCGCAGAGTTTGTCATCGATACATCGGTTATAATTGAACCCCGTACCTGGCTAGAAGCCTGAGAAGAGTTTGTTCATGACATTGTGGTTATTGTGAAAGTGTATTGATTCACCAGCTGTCTATATTTGTATGTATGATTACAAAAACTCAATATGTTTTGAGTTTACCGCAGAATGTCTCTTTGGTGTTTCCTGCTCCATGCCCCTTCTCTTCCCCTTTTCCCAACCGTGATTCCTCTCTCCCCACTCCCTTCCCACTCTCAGGGGGAGAAGATTCTGCAGGTGTAAATATGATCTGGCACTTCCCCATGCATTAGAGTAAGGGATCTTGAAGGATATAAAAAGGGGCAATTTTGTTGTGCCAGTGGGAATATTAAGATGGGTTGTGACTTATTCGAAGAGCTGGATATAGAGACAAGGACAACAAGAGGGAGACAAAAAGTTGTCGGACACTTGTAGTGCTTTCTATCACTATGTTGTGTGGTTTGGATCAGTGATTGGTTTTGTCTTTTTTACTACTTATTGGCAATCATTAATAATTGCCAATAGGTAAACTTTAATACATTGTTCATTACATGACATAGAAGCTCTATTTTTACGAAATAACAAAGACTGAAAATGTAGCACATTTATTTTATGATACAAACATAGATAATATGTAACATTGAGCATTGAACCATTGTGTAGAGTAGATGCTATGAAATGGAAGATTAATGTAGGGGTCCATCACAGGAAGGAAAATTAAATACCAAGTACACTGGACAACGAAGATTTTATTTATTTATCTATTTATCTATCTATCTATCTATTTACACACACAAACAGACAGTCCTATGTAGTCTAATCTGCAGTCTAATGTAGCTTTCTCTGGTTTTTTTTACGTAGTTCTGTCTAGTTTTTGTACTGTGTCATGTAACACCATGGTCCTGAAAAACGTCGTCTCATTTTTACTATGTACTGTACCAGCAGTTATGATCAAAATGACAATAAAAGTGACTTGACTTGACTTGATTGCTTCCTCAATACTTTATCATGTATCTTTTGGATCTTGGGCTGCTGATCATGAAAATCATCACAAAGCTTCTCTGTCATGCACCTTTTTCTTAAAAATCGACTATATTTATTATTTCAATTCATAAGTCGTCAGAATAACTGATGCCAACAGTAAGGAAGGCATTATTTGTTGGTCTACAAATTAAACAGGTCACCAATGACAGGAAATTTGAAGAACGTCTAGTGGGACTGGAGAAAATCGCCAGGAATGCTTTCAAGCATGTTGAAAATTTCCTTGGCCACTACAGAGTACCAGAATGTGCAACTGGCTGACAACATGCTTCAAGCACACAAAACCATGAGTGTAACATGTCACTCAATTCATTTTTGCATTCTCATTTAGACTTCTTCCTTGCAAATCTTGTTCTGGTCAGTAATGAGCATGGGGAAGGGTTTCACCGGGACATTGCAGTCATGGGGGATAAACAGTATCAGGGCAACTGGAATCCATCAATGCTGGCTGATTATTGTTGGACACTTCAGCAAGAAAGCTCAGACACTGAGTACCAATGCAAATAGTCAATAAAATGTTTTTAGCCGAGTCGAACTATTGCAAAGAGTCAGCACCACTGTGATAAAACACATTATATTCAATAAATGCTAGTTTCTTGTTTAGCCAAATTCCTACATGATACAAGTAATCTGAAATTATATTTGTTTCCAGCTTCAAGCAGTCAATCATAAACAAAATTAAAATAACAATTCTGAAGAAGTAACACTTCCAAAGAAATTTGTTGTCCAGTATAAGCTGAGAGGGCCTCCAAGAAAACAATGTGCTTCAAGCATACAAAGAGTGCTTGGGGTTACACGAAGCAAATGCTTTGATAGCATCAGTTAACACTTAACGCCACATTTCACTTTCTGTTTTGATGTGAATTGCTCTGCAACTTTCTGCAGTTTTATTCCATTTAGATAATGCCCTTTTGTTCCACCTTCCAAAATGAACAAGTTCACTTTTCCTAATTATCCTGCCTTTCACAATTTCTCTATAAACTCTTACTACCCTTATTACATGTGATTCCTTAATTAATCCAATCTAATGAATAAAGTCATTTTAATATCAACCAGGTTCAGTCTCAGCCTCATTTCAGCCGTCACAGCACGTGATCGCAGGGGAAAGAACCAGGAGAAGAGGGACATTTGGTGGAGATTGAAGAGTGAATCAGGGAGTCACAGAGAAAACAGCCCCTTTGGAATTCTGAAAGAGGAGATGAAGATGTATCTGATGGTTACAACATGTGGAAAGTGTTGGGATTACAGACCATTATCCATTGAATGTAAAGGGTAGGGATTTATCGGCAGTGCTTCTGATGGGCCGGCCTTAAGCAGGAGTCACCCACAGACTGATCAGTGGACCTGAAACCTGAGCTGAATGTTTTAATCTGTGGAAATAGGGTTAGTTGTGTTGTTTCATTGTATGTTGACTGTACTTCCTATTGACTGCTGGATATTGTTTCCACCTTCACTCAGCTCAGTCTCTTCAAAACTTCAGTGACTGGATTCTAGTTCATTTGTTTTCATTTTTAAAATCTTTTTATTGATACATAATCTACAGCTATAAAATGATACAAAACCTCAACAGATTAATATATATACAATTAATAAAGCTGATTGTAATTAATAAAAATGGGGGAAATTTTTATATACAGAAAAAAGGAAAAAAAGAACCCCATCTAACTAGGAATAAAAAACCCACTGACTACAAAAAAAAGGGGAAAAAACCATTAGGAATCAACCCCCCAGAGCAATACGTTTGACCATCATCTAAATATATAAAGAAAAAGAGTCATCAACCGCCAATTCATATTTATAAAAAAAAATTGGAAGGAAAACATATAGCATAATTCAAATTAAATGAAAATATTTGGCAAAAGAGCCCCATCTTCTCTCAAAATTGAATCGGGGATCAAAAGTTCTACTTCTAATTTTTTCCAAACTGAGACATAACATTACTTGAGAAAACCTTTCAATTAATGTAGGGGAAGAGATATCTTTCCATTTTAATAAAATAGCCCTTCTTGCCAATAGTGTAACAAATGCAATTACATGTTGATCTGAAGATGAAATACCCTGAATATGATGCGGAACTATTCCAAATAGAACAGTCAGTCTATTAGGTTGTAAATTAATCTTCATAGCTTTAGAAATTGTAGAAGATAAAGATTTCCAAAACGATTTTAATGAAGAACATGACCAGAACATATGTGACAAAGTAGCTACTTCAGTTTTACATCTATCGCAGTAGTTGTCTATACTAGGAAATATTTTAGATCTCTCCTTTGTTAAATAATAACAGTGAACAATTTTAAATTGAATTAAACAGTGGTGGGCACATATAACTTAGATCAAAATTTTTCCCCATTCTGATGTTCGGTCTGAAGAACAATTAACTTCATGACTACGTCTGCATGCTTTAACGCACTGAGTCGAAGCCACGATTGTCTGATTAGATAGTTGCATCAATGAGCAGGTGTACAGTACCTAATAAAGTGGCTAAATGGATAGCTGCATACAGTTGCAAGAAAATGTTTGTGAACACTGCAATTACCTGGCTTTCTGCATTAATTACTCATAAAATGTGATCTGATCTTAATTTAAATGACAATAAAATCTGCCTAAACTAATAATACTCAAACGATTCTACATCTTCTCGTCATACTGAGTACATCATTGAAACAATGACAGTCTAAGTTCAGAAAAGTATGTGATCTCTGGGGTAATGCCTTCTACAAAGCTATTTGGAGTCAGTTGTTCCAATCAATGAGATGAGATTGGAGGTGTGGGCTGTAGAGGTAGCCTGCCCTTTAAAAAAAAAGACACACAAAGTCAGGTTACTGGCAGATGCTGGACTTCTCAAGAAAGATTTCTTTATGTGCACCATGCCTCACTCAAAACAACCTTCAGAGGACCTTAGAAGAAGTATTGTAGAGATGCATGAAGCTGGAAAAGGCTACAAAAGCATTTGTAAAAAAGACCTGACTGGTCATCAGTCCACAGTAAGAGAAATTGTCTCCAAATGGAGGAATTTCAGTACTGTTGCTACTCTCCCTAGGAGTGGACATCCTGCAAAGATCACAAGAGCACAATGTGCAATGGTGAAGGAAGTTAAACAGAACCCAAGGGTAACAGCAAAAGATCCACAGAAATCTCTACAGCTTGCTAAACTCTCTGTTCATATGTCCACTATGAGAAAAACACTGAACAAGAACAGTGTTCATGGAAGGACGTCATGGAGGAAACCACTGCTCTCCAAAAACAAAATTGCTGCACATCTCAAGTTTGCAAAGACCACCTAGATGCTCCACAATGCTTCTGGGTCAATATTCTGTGGAGAGATGACACAAAAGTTGAACTCTTTGGCAGAAATGCACACTGTTATGTTTGGTGGAAATTCATTTGCTGCTCCAGGTTGACAAATACAGTGCTGTGCAAAAGTCTCAGGCACCCGAGCTATATAGTATGCATGCCTAAAACAATTGCAGAGTACTGTAGATACTAGATGGATAGCTACTGAGAGATGGTGAATGAGATGGTGTGAACAAGGTCCAGTCACTGAAGTTTTGATGAGACTGAGCTTAGTGAATGTGGAAACGATACCCAGCAGTCAATACTGTCCACAATGTTGGACAAAAAATTTGACCTTAGTTAATGAAGATTGGCTTCGAGTTTTGAAAAACGTAAATTCAGTGCGTTAAAGCATGCAGACGTAGTCATGAAGTTAATTGTTCTTCAGACCAAACATCAGAATGGGGAAAAATTTTGATCTGAGTGACTTTGACGATGGAATGAATGTTAGTACCAGATGTGATCTGAATATCTCAGAAACTGATCTCCTAGGGTTTCACACACAACAGTCTTTATGAGTTTACAGAGACTGGTGCAGAAGCAAAAATCACCCAGTGAGTGGCATTTCGGTGAGTGAAAACACCTTGTTAATGAGAGAAATGAGAGGAGAAACATCAGACTGGTCCAAGCTGACGGGAAGGTGGGAGTAACTCAAACAACCGCCTGTTATAACAGTGAATTGCAAAAGGGCATCTCTGAAAACATACCACGTCAAAGTAGTTGGGCGACAGCAGCAGAAGATCACAGACATACATTCAGTGCCCCCTTTATTGCCAGATACAGGAGGTATCTAATAAAATGACCACTGAGAGTCTGTTGCTTTCCATCCAGCTAGCTGTCTATGTAGCTATTTTTATAGTTACTTACACTAATATTTCATGTCTTCTACTTTTGCCACAAAACAACAAATTTCACAACAGATATTGGTGGTAATGAGTCTGATTCTGAATTGGAAGTCTGGTCCCTCCATCGTTCCCTTGTCCATGTGTCCCATCCCACTATTCTTCCTCCTGCCACTTAACCCAGAAAGCGGCCAAAGTGTTCCTCCTGCTCATTCGCCTTCTCCCCCACCTCCATTCGAGCACCAAACAGTCATTCCAGGTGAAGCAACACTTCACCGATGAAACTGCTGGGGTCATCTATTGTGTCCAGTGTTCCCAATGCGGCCTCCTCTACATTGGTGAGACCCGATTGGGGGCCCGTTTTGTTGAACACCTCTGCTCCATCCACCATAAGCAGAATTTCCCGGTGGCCAACCAGTTCAGTTCCTATTCCCATTCCTGTTCACTGACTCCACATTTACTACAGTGAGGCCACTGTGATGATAGGGGAGCAACACCTCATATTCTTTCTTGCCTCCAACCTGATGGAATGAACATCGATTTCTTTCTCTGGTAAAATGATTTTCTCCCCCCCCCCTTCTTCTATTCCCCACTCTGGCCTCTTATCAGCTGCCCATCACTTCTCCATGGTGCCCCTTTCTCACATGGTCAACTTTCTCCTTTCAGATTCTCTCTTTCTCAGTCATTTGCCTTTCCCACCTACCTGGCTTCACTCATCACTTTCTAGCTAGTCCTCCATCCCCCTTTCCCACCATTTTATTCCAGCATCTTCCCCCTTCCTTTCAAGTCCTGCTGAAGGGTCTTGGTCCAAAAAGTCAACTGTTTATTGATTTCCCTTTCAGATTATTTCTGAAGCAATACCACCGCTGTCCAGGAGGGGGCGCAGGTGTCCATGGAAAAGATTCACATGTGAACTGTACTTTTATTACAATGCTAAACCCAGTCTGTGTTTTCTGCATTTAATGAAGTTTTGGTGTTGTTCATTTTTAATCTGTCACAGATGATGGATGCTGCGTGATGTGTTGCCCAGTTACAAATCTGCACTGCAAAATATCAGACAGTGCACCATATGCAATTAAATGATTTAACTTTATAAATCTCGATCTGGATAGAGGGTTAGTAAAGAAAATAAAAAGTAAAAGGGCCCATTTTAAGGAAGATGTCAATTGCGCATCGTTGGAGCTCACTGTTCGGTCATTTTTTCCCGTCAACCTCCAAGCATAGCCGGCACTCGGACCCTCGCTCCTCAGTCCACTGCGTCCGGTGGTCTTCCGACTCTCTCCGTTCGCGTCCTCTCTCTCCATCACTCCCTGACGAAAGACAGCGGAAATCTCTCTTCCAGACTCACAAGAAAGAACAACATTTCTCCCATTGGATGACATACATTCCATAGCCCTGTTATCTCCAGTCATTACCCAAACATTGCTGCTACAGAGAAACCATTACATTAGCAGTGAAACATTACATAGAAGCCATTACATTAGCCTTAAGCAGTGAAACCTTACAGTGTGTTATAATTCAATGAAAGAAAATTCACTGACTGGCTCTGTAAATATTGTGGCTTTCAGGGCATCACAGAGGCTGGGTATTCCATGACACCATCTCCAGGGCACAGTCCAAGAGTGTGATGGAATACAATCCACCTGCCTAGTCGAGTGCTGTTCCAACAACACTCAACGCTCAACACCAGTCGGGGAAATCGCCTCTGTTTGATTGGCATCTCACCACCAAATTATAAGTTTATTCGTCCTATTTCTGACACATTACTCCTGCAATATGTTGCATCAATATGATGTATTTCAACAACTTGGTATGTCTTCTTTGTCAAGGTCACGCTTATTTTTAACCATCGCAGAGCCAACTAATCAGCCGGTCATGCCGATGCCATCCGTGTTAAAAGCTCCTAATACCGACTTCTGAACTGTTGCATTGATCTCACATATCCCAGACGTCAGCTACCATGGTAGGATTTGATTACAGGGCTCTACAAATCTGTCAATCCAGTAATCTAATTATGACCTTAACAAGGATGAATGAGGCTGAAAGTAGTTAACTAGTCTCAGTGAAGGGTCATGATCCAAAACATCACCTGTTCACTTCCCTCCATAGATGCTGACCAACCTGCTGAGTCCCTCCAGTGCTTTGGATGGCACGGTAGTGTAGTGGTTAGCACAAGACTTCACAGTACATGCTTCACAGGTTCAATTCCCACTGCCGTCTGTAAGGAGTTTCTACGTTCTCCTCATGACCGTGTGAGTTTCCTCTGGGTGCTCCAGTTTCCAACTACAGTCCAAAGACGTCCCAGTTGGTACATTAATTGGTCATTGTGAACT
This sequence comes from Hemitrygon akajei, assembly GCF_048418815.1. Taxonomy (NCBI): domain Eukaryota; kingdom Metazoa; phylum Chordata; class Chondrichthyes; order Myliobatiformes; family Dasyatidae; genus Hemitrygon; species Hemitrygon akajei. The sequence continues at coordinate 51,526,141 of NC_133152.1, forward strand.
GTCCCGTGATTAGGTTAGGGTTAAATCGGGGGGTTGCTGGCTGGCACGGGTCAAGGGGCCAGAAGGGCCTGTTCCATGCTGTATCCCAATAAATAAATAAATGTGCGTGTTGAATAGAGATTGTCTAGGGATGGTGGGTGAAATGGATGGGTGAACTAGGATCCAACAACATAAGTTTCGATGAGGCAATGTTTACTGAAAGTAGAAACAATCACAGTTAACTGTGAACACAGTGAAATAGCATTGCAATTTACTTCCCATAAATCAGGGGTCCCCAACCCTTTTTACACCATGGAGCCCCTATCATTAACTGAGGGGTCCTCAGTAAACCCCTACCATAGATTAATTCAGCATCTGCAGAATCTTGTGTGTTTTTAATTTTACAGAACTTTGTTTAGGGTTTGAAGCCCACTTGATCAGTCTGTGGGTGTCTTCTGCTCAATGACAGCCCATCAGAAGCATGGCCAGCAAAATCCTTCAAATCTGTAAAAGACCCATTTATTCTGACTGTTTTCTATCTGATAAGATATGTCTAAATCAATGCTCACATTGTTTTTTCAAGATATTAAGTGGGACCTTATGAAGTGTTTTTCAAAAATCTAGATATACTACATCTGCAGATACCCCTCGATCTGCTCTCCATGTGACATCCTCAAAGAACTTCAGCAAGATGTCAGATGTGGTTTCTGGGAGTACAGTTAGACGAGAAGCTAGACTGGACTGCCAACACAGATGCCTTGTGCAGGAAGGCACAGAGTCGACTGTACTTCCTTAGAAGGTTGGCGTCATTCAATGTCTGTAGTGAGATGCTGAAGATGTTCTATAGGTCAGTTGTGGAGAGCGCCCTCTTCTTTGTGGTGGCGTGTTGGGGAGGCAGCATTAAGAAGAGGGACGCCTCACGTCTTAATAAGCTGGTAAGGAAGGCGGGCTCTGTCGTGGGCAAAGTACTGGAGAGTATAACATCGGTAGCAGAGCGAAGGGCGCTGAGTAGGCTACGGTCAATTATGGAAAACCCTGAACATCCTCTACATAGCACCATCCAGAGACAGAGAAGCAGTTTCAGCGACAGGTTGCTATCGATACAATGCTCCTCAGACAGGATGAAGAGATCAATACTCCCCAATGCCATTCGGCTTTACAATTCAACCGCCAGGAGTAAGATGTGTTAAAGTGCCGGGGTTAGGACTCAATGTACTTAAGTAAACTACTTAAGAACTTTTAAAAAGCTATTATTAATGCTTTTTGAGAGAGTGATTTAGATGCATATCATATTTTTACTGAGTTAAGTATTGTATGTAATTAGTTTTGCTACAACAAGTGTATGGGACATTGGAAAAAAATGTTGAATTTCCCCATGGGGATGAATAAAGTATCTATCTATCTATCTATCTATCTTTCATAAAGCCACATCCTTCCCTTTCATGGTTTAGTCATAATAAGCTTTACAAAATGATTAACTCGTCTCCTCTGGCATATTGCCTGCAATAGATGTGAAACTCATTGGTCTAGAGTTCCCTGTCTTTTGACTTAAATTAAACACTTCAGCTAGCAGGGACACCTGATAATAGCAAATATGTTCTCTTCCAGGACCACAAACGTTCCTTAATCATAGCTTGAAGAAGATGTCAACTCAATGGAAAATCTTTTACACACATGATTTAAAATGATAGAAATAATTTCCTGTAACATAGCACTAAAGTAATTAGCTCTAACCAAGTGGTTTGCCCCATTTATAACACATTGTCCATTGTCACTCCAGGACGATACTAGGTGAACATGGCACGAGCAGCATGCGCAGCAGTATTGTAAATTGCTAGGAAGTCCTTGCTATCTTCAACATTATTCAAAAGGGTCATGTTTGGTGTTTTCAATTCCTCTGGTACCCTCCTGAAACTGAATAGGTTTTTAAAAAAATAAATCAGCCAATGGGTCCATTAACTCTGCAGCGACTTCCTTTTGAGCTCTTGAATGGAGGCCACTGGGTGCTGCCAACCCGTCTTCCTTTGAGTTTGTCTAACACTTGTTCCACGGGATTGGGATTCTTCCATGTTATTTGAAATTAGTGTATCTTTAATCTGGGCAGTATATGCAGTTTCATTCATAAGGAATACTGATGCAAAAACTGATCTGACATATCTGTCATTTCTTTGTTTACTGAAATCAATTCAAATTTATGAGGAGTACAGGGTGTTGAACTATCAAAGTTAGGCAATTCACGGCACAACTCTTAATTAATCAATGCTTGTACTTTATTGTCTCTGCATAAACATCAATGTATCTATGCTGACCCCAGGCCAATAACTTGAAATATGAATTCTACTGTTCCCCCTGTACCAATACTCACTCAGACCATTTCTCCAATTTAAAACACTTATACAATTTATAACACTGAAATATGGGATCTCATATTTTGCCGAATTATTAATTCTTCTCACAGCCTCTTGCATGGGGGCTTCACTTCATTGTCATACAGTCATAGTCACAGAAAAAGGACAAATGGCCCAACTAGCCATGCTGAACCTTTAATCTGCCCAGTCCCATCGACCTGCACATGGACCATAGCCCTCCATATCCCTCCTTTCCCCTCCTTTCCACTACTCCCCTCTCTTGGTGTCATCCGCAAATTTGCTGATCCAGTTTACATCATCCAGATTGTTGATATAGATGACAAACAACATTGGAGTCAGCACCACTCACTGCGGCAAAGGACAAGTCACAGGCCTCCAGTCAAAGACAGACAGACAGACATACTTTATTGATCCCGAGGGAAACTGGGTAGGCAACCATAAAGAGGCAACCATTTGCAACGCCGAGTCAGATTACAGAGAGGAGGTGCAGCGGCTAATGGACTGGTGCAGAGCCAACAACCTGTCTCTTAATGTGAACAAAACAAAAGAGATGGTTGTTGACTTCAGGAGGGCACAGAGCGACCACTCTCCGCTGAACATCGACGGCTCCTCGGTAGAGATCGTTAAGAGCACCAAATTTCTTGGTGTTCACCTGACGGAGAATCTCACCTGGTCCCTCAACACCAGCTCCATAGCAAAGAAAGCCCAGCAGTGTCTCTACTTTTTGTGAAAGCTGCGGAAAGTCCATCTCCCACCTCCCCATCCTCATCACATTCTACAGGGGTTGTATTGAGAGCGTCCTGAGCAGCTGCATCACTGCCTGGTTCAGAAATTGCACCATCTTGGATCGCAAGACCCTGCAGGGGATAGTGCGGTCAGCTGAGAAGATCATCGGGGTCTCTCTTCCCCCCCCATTACGGACATTTACACTACACGCTGCATCCGCAAAGGAAACATGTTACGTACCCGTGTCACGTGACTGGGGTTGAAGTTATACTGGACTTGAGGTAATGGTCTTGTGATGGTGGTGTTACGTATTCAGGCAACAATAAATATATATGAGTTAGGCAAGGGTTTTTATAACAAATAACACGTTTATTAAACACTGAAAACAAACCCCCTCAAAAGTAAACAAACTCAAACATGACCGGAACTCAGCTGCTGGGCAGCTGCTCAAACAGTTCTTAATAGCTTTGCAGTCCCAAACAGTCTTTAAAGCGGTATTGAAAAAAAAACAGTTCTTTAAAGCGGTATGCCGAAAGAAAACAGTTCTTTAGAGCGATATGCCGAAAGTTCAAAAGCTCACAGTACTTTTAAAAGGAGAGAATTTTTAAAGCGATGTAAATTCTCTTCCACGTCGATGTCCTTCGATTCCCCGGCGTCGAACTTTCCCACGTCGAATTTTATTAAATATAACGGCTTAAAGGTACTGACCTTCCTTCCGCACTATTCTCAATCTCCCGCTATTCCCAGCGGAGACTAACACGAGAATAGTCAATGAAATCCTTCCGAATGAGGATCAAATAAGGTCGAGACCAATCCACCGTCGAAAATCGATTCTCCTCGATTTTTATCTTCCAAACTTTTCTTCACTCTCCACCAGCAAAGAAACCGCTGGCTATGACCTTTTAAACTTTAGGCATTATATAAAACTTCATTTTCCAACTAAACTGCGTCATCACATTAAATCACGCAGTGACATGAAGTCATCTTGGCAAATCTAGCCACGAACTGCCCCTCCCCACAGGGTGGGTCTTCCTTTTATACCCTGTAAAAAAAACCTGTCACATGACCTCTACTGGCGGGAAAATGACATCACTCCACCATCACATGACCATTACCTCAAGTCCAGTATAACTTCAACCCCAGTCACGTGACAAGGGTACCACTGTCACGTGTCACGAGTACGTAACAGTGGAGTGACGTCATTTTCCTGCCAGTAGAGGTCATGTGACAGGTTTTTTTTACAGGTTGTAAAAGGAAGACCCACCCTGTGGGGAGGGGCAGTTCGTGGCTGGATTTGCCAAGCTGACTTCATTGCCACTGCGTGATTTAATGTGATGACGCAGTTTAGTTGAAAAATGAAGTTTTATATAATGCCTAAAGTTTGAAAGGTCATTGCCAGCAGTTTCTTTGCTGGTGGAGAGTGAAGATAAGAACTTGGAAGATAAAGATCGAGGAGAATCGATTTTCGACGGTGGATTGGTTTCAACCTTATTTGATCCTCATTCGGAAGGATTTCGTTGACTGTTCTCATGTTAATCTCCGCTGGGATAGTGGGAGATTGAGGACAGAGTGTGGAAGAAGAGGTTAGTGCCATTAAACCATTACGTTTCATAAAAAATTCGACGTGGGAAGAGTTCGACGCCGGGGATCGAAGGACAACGACGTGGAAGAGAATTTAAATCGCCTTAAAAAGTCTCTCCTTTTAAATGGACTGTGAGCTTTTGAACTTTCGGCATACCACTTTAAAGAACTGTTTTTTTTTCAATACCGCTTTAAGAACTGTTTGAACTGCAACGCTATTAAGAACTGTGAATCTGCCGCACAGCAGCTGATTTCCGGTTACGCTAGTGTTTGTTTACTTTTGGGGGGTTTGTTTTTCAGTGTTTAATAAACGTGTTATTTGTTTATAAAAACCCTTGCCTAACTCATATATATTTATTGTTGCCTGAATACGTAACATAAATATGGGAGCTCATCCGGGATTGGATCGTTTGAGTTTAAATGCTTGTTAACTTTTAAGTTGGTGTTTTGGTAACGGGGAATACTCGATTCTTTTGTTTGATTGGCTTGAGAGTGGTATTCGGCAACGATGAATATTGATGAGTTTCTGGATTCGCCAGACGCAGACTTGTTAGCGAAGGCGAAAAAAACTGAGGTATCTGAGATAGCTCGTAGGTTGCAACTTAAAGGTATTTTGAAGACTACATCAAAAGCTGTAATACAGAGAAAAATCGCATCACATTTTGTGGATTCGGGTGATTTTGATGAATCGATTTTAGAATCGTTTCCAATAAGTAATTTGGAGATGCAGTTGCAAATCGAACAAATGATGTTAGAGAGGTGTAAATTAGAAGCTGAACAGAAGCAGAGAGATTTTGAATATGCAATGGCAAAAATTAAGGTCTGGGAATCAGTCTTCTGATTCTAAAAAACCATTTATTGCTAGCCAAGAAATTAAATTGGTCCCTCCATTTAGTGAAACAGAAGTGGAAAGATATTTTCAACATTTTGAAACTATTGCTGGGATGTCAGAGTGGCCGAAAGATAAATGGTCAGTGTTGTTACAGAGTGTAATTAAAGGCAAAGCACAGCAAGTTTACACAGCTTTAACTGCTGCGCAAGCATTAGATTATGATATTGTGAAAATGCATATTCTCAAAGCATATGGATTAGTCCCAGAAGCTTATAGAGAAAGATTCAGGAGTTTGAAAAAGTCTGTGGAAAAGACTTATGTGGAATTTGCCTATGATAAAGCTATGTGTTTTGAGAGATGGGTTTCTTCTAAAAATGTAAATGAGGACTATGATACATTGAAAGAGCTGATTTTGATGGAGGAATTTAAAAGAAGCATTCCTGTTGAAGTAAGGACCTACTTAAATGTGAGGGATACTGATAAATTGCAGGACTGTGCTAGATTAGCTGATGAGTATGTTTTAATCCATAAGAATAAATTTCCTCAGGGTAGAATTTTTAAGAGGAAAAATAACATGGAGACTCAAGGTAAATCAGAAATTAAATCAGAGGTTAATGAGAAAGGTAAGGAGGAAGGAAAACCTGTGAAGGAAAGACAGTTTGGTCTTATTTGTAACTATTGTAAGAAGCCTGGCCATGTAATAGCTAACTGTTTCAAACTGAAAAAGAAAGAGAAGGAAGCAGTTCCAGATGCTTGTGTGCAACATACTGAAGCACCTGTAAAATTACAGGGTTTGGTAAACACAAAGCCTCATTTGTTAGAGTCTGACCAAGTTAGAAAGGGATATGATCATTTTATAACTGAAGGGTTTGTATCCTTGAAAGAAGGATCTACTCTAGTGCCAATAAAAATCCTTAGGGATACTGGAGCTTCTCAATCACTGATGTTGGACAGTGTGTTGAAGTTTAATGAAGAGAGTGATACTGGTGAGGTAAATTACATAAGAGGTGTTGGAAGTGATTTTATGCCTGTACATTTACATAAAGTAAATTTAAAATCAGGGTTAGTTACAGGATTTGTTAAAGTAGGATTACAGCATAGCTTACCTGTGAAGGGTATTTCTTTATTGTTAGGTAATGACTTGGCAGGTGGACAAGTTTTTCCTGAAGTGCATTTGACAATGGAGTCAGAGGAACCAGAGATGAATTCTAACACAGATTCTTCCTGTGTTGTGACTAGAGCTATGGCTAAAAAGATTGATGTGCAGAATGAGGTTGTTACTCATGACTGTTCAACTCAGGATTCGAGTTTTGAGGATGTGTCAGAGACTTTCTTACCTTTGTTGTTTGAACAAGATTCTGGGAGTATGTCTGACTATGAAGATTTATCTCTGTCTCGGAAGGAGATGATAGCAGAGCAGAATAGAGATCCTGAGATTATAAAGTTGAGAGAGCAAGCTTTACTAGGTAGTGAAATTGAGAAGGTGTCAGTAGGATATTACTTGGGAAAAGGAGTGTTGATGAGGAAGTGGAGGTCGCCTACAATTCCTGCAAGTGAGGAATGGAATGTTGTTTATCAGGTAGTTGTTCCTAAAGTTTATCGAAATGAGATTTTGACTTTAGCTCATAGTGTGCCTTTAGGTGGACATCAAGGGGTAAGGAAAACTGTGGACAAAATTTTAAAACATTTTTACTGGCCTGGTCCAAGAAAAGATGTGGCGATGTTTTGTAAAATGTGCCATACTTGTCAAATTGTGGGTAAACCAAATCAGGTTACACCAGTAGCTCCATTACAACCTATTCCAGCATTTGGTGAACCGTTTTCTAAAGTTATTGTAGATTGTGTTGGTCCATTACCAAAGACAAAAACTGGTTATCAGTATTTGTTGACTATCATGTGTACTTCGTCTAGGTTTCCAGAGGCAGTACCACTTAGGAATATAAAAGCTAAAACTGTGACAAAGGCTCTTATAAAATTCTTTACTTATTTTGGATTACCTAAGGAAATACAAACTGATCAAGGCAGTAATTTTATGTCTGGATTGTTTCAACAGATAGTTTATAAATTGGGAGCTAAGCAAATCACTTTGTCTGCATACCATCCAGAATCACAGGGTGCCTTGGAGAGGTTTCATTCTACCCTCAAGAATATGATTAGGACATATTGTGTGGAAAATGAAAGTGACTGGTATGAGAGTATAAACTTACTTTTATTTGCAGTAGGGGAATCGGTACAGGAATCTTTAGGTTTTAGTCCATTTGAACTTGTGTTTGGGCATAGAGTTAGAGGACCTTTAGCTTTATTGAAAGAACAGTGGATTAGTAAGGAAGTACACACTAATTTGTTGGACTATGTTTTGAAATTTAAGGATAGGTTACATAAAGCTTGTAGCTTAGCCAAGGAAAATTTAAAGTTGGCTCAGGAGAAAATGAAAACTTGGTATGATAAGGAAGCTAGGTTGAGGATGTTTAAGCCTGGAGATAAGGTGTTGGTTCTTTTCCCAGTGCAGACAAATCCTTTACAAGCTAGATTTCATGGTCCTTATGAAATTGTGTCTAGAATCAATGATGTGGATTACGTAATAAAAACTCCAGATCGTAGAAGGTCAACACAACTTTGCCATATAAATATGATTAAACCATATTTTGGGAAACAATCTGATACTGTGACTGTTGTGGTTAGTGAGAATGAGTTTGATTTAACTAGGAACATGATAGATGATTCATCTGACTTTCATTCTAAATCCAACATTGTTTCTGTTAGGTTACCTAATTCAACCATTCTGGAAAATATGGATGAGAAATTAGCACATTTACAGCTAGAGCAGAAACAACAGATGAAGGAATTAATTTTTAAATATAAGGATTTGTTTCCAGATGTTCCGAGAAGGACTACTATAGCTTCACATGATGTAGATGTTGGAGATGCCAAACCTATTAAACAACATCCATATAGGATGAACATGGAAAAATGTGAACTTGCTGAGAAAGAAATTGAATACATGTTAGAGAATGATATTATTAGGCATTCTAACTCGAATTGGAGTTCACCATGTGTTATGGTGCCAAAACCTGATGGTAGTATTAGGTTTTGTACGAACTATAGGAAGGTGAATGCTGTAACGAAAACAGATGCATATCCAATTCCTAGAGTAGATGTTTGTGTAGATAAGGTTGGGAAAGCAAAGTTCCTTACAAAGATTGACTTATTGAAAGGGTATTGGTGTGTTCCATTAACGGACAGAGGTAGAGAGATTTCTGCATTTGTAACTCCATCTGGGTTATATGAGTATAATGTTCTTCCGTTTGGGATGAAGAATGCCCCAGATACTTTCCAGAGGATGATTAACTCTGTGATTCAGGGATTGAAAGATACTGATGCTTATATTGATGATTTAGTGACAGGAAATGATACTTGGGAAGCACACATTATTGCGGTGGAGAAATTGTTTGATAGGCTTTCAAAAGCTAACTTAACTATTAATTTAGCTAAGAGTGAATTTGGACATGCCACTGTGACTTACCTTGGTTATGTTGTAGGTCAAGGTAAGGTAGTTCCTGTTCAGGCAAAAGTTCAGGCAATTTTAGAGATTCCCACTCCAACGGGAAAAAAAACTCTTAGAAGATTCTTGGGAATGGTAGGATATTATCGGAAATTTTGTAAGAATTTTGCTAATGTTGCCCTTCCATTAACTAACCTTTTGCAGAAGAATGTGAAGTTTATGTGGACAGTGCCTTGTCAAGAAGCATTTGAAAAATTGAAAACAATGATATGTCAACAACCTGTGCTTAAGGCACCTGACTTTGGAAAAACTTTTTCATTAGCTGTAGATGCTAGTGATGAGGCTGCGGGAGCAGTATTGATGCAAAGGAATGAGGGTGATGAGGCTGATCATCCAGTAGCTTACTTTTCTAAGAAATTTAATAAGCATCAAAGAAACTATTCGACAATAGAGAAAGAATTGTTATCTCTTGTTTTAGCTTTAGAATATTTTGAGGTATATGTTGGTACAACTCAAAAACCACTTATTGTTTACACTGATCATAATCCGTTAGTTTTTCTGAGTAAGATGAAAAACAAAAACAGAAGATTATTAAATTGGAGTTTGATGTTACAAGAGTACAATATTGTGATAACATATTAAAGGTAAAGATAATGTGGTTGCTGATTGTCTATCTCGATGTTGAATGTACAATGTCATTTTTTTTATGGAGTGGTTTTTTTTCTGATTGTAACACTCCTGCTGTATTGTGAGTTGTAAGATGTTATATGATGGTATTGTATATTGTGTATGTTATATAATTTATACATTTGTTTTTCTTGTAAAAATTTTTGAAATTTTTGTTCTTGTCAGACCAAAAATATTTTTTTTTTGGAGGGAGGTGTTACGTACCCGTGTCACGTGACTGGGGTTGAAGTTATACTGGACTTGAGGTAAAGGTCTTGTGATGGTGGAGTGACGTCATTTTCCCGCCAGTAGAGGTCATGTGACAGGTTTTTTTTACAGGTTATAAAAGGAAGACCCACCCTGTGGGGAGGGGCAGTTCGTGGCTGGATTTGCCAAGCTGACTTCATTGCCACTGCGTGATTTAATGTGATGACGCAGTTTAGTTGAAAAATGAAGTTTTATATAATGCCTAAAGTTTGAAAGGTCATTGCCAGCAGTTTCTTTGCTGGTGGAGAGTGAAGATAAGAACTTGGAAGATAAAGATAGAGGAGAATCGATTTTCGACGGTGGATTGGTTTCGACCTTATTTGATCCTCATTCGGAAGGATTTTGTTGACTGTTCTCGTGTTAATCTCTGCTGGGATAGCGGGAGATTGAGGACAGAATGTGGAAGAAGAGGTTAGTGCCATTAAACCATTACATTTCATAAAAAATTCGACGTGGGAAGAGTTCGACGCCGGGGATCGAAGTACAACGACGTGGAAGAGAATTTAAATTGCCTTAAAAAGTCTCTCCTTTTAAATGGACTGTGAGCTTTTGAACTTTTGGCATACCACTTTAAAGAACTGTTTTTTTTTCAATACCACTTCAAGAACTGTTTGAACTGCAACGCTATTAAGAACTGTGAATCTGCCGCACAGCAGCTGATTTCCGGTTACGCTAGTGTTTGTTTACTTTTGGGGGGGTTTGTTTTTCAGTGTTTAATAAAGGTGTTATTTGTTTGTAAAAACCCTTGCCTAACTCATATATATTTTTTGTTGCCTGAATACGTAACAAACAGCATTATGAAGGACCCCATGCACCCCTCATACAACCTCTTCTCCCTCCTGCCGTCTGGGAAAAGGTTCCGAAGCATTCGGGCTCTCTCGACCAGACTATGTAACAGTTTCTTCCCCCAAGCTATCAGACTCCTCAATACCCAGAGCCTAGACTGACACCTTATTACGTAGTTCAGTCTAGTTTTTTGTAATCTGTCATGTAACACGATGGTCCTGAAAAACACTGTCTCATTTTTACTGTGTACTGTACCAGCAGTTATGGTCGAAATGACAATAAAAGTGACTTGACTTGACTTGAGTGTCTGTATACCCACAGAGAAAGATCCTACCTCTTGTGCCCTTTTTCAAAACAGAATCCAAAGTGGTCATCTATTCCAGTTGATTATTTAAACTTTGCATGAGCTGAATTGATTTCTCAGTGTTGTCCCCCTTTTCCCGAATCAGAAGGAAAATAAAGAAATGATACAATACAGAAGTTAATTATTTTAATGAAATGATAACACAGAATATGAAACTAAAAAACCACATCCCCAAAATAACAGGTGGTAAACTTCAATAGCAAACCTCAACCAATTTACATTTAGTAATTAGTCAGAAGCAATGGAAAGTTCTGTTAAGTTGATTACATTATTGGTCGTATGACTGTCAACTTTCAACACTCAGCAGTCCTTGATACTTAGAAGTAACTTTTATAGGTCAATGCCCAAAGGCAGAAGAAAACAAGAGAAATGCGAAGTACCTCTACACTTCAAAGTTCGAAGTAAATTTATTATCAAAGTATGTATATGTCCCCATTAGACCTGTTGATCAAAATCACTAGACACGCAGGTGAAAAATGGGACATTGCATTAGGCACTGACTGTACACCTACTACATGAGTTCCCATGTAGGATTCTCTAAAGGTTAACATGCAAGCTGAGATGGTGGTGAGGAAGGCAAATGCAATGAAATCATTCATTTTGAGAGGACTCGAATATAAAAGAACATCACACTGAAGCTTTATGAGACGTTGGTCAGACTACACTTGGAGTATAGTGAGCCGATCGAAACTGGCATGTGACGTGAAATTTGTTAATTTAGCAGCGGCAGTTCATTGCAATACATAATCTAAGAGGGAAAAAAAACAAATAACAAAAAATAAATAAACAAGTAAATCAATTATGAATGTTGATTAGATTTTTTAAAAACATGCAGAAACAGAAATACTGTATATTAAAAGAAAAGTGAGGTCATGTCCAAAGATTCAATGTCCATTTAGGAATCGGATGACAGAGGGGAAGAAGCTGTTCCTGAATCGCTGAGGGTGTGCCTTCAGACTTCTGTACCTCCTTCCCGATGGTAACAGTGAGAAAAGGGCATGCCCTGGGTGCTGAAGGTCCTTGATAATGGACGCTGCCTTTCTGAGACACCACTCCCTAAAGATGTCCTGAATACTTTGTAGGCTAGTACCCAAGATGGAGCCTACTAGATTTAGAACCTTCTGCAGGTTCTTTCAGTCCTGTGCAATAGCCTCTCCATACCAGACGGTGATGCAGCCTGTCAGAATGCTCTCCATGGTACAACTACAGAGGTTTTTGAGTGTCTTTGTTGGCATGCCAAATCTCTTCAAACTCCTAATAACGTATAGCCGCTGTCTTGCCTTCTTTATAGCTGCATCAATATGTCGGGACCAGGTTAGATCCTCAGAGATCTTGACACCCAGGAACCTGAAGCTGCTCACTCTCTCCATTTCTGAGTCCTCTATGAGGATTGGTATGTGTTCCTTCATCTTATCCTTGCTGAAGTACACAATCAGCTCTTTCGTCTTACTGACGTTGAGTGCCAGGTTGTTGTTGTGGCACCATTTCACTAGTTGGCACATCTCACTCCTGTACGCCCTTCATCACCACCTGAGATTCTACCAGCAATGGTTGTACTGTCAGTAAATTTATAGATGGTATTTGAGCTATGCCTAGCCACACAGTCATGTGCATACAGTGAGAAGAGCAGTGGCTAAGCACAAACCCCTCAGGTGTGCCAGTGTTGATCATCAGCAAGGAGGATATGTTATCACCAATCCACACAGATTGTGGTCTTCCATTTAGGAAGTCGAGGATCCATTTGCAGAGGGAGGTACAGAGGCCCAGGTTCTGCAACTTCTCAATCAGGATTGTGGGAATGGTGGTATTAAATGCTGAGCTTTAGTTGATGAACAGCATCCTGAAGTAGGTGTTTGTGTTGTCCAGGTGGTCTAAAGCCCTGTGGAGAACCATTGAGATTGCGTCTGCCATTGACCTATTGTGGTGATCGGCCCCCATATCTAAGAAATGATTTGTTGACATTGGAGAGAATCCGGAGGAGGTTCATGAAATTGATCTGGGGATTGAAACGTTAATGATGTGGAGCATTTGGAGTTCAGAACGGGGGGAGGTTGGAATCTTATTGAAGCCTATTGAATATTGAATGGCCTAGATAGAGTGGATGTGGAGAGGATGTTTTCTAAAGTGAGGGAGTCTAGGAGCAGAAGGTACAGCATCAGAATAGAAAAATCTCCTCTTAGAACTGAGATGAGGAGGAACTTCTTCAGCCAGAGGCTGATGAATGTGTGGAATTCATTACCACAGACGGCCGTGGAGGCCCAGTCACTGGGTATATTTAAGGCAGAGCTCCTGATTAGCAAGGGAGTCAAAGACTATGAGGTTAAGGTAGAATAACCTAACTCTGCTTCTATGTCTAATGGGCCCTCAGCTCAACTTCCCCCTCCACCTAAAGCATCAGCCATTTCACTTTCATTCTCTCCTGCTGCACTGACTAGAGTTTCCTCCATTTGCCTCTCACCCACTGGCACGGTAGTGCACAGATATCTCCATCCTTGTCTTTCCATTTCACACCTTTCACTCTTGTGAACTGAACGATCATGCTAAAGAAATAAGATCTGTCCTCACTCAACCGCACTTTCTCTTTCAATATTTTTATTAATTTCTACATAGAAGAATACAGAGTACAAGATATATATTACAAGTCAAAAAAGGATAAAATAATACCAAATACATTATATTTGAATCACACTTGCAATCTCATTACACTATATTCATGTCAATTAAATTAAATCGTAATATTGAAATGTGATAATTTTATTATACAAAAAAGAATCTAAGCCCACTACCAAGATCGAAGCTGTTTGGTAAAGAAAGAAAAAAAGAAAAAAAATCCTCATCATATGGTGCAATATGTTATTAGCCAACATCTGTACCTTAAGAGCAAATCAAAGGTTTTGAAAATAGTTCAAAAATGGTCCCCACAATGTTTGAAAGTCTTGACTAGATTCAGAAATTGAACAACGGATCTTCTCTAAATTTAAGCATGACATAAGATCATGTAACCATTGAGTGTCAGTAAGCGGAACGACATCGTTCCATTTAAGCAAGAGCACCCTCCTAGCTATAAGAGAAATAAAAGCCAAAATGTGCACATCAGATGTCTCCAAAATAAAGTCCTTTCCTCCAACAATACCGAATACGGCAGTCGAAGGGTTAGGCTTAAAATTTACTTTGAAAAGTACAGAGAAAGTTTGGAATACTTCCAGTATTTTTCAACACCTGGGCATGTCCAAAACATATGAATTGGTGAAGCTTCTCCATTGTTACATCGATCACAATAGGAAGATATATCCAAACAAAAATGAGATAGCTTATCCTTGGTCATCTGGGCTCTCTGTTCCACGTTAAATTGTAGGAGGGAGTGGCAGGCACATAACGATGAAGTGTTAACCAATTTAAAAATTTCATTCCAAGTTTCCTCAGAAATTGAAGACTGTAAATCTTGTTCCTAAAGATTTTTAATTTTGTCTAAAGGAGCATTTCTCATTCCCAGCAACATACCATAAATATTGGATATTGAACCATTATGAAAAGGTTTCAAATTAGAAATTACCTCTATTAAGTTCTTATCGGGACTTTTAGGAAATATATATAATTGAGATCGCAGAAAGTCGCTAATTTGTAGATATCGAGGAAAGTGGGTTTTTGGTAAGCTATATTTAGCTGACAATTGCTCAGACGAAAAGAGACTTCCTCCAACAAAAAGATCCTGAAAGCATTTAATGCCCAAGCTATCCCATTCTTTAAAAACTAGATCGGTCATAGAAGGATTAAAAATAAATTAGAAAAAATGGGACATGAAAGAGAAAATCTCAATAAACAGAAGTATTTTCTAAATTGTATCCAGATCCTCAAAGTACGTTTAACTACCAAATTGTCAGTTAGTTTAGTTAAAGGTAAAGGAAGTGAGGATCCAAGAAGAGAAATGATAGGAAATTTATTTACAGAATTAGCTTCTAAAGCAGGGGTGTCAAACTCATTTTAGGTCACGGGCCGGATTGAGCAAAATGCAGCTTCATGCGGGCCGGATCAGTCGGACGCGTGCGAACGCAGCTTCCGTTGCCTCCGTTTTTTCAGCCTGCTCTCATGTGTCTCAGTCTCTGCTATAACTACAAAGTGTTTCACTTTACAAATTCCGTTTCTTATGAAGAAGACTGCCGAGCAAGACTGCCGAATAAACACTAAAAACCCTGAAAACCTGGTACCTGAATAAACTCAGCATTAGCCATATCATACGCCATAGGCGCTTCGATTACTGGGGCCAGCTTTAATAGTAATTAGATATTATCTCACGGGCCAAAGATAATTCCTTGAGTTTGACATATATGTTCTAAAGAAACCCACACTGGACAGTACTCACAGTTAATATAATATGACCAAAACATAAGATTTCGTATATTGACTGCCCAGTAACAAAACCTAAAATTTGGTAAAGCTAAACCTCTTTTCTTTTTAGCTTTTTGAAAGTGAACTTTACTTAGTCAAGAATGTTTGTTTTTCCCATATACAAGAAGATAAAATAGAATCAAGAAAATCAAAAAAGGATTTAGGAATAAAAACAGGTATGGCCTGAAAAAGATATATAAATTTAGTTAAGATATTAATTTTAATAGAATTAATTCAGCCAATCAACGATAATGAGAGGGGCGACCAGTTTGATAGTGCCCTTTTTACATAATTCAGTAAGGTAAGAAAATTTCCTTTAAGTAGGTGTTTATAATTCTCAGTAATTGTTACACCCAAATAGGTAAATTGATTTCTTACAATTTTAAAAGGAAGGTTGGTATTAATTGATACCAAATTATTCAAAGGAAAAAGTTCACTCTTATATAAATTCAGTTTATATCCTGAAAACTGGCTGAAACAGGGCAGTAAAGAAAGCGCAGGAGATAACTTCGTCACGACATTAGAAATAAAAAGCAATAGGTCATCAGCATAGACAGTAACTTTGTGGGTAGTATCTCTCCTTAAAATACCAGTGATATTACCAGATTCTCGAAAAGCAATGGCTAAGGGTTCTAAGGCCAGATCAAAGAGCAAAGGGCTCAAAGGACAGTCTTGTCTGGTTCCACGCTGATGTTTAAATGGTTTGGAATTCTGAAAATTAGTAAGAAATAAAGTAAAGCAAAGAGAAAATAAATAAAATAATTTCATCCATTGAATGAAATAGGGCCCAACATTAAATTTTTGTAAGGTTCTAAATAAATAATTCCATTCAATCCGAGCAAAAGCCTTCTCAGCATCTAAGGATATCACGCATTCCGATATCTCCTTAGAAGGAGAATAGATAACATTTAATAGATTATGAATATTAAAATGGGAATATCAATTTTAATAAATCTGGTATGATCATCAGAAATGATAGATGGTAAAATATTTTCAATCCTACGAGCCAGAACTTTGGATAAGATTTTAGTATCAACAATAAGTAAGGATATTGGTCAATATGAAGAGCATTCAGTTGGGTTCTTATTCTTTTTACGGATAAGTGAAATAGAAGCTTTATAAAAAGATTGCGGCAACCTACCCAACTTAAAGGAATCTGAAAAGACTGAACATAAATGAGGTATAAGCAGTGAGGAAATAGCCTTATAAAATTCTGCAGAAAATCCACCAGGGCCCGGAGCCTTCCCAAATGCAATAAACGTACAGCCTCAGCAATTTCCTTGTAAGAAATAAGTTGATCTAACTGTTTTTGGTTATCAAGCAGAAAGTGTAGGAATGCTTAATTGGTCTAAAAAATTATTCATTACAGTATTATATTTAGGAGAGTCAGAACTATAAAGCTTAGAATAAAATTCTGTAAAGGTATCATTTATTTCTAAATGGTCAGTTGTCCTATCACCATTAGCTTTACAAATTTCTTTAATTTGCCGTTTAGCTATAAAGGTTTTTAATTGGTTAGCCAATAATTTACCTGTTTTGTCTCCATGAATATAAAATTGACTTTTATCTTTTAGGAGTTGAGTTTCAATTGGATGTTAAAAGAAGATCATATTTAGTTTTAATTTCAACACACCTTTTATATAAAACAGGATCTGGAGCCAAGGCATATTTTTGATCTAATTGTTTCAACCAATTAGCTAAATCAAACCTCTTTTTATTAGCTTTTCTCTTAACACTCGCAGTATAAGAAATAATTTATCATCTAATATAGGCCTTGAAGGCATCCCATATAATAAGACTAGAAGTCTCTTCCAGCGTCTTCTCTTCAAAAAAAATAATTTGTCTCTCCAGAAACTTTAAAAAATCCTTATCAGATAGCAAAGTTAGATTAAAATTGCCAAAATCTGTTTAGTTGAGGGAGACCAGGGAGATTTAAAGTCAAAAACACAGGAGCATGATCTGAGACAGTAATCTCTTTACATTCACAGGATTGTACTAATGGAATCATTTGGCTATCAATAAATAAAAAAACAATCCTACAACAATACAGGTACCCCCCATTTTTCGAACGTTTGCTTTACAACACCTCGCTGTTACGAAAACCCTACATTAGTTACCTGTTTTCGCTAACAGGTGTTTTCACTGTTACAAAAAAAGGCAGCGCACGCGCCGAGCAGCCAACCTCCTCCGCCGGAACTGCGTTCTAGCCGGCATTGCTTAAACACGTGCCTGTGAGCATCTGTGCTTTATGTCGATTTATTTTGTGCATCCGTTAGCAAGATGAGTTCTAAGGTATCGGTAAAACCTAAAAGAGTGCGTAAAGGTGTTACACTTAGCGTAAAACTAGACATAATAAAGCATTTCAATCGTGGTGAACGAAGTAAGGATAGAGTGAGTTTGGCAAAGGGTTTGTGGAAGTTGTCGAAGATGATGTCGAAGAGGTTTTGGCATCCCATGACCAAGAACTGACAGGGATCAGTATGGAGAGAAGGCAGATACAGGGTTCTGAGTTGGATGATCAGCCATGATCATACTGAATGGTGGTGCAGGCTCGAAGGGCCGAATAGCCTACTCCTGCACCTATTTTCTATGTTTCTATGAAGAGCTGATGAACAGGAAAGGATAACAATTGAAGCCGAACGCAGTAGCAAACAGCCCGAAAGTGAAGTCGTCCAGGAACTGAATGTGAAGCAATTGCGTGAGATTTTCGCTGCGATTGACAACACTGCAATGATGGCAGAAAAATATGCTTTTAATTTTGAAAGGGTACGTAGGTTTTGGGCATATTTTCAGGATGGTTTGAGTGCTTACAAAGAACTGTATGATAGAAAAATGCACGAGGCTAAGCAGTGAAGCATACTGTCGTTTTTCAAGCCTTCCACATCAGCCACTGCTGGCGATGAAACTCGACCTTCAACATCGGGGCAGGCAGACATAGAAGAAGGTGACCTGCCTGCCCTGATGGAAACAGATGATGATGGGATGACACCCCAGTGTCCCACCACCCCAACCTCCGACGACTCAGCCTAACACACCATCATCAGTGTGCTCACTGTCTACCCGATTCCAGTAAGTGAAACTACACTGGACATACATTATTTCTACTTTATATAGGCTGGGAATTTTTATGTGTTACTTGGTATGATCTGGCAGCGTCATAGCTGAAAGGTTACTGGAAAGAGTGTTTCTGCCGTGAGCGCTTGTGTGAGATTTTCGCTACGGTGGACAGTGCCGCAATAATTGCAGAAAAGTATTCCTGCTTTATATAGGCTGTGTATTTATCAGATCATTCCTGCTTTTACTATTTGTTACTATTATTTTAGGTTTTATGTGTCATTTGGCATGATTTGGTAGGTTATTTTTTGGGTCTGCGAACGCTCACAAACTTTTCCCATATAAAAAATGGTAATTGCTTCTTCACTTTACGACATTCCGGCTTACGAACCATTTCGTAGGAATGCTCTACCTTTGAATAGCAGGGGAACCTGTACCACATTTCACTAGGAAAGACTGAATGAACAAAGCTGACTTATTGAGTGTCGCTGGTTTAGAAGATGACCGATCTAAAACTGGATCTAATCAGCAATTAAAATCTCCTCCCTTTACCAATGAGTAAAGACTCAAATCTGGCAAATATGAAAAAAAATGCTCAAAGAATCCAGGATCATCTATTTTCGGGGTATATAGATTAGCAAATAGCATTACTTCATTATCTAATTTTCCTGACACTATAACAAAACGCCCATTAGTATCAGACGCTACTTTATGTTGGACAAAGGGAACTGTGCTATCTATAAAGATTGAAACTCCCCTAGACCTATGCTGAAAAGAGGAATAAAAATGAAGTTCTCTCCATCGGCTAAAGAGGCGTAAATTGTCACATTTATGTATGTGAGTTTCTTGTAAAAAAATAATTGGGACCTCAAGTTTTTTAATATAAGCAAAAATCTTACTCCGTTTCAAAGGGTGATTTAATGCTTTCACGTTAAGATTAAGTAAGTTAATAGTTTCATCCATTTTTAATACTATTTAAAAGAAAGGTACAGTAATAACCACTGGAATGTATATTAAAACCAAACAATGAACCTTGAGATAGGGTAACCAAGGAACAGTTTTGGCTGAGAGTCCAAAACAGCTTCCAAAAAAAAAAACATTTCCACCCCCCCCGGCAAAGTGAGAAGGTCGACCAATAGACAGCTGACAACTACAACTAATAACAACATCCCCCCCCCAAAAAAAACTACTGGTTTAGCTCCAAATTGATTTCAAGGTTAGCTGTATTCCAACCTAGACAACACAGAGACAAAACTTAATCCTTGTAACAAGAAAACATATAGATTAATTATTACAATTTCAAAATGATAAAGTGAAAGATACCCATACTAAGTCTTATTGATAGAAACAAACCTCAAGAATAAGAATAATATAATAATAAAAAACCTATCAAAATTCAAAACATGAACACACAAGGTATTAACTCGTTAAAACCTTATTCTCTAAGTAAAGCATTAAAAGGTTCAAAAAGGGAGTTAGCTACAAAGGTTTACCAAAAGTAAAAGAAGCAATGATTCATGTAGAAAGATACTGAACAGTTAATCTCCTGATTCTAAGAATTCCTGGTCTTCTTCAGTCGAATGGAACCATTTCTTAGAGCCATCCCTCAGTATAATTCTGAGCCGAGCAGGATACTGAAGAGAAGGCTTGAAACCTTTGTTAAAAAGTCACGACATAACCTTTTTGAACTTAGCATGCTCATTCATGACCTCGGGTGAAAAATCCTCGACGATTCTAATCTTCTGGCCATTATAATCAATCATTCCTCTTCGATGGGATTCACAAATTAGAAGTTCCTTTGTTTGAAATTCATGAAAACAGATTATTACTGATCTGGGTCTTGCTCCTGGAGCTGGTCTGGGCACAGGCGATCTATGAACTCGATCAATCATAGGTAAAGATGGTACAATTTTAGGAAATAATTGTGCCAAAACACTTGCAAAGAATTCCATAGGCTGATCACCTTCCATTAACTCTTCAAGGCCCAGAATTCGTAGCTTATTTCTTCTGCTTCTACTTTCTAAATCGATAATCTTCTGTCTTAATTTTTCATTAGATTTTGACTGTTTTTCACAAAGCTTTTGCCGGTCATCAATTTTCGCATCCAAAATCGTCAGAGTTGCCTCATTCTCTTCTATCCGTTTATCATGTTCAGTTAATGTTTTTTGAATAGAATCCAATTTTGCATCTATTTGTTTAATTTCAGCGGAAGATTCCTTTCTGTGTTTTCGAAGCAACTCCATAATAGATTCCAAAGATGCAGGAGGATCATTTTCTTTTTCAGTACCTTCAGCACCACTTGTACTCATAGTAAAACAGTATCACGTTTAAAAGTAAGGTTTCAAAACAGGTTGGAAACAGTAAAGTAAGTAAAATAGGAGCAATTACAAAAAACTGCTACTCCATCTGAGACTACCGCAACCACACTTTCAACCATCCTTTTGTCTTTTCTCTACTCATCAGCCAGCAAGGTACCAGATGAAGCATTTTCCCAATTCAACAGACTGTGTTCGCTTTTCGAATTGCTGTCTTCTGTACACTGGAGGGACAAAATACAGATTGGATAACTATTTTCAGTGTGCAAGAGCAACGCTTAACTTCCTGTCATCTGACACTTGAACTCTTCATCTCAACCTTGACCCACTGTAATTTGCTTACCACTGGACAGATTAATGGCAGATGCTATCGCCCTGGCCCTTCACTCATCTGGAGCATCAGGACAGTCAGACTATTGCTGTTTCACCACAACGCTGCCTTCAATGCTAAAATTCCAAGCAAATTCATCTCCAGACTCCAGACCCAGGAAGTCAACCCCTCCCTCTACAAATGGATCCTCAATTTCCTGACCAACAGAATGCACTCAGTCAGGATAGGCAGAAAGAATTTTGCCACAATTACTCTAAACACTGGTGCTCCACAAGGTTGTGTCCTTAGCCCATACTCTACTCCCTGTACACTCATAACTGTGTGGCCAAATCTGTCCCAACTCCATCTACAAGTTTGTAGATAATACCACTGTAGGGACCATATTCCAAATGATGGTGAGTCAGTACAGGAAGGAAATAGAGAGCTTAGTGAAATGGTGTTATGACACCAATCTTTACCTCAATGTCAATGAACACAAAAGAACAGGTCACTGATTTTGGAAAGAGGGTAGTATACATGCCATTGTCCACATCAATGGTCTTGAGATTAAGAGGGCTGAGAGCTTCAATTCCCAAGATGAATATCACCAATAGCCTCAACCTCCATGTGGTCATGATGCAATATTCCAGACCCAACAAGAATTCACCAGATTCAGGTAACTCCTTTTCTGTCTTCGAATCAGCTCTGATCATTTCAAAATCTTGACCAGCGCTTTTGTGTTTTTAAACTCTATGACCAATTATTCAGAAAGCTATTGAAGGTCAGTTTTATGTCAGTACATCCAAAATGGTGATGATAATAAATTGCACTTCCTTGGATCAACTTAAGCACATAAATAAAGATTACAATTGCAACAAAGTACAATTACTCAGCACTCTGACTCATCGACCACTTCCCTCAAGTTCTTGTGTGAGTTAGTACACAAAATAAATGAATTTCATGAAACATTTCAAACAAAATCACTATAGCATTTCAACTAAACCGCAATCTACAGAAAACAGAATTAACACACATGACTTGTAAATAATGGGGAGATATGTACTTCCTGCATTCTGTGGTCTGTTCCTGCAAACTATCAAAAAACAAGAATTAGCAGGGTTTACACAAGTACTGTGCAAGTGATTTTGTTTTATCCTGCCATATTTTGACACAAAATTAATGAGCATTTTAGAAACAAATGTCATTCTAGCTTCAATCTACAAGAATGGTGTGTGGGAGGTTGCTTTATCACAGTGATCTGATGAAGGATCTCAGCCCGAAATGTCGACTGTTTGCTCTTTATCGTAGACACTGCCTGGCCTGCCAAATTCCTCCACCATTTGAGGTATAATTTTAAGATGATGCTTGGAAAGTATAGGAGAGATTTTAGAGGTAAGATTTTTTTTATATAAAGTACAGAGAGTGGGGAGGACATGGATCAAAAATCAGGTTTAATATCTCTGTCGTGTGCTGTGAAATTTGTTAACCTTGCAGTAGCAGTACTGTGATAATAAAGTGAAAAACAAAATTGTGAATTACAGATACATATATATATGCTAAATTAACTAAGTAGTGCAAAAATAGAAAATTAAACAAAGTAGTGAGGTAAAGTTCATGGGTTCAATGTCCATTCAGAAATCTGATGGCAGAGGGGAAGAATCCTCGGTCAAAACAACTTTCAGAGGACCTTAGAAGAAGAATTGTAGAGATGCATGAAGCTGGAAAAGGCCACAAAAGCATTTCTAAAGACCTGATAGTTCATCAGTCCCAGTCCACAGTAAGAGAAATTGTCTCCAAATGGAGAAAGTTCAGTACCGTTGCTACTCTCCCTCGGAGTGGGCAACCTGCAAAGATCACGAGCACAATGTGCAATGGTGAAGAAAGTTAATCAGAACTCAAGAGTAACAGCAAAAGATCTGCAGAAATCTCTACAACTTGCTAAACTCTGTTCATGTGACCACTACAAGAAAAACACTGAACAAGAACGGTGTCCATGGAAGAACACCATGGAGGAAACCACTGCTCTCCAAAAAAAACATTGCTGCACATCTCAAGTTTGCAAAGACCACCTGGATGTTCCATAATGCTTCTGGGACAATCATCTGTGGACAGCTGAGACAAAAGTTGAACTATTTGGCAGAAGTGCACACTCTATGCTTGTTGGAAAAAGGATACTGCATATCAATACCAAAACCTCTCAACAACTGTGAAGCATGGTGGAAGGAGCATCGTGCCTCAGGGACTGGACAGCTTGTGATCGTTGAGGGAAGAATGAATTCAAAAGTGTATCAAGACATTTTACAGGAGAATGTCAGGGTAGTGGCCTGTCACCTAAAGCTCAATAGAAGTTGGATATTGCAACAAAACAATGGATTCAAAACACAAGAGTAAATCAACAATAGAATGGTTTAAAGAGAAGAAAATTCATGTTTTGAAATGCCAAGTCAGAGTCCAGATCTTAACCCAATTGAGATGCTGTGGCATGACCTGAAGAGGGGTTTCACTAAGGTATCCCGGAAATATTGATGAACTGAAATCGCTTTGTATGGAGGAATGGTCTAAAATTCCTCCAAGCTGATGTGCAGGCTGATCAACAGTAACTGGAAATGTTTGGTTGAAGTTATTGCTGTACAAGGAGGTCACACTAGTTATTGAAAGCAAAGGTTCACATACTTTTTCCAACAAATACATGTAATATTGGATCATTTTTCTCAATAAATAAATGAACAAGTCTAATGATTTTGTGTTATTTACTTAAGTGGGTTCACGTTATCTAGTATAGGACTTAAGTGAAGATCTGATCACATTTTAGATCATATTTATTCAGACACAGAAAGAATTTTTAAGGGTTCACAAACATTCTATCACCGCTGAACATACTGTGCAAAGGTGTAAGGTGCATATATATAGCTAGAGTGCCTAAAATATTTGCCTAATACTGTGGCAATTTTATATATTGCACAGGCAAGGAGAGGGGAATCATGGTTGGGAAAAGGGGAAGGGAGAGGAAAAGTAGCAGGAAATACCATAAAGATATTCTTTAATAATCAATAAACCAATTGTTTGGAAACAAATGACCTTGCGTGATTTCTCAGGGCTGGGTACATCTGCACCCGTACCATCCTCCACCCCAGCAGTCCTTCTCTGCCACGTGTTCCACACCCCTCCTGCAGCACAACACCATCACCATTCCCAACATATTTGCTCCTGCCAGATTAACAAACACATCCTCTACTGCACGTCGACAGATTCAGTGCTGTGCTAAAGTCTTAGGCACCCTAGATGTATACATGTACCTAAGACAATGGCAGAGCACTGTAGATACTAGATGGATACCTACCGACAGAGGGTGAATGAGATGTTGTGAACTAGGATCCAGTCACTGAAGCTTTGAAGGGACTGAGCTGAGTGAAGGTGGAAACAATATCCAGCAGTCAATAGGAAGAAGTACAGTCAATATACAATGAAACAACCCTATTTCCAGAGATTAAAACATTCAGTCCAGGTTTCAGGTCCACTGATCAGTCTGTGGGTGACTTCTGCTTAAGGCCAGCCCATCAGAAGCACTGCCAATAAATCCCTACCCTTTACATTCAATGGATAATGGTCTGTAATCCCACCACTTTCCACATGTTGTAACCATCAGATACATCTTCATCTCCTCTTTCAGAATTCCAAAGGGGCTGTTTTCTCTGTGACTCCCTGATTCACTCTTCAATCTCCACCAAATGTCCCTCTTCTCCTGGTTCTTTCCCCTGCAATCACATGCTGTGACGGCTGAAATGAGGCTGGGACTGAACCTGGTTGATATTAAAAAGTCTTTATTCATTAAATTGGATTAATTAAGGAATCATATGCAATAAGGATAGTAAGAGTTTATAGAGAAATTGTGAAAGGCAGTATAATTAGGAAAAGTGAACTTGTTCATTTTGGAAGGTGGAGCAAAATAAAAGGGAAGTGTTACTTCTTCAGAATTGTTATTTTAATTTTGTTTATGATTGACTGCTTGAAGCTGAAAACAAATATAATTTCAGATTACTTGTATCATGTAGGAATTTGGCTAAACAAGAAACTAGCATTTATTGAATATAATGTGTTTTATCGCAGTGGTGCTGACATTTTGCAATAGTTCGACTCGGCTAAAAACATTTTATTGACTATTTGCATTGGTACTCAGTGTCTGAGCTTTCTTGCTGAAGTGTCCAACAATAATCAGCCAGCATTGATGGATTCCAGTTGCCCTGATACTGTTTATCCCCCATGACTGCAATGTCCCGGTGAAACCCTTCCCCCAAGCTCATTACTGACCGGAACAAGATTTGCAAGGAAGAAGTCTAAATGCAAATGCAAAAATGAATTGAGTGACATGTTACACTCATGGTTTTGTGTGCTTGAAGCATGTTGTCAGCCAGTTGCACAGTCTGGTGCTCTGTAGTGGCCACGGAAATTTTCAACATGCTTGAAAGCATTCCTGGCGATTTTATCCAGTCCCACTAGACGTTCTTCAAATTGCCTGTCATTGGTGACCTGTTTAATTTGTGGACCAACAGTAATGCCTTCCTTACTATTGGCATCAGTTATTCTGACGACTTATGAATTGAAATGATAAATATAGTCGATTTTTAAGAAAATGGTGCATGATAGGGAAACTCTGCGGTTCAAGATCGGTAACCCAAAATCCAAAAGATGCATGATAAAGTATTGAGGAAGCAATATCTTCGTTGTCCAGTGTAATTAGTATTTAATTTTCCTTCCTGTTGATGGAGTCCTACATTAATCTTCCATTACATAACATCTATTCTACACAATGGTTCAATGCTCAATGTTACATATTATCTATATTTATATCATAAAATAAATTTGTGCTACATTTTCAGCCTTTGTTATTTTGTAAAAATAGAGCTCCTATGTCATGTAATGAACAATGTATTAAAAGGTTTACTTATTGGCAATTATTAATGATTAATAAAGTAGTAAAAAAGACAAAACCAATCACTGATCCAAACCACACAACGTAGTGATAGAAAGCACTACAAGTGTCCAATGACTTTTGTCTCCCTCGTTGTCCTTCTCTCTATATCCAGCTCTTCAAATAAGTCACAACCCACCTTAATATTCCCACTAGCACAACAAAATTGCCCCTTTTTATATCCTTCACGATCCCTTACTCTAATGCATGGGGAAGTGCCAGATCATATTTACACCTGCAGAATCTTCTCCCCCTTCCCAGACAAACATATTTTCCACCATTATCTACTGGGATAATGTGTTACAGACTAGTGCTCACACTAAACTCTCCAAACACTGCTGTGGACTGGTTCCTTGTACTTTCTCCAAACATTCCCACATTCTAAACTAACACCATTTTGTCTTACAAACACCCATTTTGTATCGCACATTTGAGAATCGACCAAGGAGGAATCAAATTTAACTTTTTCTTTCCAAGTGCTAATCTCAGATTCAGGAGGGGAGGACTCCCTTCAAAGGAGCAATGAGAATGTACAGCACTATAAAAAAAATTCTTTAGCACATGTACATAGAGTGCCTAAGACTTTTGCTTGACACTGTAATAATTTTATGTATTGCACTGTACTGCTGCAAAAATATTCTTGACATATGATAAACCTGATTCTGATGTGGGTCTCTGCTGTGGACTGAGATTGAGAAGGGAGTGGGGAGAGGGGAACCATGGTTGGGAGAAGGGGAAGGGAAGAGGCATGGAGCAGGAAACACCAGAGAGACATTCTGTGGTAGACTCAAAGCATATTGAGTTTTTGTAATCATACATACAAGTATAAACAGCTGGTGAATCAATACACTTTCAATAATTACAATGTCATGAATAAACACTTCTCCGGCTTCTAGCCAGGTACGGGGTTCAATTATAACCAATGTTTCGATGACAAACTCTGCGATCTTCATCAGGAATGATGCCTGTGTCTAGACCTTGTTACTTACCAGCAGCAATAGATTATACACTGAGTCAGGTTTTAATGTTAAAACCACTACCTTTAGTAGTATATACACAGTATATAGAAATTTAACCGAGATAAACAAAAGTTAACAGTGTTAGGCGTGTATATGTACAACCATCAAGCTTAGGAATAGTTATTAAAGTCTTAAAATGGTAAAGTAGAAAAGTTCAGTGATCCACATAATAAACGATGGGAGAGAGATCATTGTAATCCACGCTGTGATGTAGAGAAAAGGTAAGTACGAAGTATTCCACCGGTTCCACATCCGCAATTATCCTGAGTCTCAGATTATCTCTGATGTGCATAAACTGTGATTTTAGCTTCCTTGTGGGTTTGTGGATGGTATTAATCCAGTTTTTCTTCAGGACCCTGGCAGTCTTTTTTTTTTTACAACTTTTGAACTAATTCCATGAAACTCTAATGAACTGGGGCAACTGCTTAATTGGACCAAAATGTACCACGTAACAGAACACCTGTGAATGTCACCTTTGCTGAGACAAAATTCTTGTGGTCATCTGCATCATAACACACAATGGAATCTGGGATTTTCCAATCCCTAATAAACTCCTGGATTTAGTAAGCTTAGAAAATTTTCATTCAATAGGTACATGATATCTGCAGCCCCTTCCTCTAAAACCAATGAATCCTCCAAATAGTCTCCATGTCGTCATGTGAATTTCTCTGATATATTGTCCTTTGTGCTTCGAATTTTAAAGATTAGCTTTAGTTGTCACATGTACATTGAAACATCAAAACCATCTCCTTCCTTTTTACACGTCCATCGAAATTCTTCCCGACACTCACTTAAAATAAATGTTCTTGG
The DNA here is from genome assembly GCF_048418815.1 of Hemitrygon akajei. NCBI lineage: Eukaryota > Metazoa > Chordata > Chondrichthyes > Myliobatiformes > Dasyatidae > Hemitrygon > Hemitrygon akajei. The sequence goes on from NC_133152.1 coordinate 51,554,076, forward strand.
TTCACGTGAGTGCTTAGACATTTGTGACTGGTGAAGCTGATTATTTACGATTCCAAGTTTGGTGCACAATGGATTGTGTCTATTATGTGAAGTCAGGATTTTTCACAGAGAATTAAACATTTGAACCGTCTTGGAGGTTGGATTGGAATTATAGTCCATTTCAGGTTATTTCTGGTAATCTGCAAATAAATGTCATATGTCAGATACTGCAAATATTCTGAAAAAGTAATGTCAAACTGTGGATTCATATCTGAAGCTTTAAATAAACATAATGTCCAAAATAAAACAAAATGCAGATGCTGAATATCTGGAAACAAAAGCACAAATTGTGAGAAACACTTGGCAGATAGCAGCATCCATGGATACAGGGTCAACACGTTGGTAACACACGAGATTCTGCAGATGCTGGAAATCCAGAGAAACACACACAAAATACTAGAGGATTTCACCAGGTCAGGGAGCACCTATGTAAATGAACAAACTGTCAACATTTTGAGTGGAGATTGTATCCTGGGTTTATTTATTTTCATATATGCTATTGGACCTGCTGAGTTCCTCCAGCATTTTGAGTGTATTAACATGTTGATGAAGTGTTCACAGTTTCTCATTAACACATTAACTGTCTCTCTTTACACAGATATTGTTCACCAGCAGAGTTTTCCAACATTTTCTGTTTTATTGGTCTAGTGAAGGCCAATACATTCACTGCAATGTTCCAGTAAGAACTGTCCTTTGTTATTTAAATAACAAGCCATGGGTAACAAAGGACATTAAGGACATCCTGAACGCTAAAAAGAGGGCATTTAGAGATGGAAATAGGGAGGAGCTGAGGACAATACAGAGGGACCTGAAAGCCAAGATCAGGGAGGCTACAGACAGGTATAGGAGAAAGCTTGAGTGGAAACTCCAGCAGAACAACATGAGAGAGGTCTGGAGTGGGATGAGGACCATCACTGGGTTCCAGCAAACTAGCAACAGAGGAGCTGAAGGCAGTGTGAACAGGGCCAACGAACCTGACCTGTTCTTCAACAGATTTGACACTGTGGACCCTGCCCATCCCCCACGATTAATCTGTTGTCGGCCCCCAACCAACACATACTCCACTCTCCCCTCCTACCCCTCCTCTCATGACGACACCACTCCCCCACCTGAAACCTCCACGATGGGCTTCACAGCTGAACAGTTGAGAAGACAGCTGAAACGTCTCCATCCAAGCAAGGCTGCAGACCCGGATGGTGTCAGCCTCAGGGTGCTTAGAGCCTGTGCCCCCCAGCTATGTGGAGTACTTCACCATGTCTTCAACCTGAGCCTGAGTCTCCAGAGGGTTCCTGTGCTGTGGAAGACGTCCCGCCTCGTTCCTGTACTGAAGACGCCGTGCCCCAATGGCTCCAATGACTATAGACCGGTGGCATTGACCTCCCACATCATGAAGACCCTGGAGAGACTTGTTCTAGAGCAGCTCCAGCCTATGGTTAGGCCACACTTAGACCCCCTCCAGTTCACCTACCAGCCCCGACTAGGAGTTGAGGATGCCATCGTCTACCTGATGAACCGTGTCTATGCCCACCTGGACAAGCCGGCGAGCACTGTGAGGGTCATGTTTTTTGACTTCTCCAGTGCATTCAACACCATCCGCCCTGCTCTGCTGGGTGAGAAGCTGACAGTGATGCAGTGGATGCTTCCCTGGTGTCATGGATTAATGATTACTTGACTGGCAGACCACAGTACGTACGCTTGCAACACTGTGTGTCAGACAGAGTGGTCAGCAGCACTGGGGCTCCACAGGGGACTGTCCTGTCCCCCTTTCTCTTCACCATCTACATCTTGGACTTCAACTACTGCACAGAGTCTTGCTATCTTCAGAAGTTTCCTGATGACTCTGCCATAGTTGGATGCATCAGCAAGGGAGATGAGGCTGAGTACAGGGCTACGGTGGGAAACTTTGTCACATGGTGCGAGCAGAATCATCTGCAGCTTAATGTGAAAAAGACTAAGGAGCTGGTGGTGGACCTGAGGAGGGCTAAGGCACCGGTGACCCCTGTTTCCATCCAAGGGGTCGGTGTGGGCATGGTGAAGGATTACAAATATCTGGGGATACGAATTGACAATAAACTGGACTGGTCAAAGAACACTGAGGCTGTCTACAAGAAGGGGCAGAGCCATCTCTACTTCCTGAGGAGACTGAGGTCCTTTAACATCTGATGGACGATGCTGAAGATGCTCTACGAGTCAGTGGTGGCCAGTGCTATCATGTTTGCTGTTGTGTGCTGGGGCAGCAGGCTGAGGGTAGCAGACACCAACAGAATCAACAAACTCATTCGTAAGGCCAGTGATGTTGTGGGGGTGGAACTGGACTCTCTGACAGTGGTGTCGGAAAAGAGGATGCTGTCCAAGTTGTATGCCATCTTGGACAATGTCTCCCATCCACTCCATAATGTACTGGTTAGGCACAGGAGTACATTCAGCCAGAGACTCATTCCACCGAGATGTAACACTGAGCGTCATAGGAAGTCATTCCTGCCTGTGGCCATCAAACTTTACAACTCCTCCCTCGGAGTGTCAGACACCCTGAGCCAATAGGCTGGTACTGGACTTACTTCCACTTGTCATAATTTACTTATTATTATTGTTAAATTACTTATGGTTTTATATTGCTATATATCTACACTATTTTTGGTTGGTGTGCCTGTAACGAAACCCAATTTCCCTCGGGATCAATAAAGTATGTCTGTCTGTCTGTCTGTCAATGTCAACTCCGATGGACTTCAATCTGCCACAGCTTTGGACAATCCTTTCTCTGGTTGTTCCATGAATTTTGTGCATGTTGATAATATTGAGCTGATGCATAACGTACACATTACAATGTTCCCAATAAGGAGGACAGATTCTGAGGAAGAACTAAATGGAATATGACTAACCAACAATGTTCAGGAGAATGTTAAGTTGGAGGAAGAAACGCACAAGGAAGCAAAAATTATTGGTAGACCTGAAGATTGGGATAAATGCAGAATCCAGCAAAGGATGATGATATTGGCAATAAAAAATCAACTGAGGGCAAATTATTGAGGAATATAATAGCAAAGGTATACAAAAAGAAGACAGTGGTTCAAGTGAACAGACAGTAGTTAGAAAATGAGACCAGAAAAAACAGTGATGGGCAGTGAAGAAACAGCAAAGGAATTAAACAGATTTTACATGATGAATCTGTGGAATTCATTGCACAGATCGCTGTGCAGGCCAAGTCACTGAGTATATTTGAAGCGGAGGTTGATGGGTTCGTGATTAGTAAGGGTTTCAAAGGTTATGAGGAGTAGGATGAAGAGTGGGCTTGGGAAGGATAATAAATCAACCAGGATGGAATGACACAGCAGACTCGATGGGCCTAATGCTGCTCCTTTGTCTTATGATCTCATTTTGTATATGGCTTTATAGTAAAATAGAAAATATGATGAAAGTCCCATTAATATTGTATAATGCCTATGAGGATTTTAAAATCATCACCATCAGCAGGAGACATAAGGGCAAACTATTGAGCACACAGACAGACAAGACCCTGATGGCCTGTATCCTTAGTCTGAAAAGTTGTGGCCGTTGTATAGTGGATGCGCTGTTTATAGATCTTCCACAAATCTTTAAGTTCCGAAGAAACACCAAAGGACTATCAACAGAAAGGGAGACAAACTGGTTTTGTAAATAATGTCAAAATTACTTAATTAATGATGAAATAGCAGCACAGTAGAAACATCATAATTTAAACAGGCTCCTTGAAGGGAAATAGTGACAACCTCCTTGGCACCCTCTCTAAAGCTTCCACACCTTCCCTATAATGAGACAATCAGAACTGAGCACAATACTGCAAGTGTGTTCTAACCAGTTTTAGAGAGCTGCAACATTATCTTGTGGCTCTTGAACTCAATCTCCCCACCACTGAAGGCCAGCTTACCACAGGACTTCTTAATCAACCTATCAACTTGAGCTACAACTTTGAGGGATCTATGGATCTGGACCCCAAGATCCTTCTGTTCCTCCACACTGCTAAGAACCCTGTCAATGACCTTGTCCAGTCGGCTCTCCTTATCGCTTTATTAATTCCACCTTATTTTCAATCGCGATCGTGATTATTTTCATGAACAGAAACGCTGCAGATTCAGAGCTGTGCCGCCAGGTCCTAATGTCCACCGCACTGATACATGTTAAATAAGGGACTTGAGCATCCGCGAGTTTTGGTATCCGCGGGGGGTCCTGGAACCAATCCCCCGCGGATAAGGAGGGTTGACTGTACTGTGCCTTTAAGAAGCCTCTGAAAGTCCAACCCTACATTCCCATTGTGAGAGTTGGAAATGGGTAAGGCTGGCCAACAGGGTGAAGCTGTATAGGCCAATCCCCTATACAGTGAATACAATAGATTACAGAAACATTGATGAATTCCAAGGGAGGGTTTTCACGGTCTATGCTCTACTGGGAACTAACAGCCCAAGAAGACGAAGCGTGCCTTCAAGTTCAATCTTCCAAAGTGTATCATTTCATACTTCCTTTGATTGAACTTCATCCGGCACTTCTCCACCCAACTTCACATCCCTTTATAACCTACATCAACCTTTGACACTATCCAGAACACCTCCAGCCTTCATGTCATCTGCAAGCTTACTAATTCACTTCTCCTCTTTCTTACCCAAGTTGTTTATAAAAACACAAATTGTAGGGAATCTCTGCACAACAATGCTGGTCACCAACCACTGGGCAGAATACATTCCATCTACTACAACTCTCTGCCTTCTGTGGACATGCCAATTCTGAATCCCTGCAGCCAAGTTTCTATGAATCCCATGTCTCATGGCTATCTGGATGAGCCTAACATGAAGAATCTTGTCTAAAGCATAACTAAAAGTCCACAACAGTGCTCTACCTTCATCAATTTCTTTTGTCACTTCCTCAAAATCTCAATCAGGCTTGTGTGGCATGAGCTGGCCCTCAGAAAGCCATGCTGACAATCCCTAATAAGTCTATTTGTTTCCAAATGCTCTTAAATCCTGTCCCCAAGAACCCTCTCCAAAAGAGTGTCCACCACTGACATAAGAATTCATCATGGAATTTGAAAAAATTCTCAACCAGAGATGGGTGGAGCAAAATCATAAGATAAGTTGTAGTTGGAATTTGCAGGAGGCATTTCACAAGGTGTTATGGTTTAGTCATAAGTCCTGTGACCTTAGGAGTCCCAAAAGGGTTAGAGATGGAACCACAAATGCTCACTATACATATTAGGGAGTTGGAGAAAAATTTGTGAACGTACAGTAGCCAAATATGCAAAGAATTAAAAACATACGGGAGGTAAGTTGCAGGGCAAAAGGGTTCATAACATTTTAGGTAACATTTGGATATTAAACACACAGCGCATATTTTCCTCGTTTGAACATATAAAATCATTGCAACACACCAATACTGTATTGCTGAATCAGTGGGAGCCCTGGGCTTGTTCCCCTGCAACAAGACGGTCCCATCGAGGGGTGATGGGAGACAGCAATACGTTCCTTATGTCCAGTCTATTCCGCAATTTAGTTTTTGTGGGTCTCAGCATTGCTTCTGTCCCACTTACTCACATTTTTTCCGCTCAAAAAACTCAACGGGTTTGCTTTAAGTGCATGGTGCTTGGACTCAAGGTATTGAAGCAGTTTTGAGGGCTTCATTGCCTCATTAGACAGCCTCCGGGCCCGAACTCCAACTTCCCGCCCGCCCGCCGTCAGACGCCTTGGCCAGGTGCGGCTGGTCATGGGTGAGGTGAGAGGACAAGGTAAGGGTCAGAGGTCCCCGTGCCGGGGCCGCGGCGGTCGCAGTCTGGAGAGAGTGACCGAGCGAGCGAGAGTGTGAGAGGGCTCGCGCACCCCCACCCCCCCCAGATGTAGGTAGCATCTATCGGCTGACAAAAGTTTGGCTCAAGGGATGACTTTCAGTAGATCGCAGTGAGGTAGCTTTTCTGCTACTTACGAAACCCTGAGCCCGAATCAGGTCGTCTGCAAATATTTTAGCACCAGGTTTCCCATGAACATTCGGTGTGCTAAACAGGTTTAGAGGCGGCGCCCATCTGTCCGCGCTCCAGGCCAGTAGCAACGGCACTTCTCGCCAGCGCGACGAGGCGGCCGGTTACCCAAGGCCAACCACTGATCCCTGGCGCTAGGGTATCACTGCATTTAGGCAACTGGTGACCTTGTGTGCGTTCAAGTTCAACAGTGGGTGTGACAGGGAATGAGGGAAGGTGCAGCTGACTCATATCATTTCATATCGCCAAATCATATCATTTCCTCACGGCCCGGTAGCACATGCTTTGTGGCCCGGTGGTTGGAGACCACTGATCTATGGAACTCTATGGAGGTGGAGTTCTTGGGTATTTTTAAGATTGTGAGAGAGTGCAGTCTGATCAATGCCTTATAAATTCTCAGCATCACGTCCTTGCTCTTGCATTCTAGTCCTCTCAAAACCGCATTGCTATTGGGATGAATTATTCAGCTTTCAGCAAGGAGGGAACCTGACATAGAGAAAAGGTTTAAGCTGAGTAATGTTCTTAGCATTTCCTTCTCCAGTAGACCGGTTGGTCAAAAATTACCTGCCTGTATGTGAACATTTCAGTTAAGATACAGTCTTACTGCAGCCACTGCAAGCTGACGTGAGCCAGATACAATATAAAACTGCAAAAGATACCAAATTGGCTGTGTGAAAAATATGAGAGGTCGCTTGAATGTACTTACTTCCCCCACTTTACTCTGCCCTTTCCTCGTCTCTGAGAGTCTTTTCCTCACCTGTGAGAGGCTGCATCACCTTCCCATCTCCATTGTGATTCTGCAGAGGTAAACAAATTATTGTAATCACCAGTTTAGAAAATCACATTTTGTAAGTGTTATTTGATTTGTCATTGTTTTGTCACTCTGTCTATGAGAATGAATGTGCACATGGTATTTCCCTTATGATGTCCTACACTTTCTCTCATCATTATCATAAATGGCACAAGGAATCTGTGGTTCCCAAAGTGGGGAGAACTCTCATCATTTCACCTTTGGTCACCTGCAGATTCATCGGCTGGTAACATCTCTGCCTTCCTCCGTCAGCTGAACTATGAAAAATGTTCCTTCATGGATATAATCGTTAAATCAGTCTCTATTACTGTGATATTTATTATTGCTCCATTAGTAGAGACAAACCCTCCTGAAGCAACTGACAGTCGAAACAACTTCCATGATCTTCTCAAATCACCTTCCACATCACTCTCCATCTTCACATTAGACTCCCAATGTTGTCCCACATTCCACATTCTCATCATGTTTATCTGGGATTTCATCAGCCCAAAATAGAAATATCTATCAATCAATATCACCAGTGACAGCTTACCTGAAAGCATCCTGTCTTATCATCCATACTCTTCCTCATCAGCCCTGGTTCTGCCAACCACACTGTGCAGCACTGACTCCCCAACATTACACCATGTTATTACTCCTCCCCTCCACAACAGACACATCACATCATCTCAACTAGTTTCTATAACACCATAGGACACAGGAACAGAATTTCCTATATCCATCAAGCCTTTGATCATGGCTATTTATTTTCCCTCTTAGCCCCTTTCTCCTGCCTTCTCTCCGTAACATTTGATGTCCTTACTAATCAAGAACCTATCAACCTTCATTTTAAATATCCTCAATGACTTGCCTCTACAGATTACCCTCTGGCTACAGAAATTTCTCCTCATCTCTGTTAAAGGGATGTCCCACTGTCCTGAGGCTATGCCCTCTGGTCTTAGACTCCCCAATTACAATATAGGAAATATCCTCTCCACATCCACTATACCTGGGCCTTTCAATATTCAGCAGGCTTCAATGAGATCTCCCCTCATTCTTCTAAACCCCAATAAGCACAGGACTAGAGTCATCAAATTAGCCTCACATTTTAACCCTTACATTCCTGGATGTTTTCTGAGATTTGGGGACCAAAACTACTCAGAATCTTCCAATGAGATGGAAAATAAGTCAACCATGGCGAATAGTGAAGCAGACTCAATGGGCTGAATGGCCTAATTCTTCCCTTAGTCTCAAGGCCTTATTAGTAACCTCGGTACTTAAACACTTAACGCTTCAGATGCCATCAGCTGATATTACCGTTAAACATGCTTTGCAACTGGTGAAATTATGTATTGTTTCAAGATAAAAATAATGTGCATGGAAAACATAACAGGACATTAGTTGAATTAAATTACAGTCTGTTTACATTATGATTTCAATTTTAATTCTGCAGTTATTATAATTTAATACATGTGCCTTTTAAATATTGGCGACATATTATGTACTTACCCTGGGGTTTTGAATGTTCCGGTTACCTATCAAAAACAAAAACACAAGAAGTACTGTGAAATTATTTCTAGTAGTGATGAGACAGCCAACAGAGGAGAGGATAACACCCTGTGTAACGTTCTCGCTCGGGTGTGACGAACCTGAATTAAACGTCGAGTTAAACCATAGTCAATGAAAACAAGGTCGCAGTAAGATTAACCATTTACTGTTCACTCTTCACATTAACGTATGGTGAAAACTGTTGATAAAACAATACAAGATTGGTACAGTGTTTGTTTCCTTCTAAATATCACATTTACATCGTGAATACTTGCAAAGGTAAAACTACAATAACTACATTACATTAAAGTGCAGCATACAGTCAGAATCTACCTGCTCCATTGACTGCTTTAAATAAACTTCAACACAAACTATCCCGACTCTTTAACTAACGAAAACATAAACCTTATCGACCGTCGTTACTTTTAACAGAATCAGCGTTAACATTTTAATTCAACATATCGATTATCTCATGACTTACAGCGTTGCTTTCACTGTGTCTTTGGTGCGTAGAGAACAACCTTAACTCGCGCTGAACTGCCACATGTGAGCGCCCCCCACCCTTGCATTTATCCCAAACCGGTATTTTCCCACAAGACGTGGCGAAACCGGATGTGACGTCATCACAGCCGCGATATATTACAGACAAATGAATTTACTTAAACAATCCTAACTTTAACTAAAAATGCTAATGAATGAATTACTAAGCGAAAATATTATAAACTAAATAACTGCCATAAAGGCAGCACACCCTGACACAATGGTGCCAAGATAACAACCTGTCCCTCAATGTCCAAAGAACAAAATAGCTGTTTGTGGATTACAGGAGGAACGGAAACAGGCTCGCCCTGATCAACATCAATGGGACTATAGTTGAGAGAGCGAGTAGTTTCAAGCTCCTCGGTATACACATCACTGAAGAGCTCACCTGGACTGTACACACTGCTGTGTGGCAAAAAAAAAGCACAATAGCGTCTCTTTCACCTCAGATGAACGAAGAAGTTCAGCATGGGTAACCAAATCCTCAAGACCTTCTACAGGGGCACCATTGAGAGTATCCTGACTGGCTGTATCACCACCAGGTACGGGAACTGCACCAACCTCGATCACTGGGCACTGCAGAGAGTGGTACAGACAGCCCAGCGCATCTATGGGTGCAAACTTCCCTCCACTGAGGACATTTACAGCAGCAGGTACGTAAAGAAGGCTGGGAATCTCATTGGGGACACCAGTCACCCCAACCATAGACTGTTTCAGCTGCTTCCGTCTGACAAACACTACTGCAGCATTAAAGCCAGGGCCAACAGGTTACGGGACAGCTTCATTCTACCAGCCATTAGACTTATAAATTCATGTCCGTACATTGCAACAGTCATTACACAATGATTTTTACTCCCTAACATTGTGGGACGGATATAAGATTTAAGTAAATTCAAATTGATTTATCATATTTCTACTTTGTTTTGCCATATTTTAAAAAGAAATTAATGGGAGTTTAAGTCGCAAATCACATTCTAGTGTCAATCTACAAGAATGGTGTGTGGGAGGTTGTTTTACCAAAGTGACCTCACCAACGGTTGCCATCACAACGGTTATGTTTGGCTCATATCAGTTTGATGGATGATTCTACCACTGCCCAATGGGACCCATTTAAAAATAATCAGCTATGTTCTGATCACATTACTACTGTGATATACAAAATATTTGTGAGGTTTCCACAGTCTGCAATGTTTGAAGTCTGAACGCAGAACCAGAGTAGCAGGGCCCAACAGGCCTAAACAGCCAGTGCTGTTAAGATTGATGGGTGTTCACCTTCATGGACTCTCTCCATATTCTTCTTGGTATGGGGCTTGTGCACAACATTTCCATCTCATCCTACACCTTTTCTCCATATGCATCAAAATTAAAGGCTGATGAATCAGAGCAGGAATGCTATCCCAATGAATGTACTGGGAATGATATTCTGAAGAATTTAATAGGAGTGTTGACAAAAACACTGGCAAATTAAGACAGTGAGTTCAAAGTAAATTTATTATTTACTTTGATTATTATTATTATGGTAGGCCATTTAGAACAGAGATGCAGAAAAACTTTTTCACCCAGAGAGTGGTGGATATGTGGAATGCTCTGCCCCAGAAGGCAGTGGAGGCCAAGTCTCTGGATGCATTCAATAGAGAGTTAGATAGAGCTCTTATAGATAGTGGGGTCAAGGGATATGGGGAGAGGGCAGGAACGGGGTACTGATTGTGTATGATCAGCCATGATCACAGTGAATGGCGGTGCTGCTAGAAGGGCCAAATGGCCTACTCCTGCACCTACTGTCTATTGTCTATTGCTCTGTAGAGTGTGGTATGTTGTTGTGCTGATCGTGGTGGGCAAACTGTACTGGCCTTGGAATGTGTGGTGACACTTGCAGGCTGTCCCCAGCACACCCTTGGGTGTGTCAGTTGTTAACGCAAACAACGCATTTCAAGGTATGTTTCAATGTATATATGATAAAGAAATAAATCACAATCAGAATCTGAAAAGAAAACAAGAGCTATGTAGAAGGGAAGAGTTAGATTGATCTTAGAGTAGGTTAAAAGGTCGACACATCATGGGCCGAAGGGCCTGTACTGTGCTGTAATATTCTATGTTCTATGCACACAGTAGCTCATTCACATACCTGTTTCATGTTTGTGTTTCCTCCACAAAACACATGCCATGAAAATACCAAGAAGAATTACAACCAAAATAATGGGCACAACATAAAAGGCAACTTTGGACAAGTTGGACACTGCTTCACATTTCACGTCAGCTTCAGCGCTCCCTGGTTCAACCTGTTTAAGTTTCAGTGTTTCACATCTGGGGAAGATATAGAAAAACGTAAATCGATGTAAGCACCCACGATAGTTGCTCAAAGTTTAATTATAATAAATCTGTTACAATTGATATGTTATTGAAATCCCAGTCGATCAGAAAAAATGTCAACAGCCAATGATCAGCAGGATCTTTCAATTCCATCTGAGTGGGGAGACAAGGCCTTGGTTTAACATCTCTCCCGAGACACTGCACTGCAACGACAGCCTAGATTCAGGGGCACAGGTCTTGGAAATTGGACTTGAACCACAACCTTCTGAGTCACAGAAGGTGCATCCACTGTGCCAATGTCGACTTCTGTAAAAAATGTCAAATAAAACAATCCCAGGTATAACAGAAAACCTGATCTGATAAAGTAATGTAGACATTAAGGGGCAGTTGAGTCCCTTTGTCTGTGTAATGTTGTAGGGTCTGGTCTGTTGGGAAATGACCAAAAGACCCGAATATATAAATAAATGGAAAGGGAAGAGCAGGATGGCAGTTAAAAACGACCAGTCAGAATGCAAACAGACAGGAGAAGTGAGGTGGCTGGAGTTTGATAACGTCATTCTCAATGTTGAGAGATTGCCTGTGTTTTAATTCCCTTCTCTCCATGTTCTTGACTAAAACTGGAGCAGGCTCTGTGCACAACTCAACTCACGGAGAATCACACACATGCACATGATTCTGCAGATGTTGAAAATATTCAGCAAAATGCTGCAGGAACTCAGTGGGTCAGGCAGGGAATAAACAGTTGATATTTTGGGCCCAGACCGTTCATCCAGACTGCAAATGAAGTGTGCAGAAGCCAGAAGAAGAAGGTGGGGGAGGGCAGGAGTACATGTTAGCAAATGATAGCTGAGATCAGGCGAGGGGGAAGGTGGTTCCCTACGCTTCCCCTTTCTTCAATGATCCACTGTCCTCTCCTATTAGATTCCTTCTCCTTCAGCCCTTTACTTCTTCCACCTATTATCCCCCAGCTTCTTACATCATACTCCCCCCTCCCACCTTTGTATTCTGACGTCTGCCCCATTCCTTTCTAGACCAGATGAAGGATCTCGTTCCCGAAATATCGACTGTTTATTCCCCTTCATAGATGCTGCTTGATCTGCTGAGTTCCTCCAGCATTTTGTGTGTTGCTCAACAATTCA